>NC_060210.1:109120833-109442500 GCF_021130785.1 Homalodisca vitripennis
AGTTCTGCTTGGCTCTCAGCTAACGTTATTATCAGTTTGCATTCCTGTAGTTACTGAGAATCATACAATAATTGGTTAGAACATTGTTGTATCAGCTGCAAGGTGACTTTAAGTGATAGACGGACTCTGCTCTCCGGGGTTTCGCTTGGCTCTCAGCTAACGTTATTATCAGTTCACATTCCTGTAGTTGCTGAGAAGTATACAATAATTAATTGGTTAGAACAGTGATATCTCAGCTTCAAGGGGACGCTAAGTGATAGACGAGTTCTGCTTGGCTCTCAGCTAACGTTATTATCAGTTCACATTCCTGTAGTTGCTGAGAAGTATACAATAATTAATTGGTTAGAACAGTGATATCTCAGCTTCAAGGGGACGCTAAGTGATAGACGAGTTCTGCTTGGCTCTCAGCTAACGTTATTATCAGTTTGCATTCCTGTAGTTACTGAGAATCATACAATAATTGGTTAGAACATTGTTGTATCAGCTGCAAGGTGACTTTAAGTGATAGACGGACTCTGCTCTCCGGGGTTTCGCTTGGCTCTCAGCTAACGTTATTATCAGTTCCCATTCTTGTAGTAGCTTAGAGTCATACAATAATTAATTGGTTAGAACAGTGATATCTCAGCTTCAAGGGGACGCTTAGTGATAGACGAGTTCTGCTTGGCTCTCAGCTAACGTTATTATCAGTTTGCATTCCTGTAGTTGCTGAGAAGTATACAATAATAATTAATTGGTTAGAACAGTGATATCTCAGCTTCAAGGGGACGCTAAGTGATAGACGAGTTCTGCTTGGCTCTCAGCTAACGGACTCCAGAACAGTGATACGCTTTTGATAGACGAGCTCTCAGCTGATCAGTTCGCATTCGTGTTGATATTAATTAGAATATTGATAGTGATATCTCAGCTTCAGCTAAGGGGAGTGCTAGCTCAGCTTGCTATTGGCTCTCAGCTAACGTTATTATCAGTTCGCATTCTTGTAGTAGCTTAGAGTCATACAATAATAGGGTCAGCGTCAAAATTTTGTGATCTCCAACAGAAAGAACATAAAGTTAGTAAAAGTCGATCCTCGTGAAGTTATGATGAGCCCTTTACTCTCCAAGTTTGGTGTAATACAGAAATGTGTAAATAGATAGTAGGCTATTTCTATTTTATGAGTCCTTGAATTAAGAATGGCCAATTATAAAATAATAACTAACACCCTCTTATCTTGGAATTTTATCCAGTTTAAAGATGCGTTTCGAATCACTTATTTATGAGCCTAATTGATTGTATTGGCTAATTGTAATTCCCATTTAGGTATGTTACCTCTAACCTGAAAAGAATCTCAGTAACGATAATCAACGAACAGTAAAATTGTTATCAAAGTTGCGAGGAGTATCTTATTTTAGAAAATATCCTGCCTTAGAACATTGAAAACTTAAAACATTTTTGTCGTAAATTTAAACAAATATATTGTTTTTCACAGAGGAAATAAAATAAAAAACTGTTTTAGGTTCCACAAATGATTATAATCTCGGTCCTTCAAGAATCTCTGATCTTTTTTTAATTAATGTGAACGATCCAAATCTCGAAAAATATTTCTGCAGTAATTAAAAATACAAGGTTACTGCTGAGAGAATTAGGATTAATTAAAAAAAAAAAAAAAACTACGCGTTAAAATACAACGTTGTGGGTAGAATTAATACAGTAAAAGAGAAGGAACGTGGTGGTGTACTGTTATTGTTAAAAGCACGAAGTACAGAGAGTCGTCACAATACGACAAACGACGACAATTAAACCGTTTCTTTTAGCGGGGTAAAGCTGATTAATTCTTCTTGTTTTCGATTAACAAGCGGCGATAGCGGCCAGAACTCCGTGTTCCGTGCTGTGTCACGTAATTATGGAATGGGTTTGTGACAGCCCTTTGAAGTGAGCTCAGAGCTCTCGTTAGAGGCTCTATTTCCTTTCAGCCGCATCACATGCGACCTTTCTCGTCTCCCATTGTACCGCACAGCCCTTCACTTCCCGCCCTACTCCGCACTAGTACTTCATGTTACTCACTGCCGGGATTGTTTCATGTTTTTTCCTTGCCAATAATTCTAATAAGGATCGTTGTGTGTATACCAGTAGTTTACACAATATTATTTGCTTCATATTAAAATTTATGTATATTTGGGTAAAAAAACGAATATGATGTTTGCAGTTGATCCAATCATAATTTTTTTTAAACTCTGTACAAATATTAACTTTTTTTAGTTCTCTGTTGAAAGTTTGTTATTGACGATGGAAGGTTTGAAAGGATAACATGATTTCGTACGTTTGCCTTCGATATATGTTACAAAAGGTATAACATCATGTTTCTAGGATTGGAATCTATCCTCTTCTTGGAATCTATCCCACTTTGGCGTGTACTGGTGTGATTGTGATTCTCGTACTCTTGACTTGACGTCTGGATTGGAATCCAAGCAGTTTCTAGATATATTAGAACCCTTTTCTTTCCCTCCCTTTTTTCTTTCTGTTCTTTATTTTTGTATGTATACTTACCTCTCCACCTGACGAAGAAGATAGATTCCAATCCTCGAAACGTTGTGTTATACCTTTTTTAGCATATAACGATGGCAGATATCCGAAATCCTGATATTTTAGTTGTCTCAGTGTTATATTTCAGCATTAAATATAACACTGAAACAAAGCACTATAAAAAAATGGCAGTATTTGTAAACATAAAAATGAGCTTCTATTTAGATCAATTTCAAACATAAACATTGTGGTAAGCTACAAGTGGATTTCTTAGTATATCCTCATGCTCTCCAGTCACTATAATATAACGTTCTAAAGGTCATTGAAGAATTTACTAAAGGTATAAGTAAATAAATAAATATACATATACGTTATGAAACAACGAATTCTTTTTTTCCATTATAGCTGTGCACATATTTAAAATTGTCAGAATTGTTTGCTGGTTTGTTATTTTTATGTAAAGCTTATCCTTGGAAAATAAATAGAAAACGATAAAACGAGACAATGTTGAACACAAAGGTATAATGACAGTCCTACTAGGATTTTCGCAGCCATCAAAATAGCGGCGGAGAAATGAAACCAGATGAGCTGGTGCAGCGTTGGAGAAAATGCAATTAGATTCACATTAGTTATTAATTGATTCAACTCTGTTATCCAGTCGTGCATGAATTGAATGGTAACTGTGATTGTAGAACATTCCCGGCCATACTCTCTGTTCTCGTGCCAGATGTAATGGGGAAGTAACGATTGTTTAGAGGGCGTACATTTGATCTTACACTTAATGTTTATTGTCTTCGTTACCGATTAATATCCACGGAACGAATGATTGCGTGTATTTAAATAAAGCAAAGTACTTATTGGTGAATACAAAGCCCTGTTTAGCTAAAGTTATGTGTTAACATATCAGTAAGAAATGTTGGAAACAATATCGCTTTATGTGGTTCACCTTTGAAAGTCTTGCATGATTCTTTACCCAGTGACAGGTAGTCTCGTGGCCTTTGTAGCGAGTGCAGAATGCGATAACAGACTCCATATATTTCTTCAACTCGGTAAAGCATAAACTGTCATTTCCTTCCTGTCCCAAAACAAATTCTTTGCAGTCTTTTCTTTGTTTTAATATTTGGGTATTGCTCTTTTTTGCAATCATTGAATGTGTCCGTACCTTTTTTATATGTTGATAAAAACGGAAAGTAAATAGAAACAAATAAGAAAAATGTAATAGGAAAGACATCGATCGGTAGTAAGGGTGCTGGTGCACCTACAATACACATCCCTTTCAATTCACTTAACCCCTACAACGGTGGGGAAGGGTGGATGTACAAACTAATCCCTCGGATTTTTACGTGGTTTAATCTTTTAGACACCTTCGTAGCCATTAGCTGCCATGAGGAGAGTTTGTGATTGGAACGCATTAAGAATGTTGTGCACAAAGACAACCACATCTCTGGTGATCATTGTCTGGTGAACGTAGTCGTGTGATTGTAGTCAGGTGATATTGTCTGGTGATTGTAGTCTGGTGATCATAGTCAGGTGATCGTAGTCTGGTGATATTGTCTGGTGATCGAAGTCAGGTGTTCGTAGTCTAGTGATCGTACACAGGTGGTTGTAGTCTGGTAATCATAGTCAGGTGATCGTAGTCTGGTGATATTGTCTGGTGATCGAAGTCAGGTGTTCGTAGTCTAGTGATCGTACACAGGTGGTTGTAGTCTGGTGATCATAGTCAGGTGATCGTACACAGGTGGTTGTAGTCTGGTGAGCATAGTCAGGTGATCGTAATCTGGTGATATTGTCTGGTGATCAAAGTCAGGTGTTCGTAGTCTTGTGATCGAAATCTGGTGTTCATACACGACGGGAAGGTGATGTTATTGCCATCGGCATTGTACTTGTTGTACGGAGACGGTTGGTAACACAGGTAACAAACTCGCAAAATGGGGTTTGTTTCGAATTCAAAGTAACAAAAACAACTTTGTTTTTACATGATAATGTCAAATAACTCAAGTCAAGCAACTGATTTCTCCTATATTCCCTCTTCAGTACGGTTTCTTATTGACAATATGGATAGATGACGAACGTAAAATAAGCAAAACTATTTTAGTTTACCCATTTTCTCTGTTCTGCTATTTGTGTTTCTAAGGACATGTTGACATTATTGAAGTATAAATTATATCCGGTATTTATATATAGTTTCAAATATTATACCAACTTATTTTGTACCCGCATCTCGCTCGCTCTCTTTCTCCCACTCCACCCCTATCGTATCGGGTATCAATCGATGCACCTTACGTAACCTCTGATTAATGGGCTGAGGGATCTCCCCGGCGGCGTCACATTCACGGCGTGGTCGTCACTATTAGACGCCAATTTGCTCCATTTTCCGGCAGAAACGATCAGTTACCGTCTGAAAGGAAGCAAAGTCCGTTAACACAAGAGGCCCAGCAAGGTGCGGAACAGCGGGGGGATTATTTATCGCCGATTGGCGGCCACGCCATCCAGAGGGGAAACGCCGTTAGAGCCGTTAATACACACTATAGCGTGTAATCTCATTTTATACAGAGGAATGGGGAAAACGTATTCCTATAGACTTTTCTTTCGGTATACTACAACAAAATACTTTAAACTTTTTGAATTGAGCCTTTATGGTCGCTGTTCGATATCAAACGAGCAGGTTGTTAATGACAATATTTATTAAATAAATAATATTATTAGCCATTTTAATAATGTTATTATTACTATTGTAACTATTAACACTTCTTTTTGCTACAAACAATATGATAACATTAGTCTAAATTGTTTTAACCTTGACGTATCGTAAGGTAGTCTTTTAATTCGAAATTCAAAGTAATAATAAATTATTTAAAGGGACTCTGTCTGGCCCTCGCCATGCAGAAAAGATGAAAGTTCTAATAAAATAAAATAATAATTGTACTAAAATTCAAGTTAATGCATAATTGTTTTTGTATACTTGGAGGTTTTATGTTTGCTATTGACGAATTACTCTTGAGAAACAAGCTTAGATCTCAGAACACCGAGATCCATGTCTGTAGAAAATATGAATGACCGCCTATACGAATGTACATTCAGAGAATAATGTGCGCACGAATGTAGGTAATGAATGCGTTTATACTTAAGCTTATCAACATGTTATTATAACCGCCTCAGAAATACTGTGAGTATAAAATTTACACGTATATAAAAATAGTCTTTTTATTCTTAAAAGTTTCCTGACATTGACACTTAATGGTACGTAATCAGTATTAATTACTAGTTAATTAAAATTAATTCATTTTAAAACAGGAAACATTTAAAAATAGTAGGTAAGTGAGGAAAGAAATTGTATTTTTGTTTGTGTAATTTTCGAATACAATTGATATTTCTCTTCACGATAATATGTCATCATTTCAGTCCACTTGTAACATCAGCAACTGTTCATCATCATTCAATACTATTTTATTTTAGACGAGTTTTGTTGAAACTCATTAGTAAATTTATGTAATTTTGTAAATTATGTGCTTTACAGTGTGGCTGAAGGTCTATCAAGATTCAATCTTAATAGGATCACAATTTTCCGGTTTATCGATTTCCCAAGTTGCAATTTGCGTGGAATACGCCAAAAATCGGCATTGGTCTTTTTTACGTTGTTACCGACGTAAGGACTGGAAGTTTTTGTTTGTAAATTTGTGTTATATGTCTAAACTCAGAAATAAACAAACTTATTTTTTATGTATCTCCCATTAATGTAGCTCTATTAATTAGCTCTATATATTTTAAATTTTAGATCCGAGGGTAGGTCGTTATATCCCTACCTCGCACTTCCAAATTGACAATTAATAGTATAATTATGTAATGGAAGTAGATAACATAGATATTCCAAACAGTACAATCTTAACTATGCTGTACAAGTCTCAGCAGATTTTACGTTTATTTGAGGCCTGTTAAACAAATTTCAGTCCCTTTGTTAAGATGTTGTCCAAACCAAGCAGGTGTAGGTTGTGCAGTGGGGGACGCTGCTTTAGCACCCCCTGGAATAAGCACCCCCTCGGGCTCTGACGTCACGTCAGGGGGGTGCTAATTCAGCGCACGGACACGGACCGGGCACTGAATTAGCACCCCCGACTACAAGGGGGTGGTAAATCAGCGCATGATGACATGGTCGAGTCCCTGAATTAAACACCCCCCTGTTCCAAGGGGGTGCTTATTCAGCGCATGGACATGGCTCAGTCACTGAATTAGCACCCCCTAGCATTCAACCAGCAAAAAGGATATTTATCTTTTTACATATTCAATTTAATCATAAATATAATAGCTGTTATCTGGATTTTTTGTTTTGCAATTTCAGACAAAACGATTAAATAATATAATAATCAAATATGGCTAGTTTCTCTTAAAAACTACCATAGACTTAATATTACATAATAATGCTCCGACTAACAAGGCTAATAGACCTTAGCACTCCTCCCTCTCACACGGCATTGTCATATTTGTGTAATAATTTTCACTCATGACTTTGCTTTCTTAATTTTTTTTAAATATCACCTATTAAAATAATTAATTAAATCATATCCTTCATTTATTCTATTTTCAGTTTATTCTTTCAGTTAATACGTTTGTAAATTTAATTAACGGACTGCTAAATTATATATTTAAAAAAACATAAAATTCTCTACACACAGATCATTAAAGCCCATGTAGGCTGTTTTCCCTTTACGTTTTTTTTAATTACAAGTATGCACTAATTAGAGACAAATTAAATCTTGTTTTAATTTTAATTAGCTGTCTTAATTTAAATGTATGGGATTCATTCTTTTGAGATATAAGATTTGTATTATTGTATATTAAAGTTCTTTCATATCAACTATAAGAATACTATAAAAATACCATCATTTGTTTTCCTCTCGAATATAAGATATTTACTGCTGTATCTACAGTTATACATTTTTTGTGAAAGTAAAAGCTATTTTTGAGTCGATTTTTTGGAATATTACAGAAGGTAAAATTTAATTATGGTTTTTGTACACAATTAGTCTAGTATCTATGCGGTGTCATTTTTATTGTACAGGTATTGAGTACTGGGCGTCCATACCAATGGAAGATCTACTCATGGTCTAGTTAAGGGTATTCACTGAGCATTAAAAGTTCAAGCTTAATCCAATCGTGTGAAAACGCAATGAAAACGTTTTTCTAGATATAATTAAAATTGTGTTATTGTATATGAATCCATAAGTAAACTATTTATTTCATTTAATAGCTTCCGGCAATGGAGTCTTCTTTTTTTAGTTTAATTAACTTAAATTTTAAAAAAAATAATATAATTTTGTATACAATTTAGGCTCGTATTTTATGCAAAATAGCTCACTGTCACACAGTATAGAATTTTCCTTTGCGGCATTTTTGTTTCATATTTAATTTTAATTACATTTCAAAATTAGGTTTTATGGAATGAAATAGATGAAGCATGAAAATTACAGTTTTTGACTTGCGATTTATTACAGAAATAATCTTTCAGTGCCTGCCCTTAAATATAATTACTCGTAACCATCTGCAGTAAGAAAACTAGGATTATAATTTTTTATCTTATGCACTATTAGACGTACCGTGAATCATCTGCAAAATGGAACAGCTCCATAGACTTAAACACTACACAAAAATCCGTAGAATGGTACTCACAAAAATATCTCAAGGTTACGCCCATAAGTATTACTATTGCTTACGCGTAAAAATATCCTTCTATAGTATCATGCCTAACTATTTTTCATAATTAAAGGAATATATAGAAACATCAAATACACAATAATCTCTTCCGGCTGAGTCGGAAGAAAGGCATATTTCACATGAGGCTACAACTTGAAGATACATTATTAGTTTATGAAACTTAACACTGTGATAAAAAAAACTTATGGATGAGGCATTGGTAGCTAAGGATGAAGTATATTAATCCGCAAAGATTTCTTCCTAAAACTAGTTAATGTCACATCTGGGACCCCTTTTTATTTTCCATGTTTATCAATGACATTGGTACTACTTTATCGAGCCAATATCTCCTGTTTGCTGATGATGTTAAGATCTTTGCTGAGATATCAAGTATCCAACATCAGCAGGAACTTCAAAGGGATCTACAACGAATTCAAGACTGGTGTCAAGCAAGTGGTATGGACTTAAACACTGATAAATGCAACACTATGTCGTTACACCAGAGCTCATGAGGATCCTGCAGTTCAATTATACGCTCTATGGAGCCGCCCTTCAGAGAGTTACGAGAACCCGTGACCTTGGAGTTCTCCTTACATCAACGCTGGACTTTGGTGAGCACATTCGCAGCATCGTCAGTAAAGCAGTCTCAATCCTAGGGGGGCTTATCTGTCGTCGTGGTTTCTCTGCTACTGTAGTCGGGGACCCTGTATGCTGTTCTGGTCCGTCCGGTCCTCGAATTTTCTTCTGTGGTCTGGTCCCCCTACCAGGTTGGACACATCTCAATGCTTGAATCTGTTCAAAAGCGTATGTTCAGAACTGTTGGTGTGAAGCTTGGTTACCAGTATCTCGATGTCGATTTGGAGACAATGTCTAATTTTCTTCACCTTCCACCGCTGTCAGTTCGCAGAACCTTAATGGACATGGTTTTCCTTTTTAAGATCTTGAATGGGATGATCGAATGTCCAGCCATTCTTCAGGCAATAGACCTTCATATACCTCGTAGTCAAGCACGGAGCTCCCAACTGTTCACCAGACGTCACCATCATACCAACTACCTTTACCACGGTACGATCCCGAGGCTGATGAGAACGGGCAACAGTATGTGTTCTGACGTGGACTTCTTTGACCCGTCTTTTCGTCACTTCAGGAGAAACGTACTGGCAGCTATACTTCACCAACTGGAGCCTGAAAATCGACAGTGTGTTCTAAGTGGTGGTGAGTGCCTGGGTGGTGCCTTTAAAGGGCCACATCGTGCTTTTATGCACGAATATTGGGCTGTGATAGCAACTTATGTTTTGGTGGTGCCTTTAAGGGTCCACATAGTGCTGCGATGTTATATATTTGCTATCGTTACTGTTATCTATCTGTTATCTATATTTTATTATTTATGTTATTGTTATAATGTATTATATTAGTTTATGTCCATTGTTATTGTCTAGTTACTTATATTGTTATGTACTGTTATTAATTTATTATTGTATATATTATTGTTGCACGCTGCTTCTAAGTTACTAGTCCTCTTCTGAGCTAATTATTGATATTTTGTTAAAATGGTGTATTGCCGTAAATGAAATAAATAAATGTAAAACAAGTGTTTTGGTCGATTTCTGTCCATCTTACCTCTAACAGATATATCCCTCTGGTAAAGGATTATACCCTCGATTATATTACTTTTTCTAACGGTTATCGATGATAATTAGTGTCATATTACGAGAATGAATAATAAAATTCATTATTAGGACTTTCATATTAAGTGATATCAACTATTACATGTAAAATATTCTCACATATGTTGCTTTGTTGCTCCTTTTATGAGTAACCCCTATTTTCAAGTGTGGATCACAAGTGTTTTATTACCTACAGTACTATAGGAAAAGGAGAGATCGTGATTTGTAATTACTTTAGAACATCAGTTCAAAAAATCATGGAATGTCGCATTGAAAATAAAATTGGGATATTTTCCAATGACCATAATTTATTTCATCAGTAGTATGCCATTTTTTAAAGACATGAAGGAGATGTCTATGACGTACAGTTATTCTACAAAAAATCCGTACGAAGGGGCGGGTATCAGCTAGTAAACATATAAAAAACTTGAAACTCCTTATTTTTGCGTCCACACATAATTTTGACGAAGCTGACGAAACCCGTCCGTGCACTACCGACCTCTAATGTTCAGAACTGATGTGGCCATATCGAGTGGTCGAGTAATAATATCGATCTTATTCTCAGTTGTTATTCCTATATTAATACATCACTTATTATGTACAGTGAATTTTTTTTAATGAAATTTCGTAAAAAATATAAGAAGAAATCAAACAATGTTTGAGTGTACAGGCCCAAGGTGTGGGCATATTATACTCTCTAGGTAACGGATACTTTTACACGAGTAAAGAGAAAATATAAATAGAACACGGTAATGATGTATGGACAAAAACTGAAAATCATCGCCTTTTTTATGCAGTTAAAGAATCTTTAACTATTGTGTGTTACATTAGTCACACGTGCACTTCTAACCCCATGTATCTGGAAGTGTCAAACTTAAGGATGAACATTCTTACAATATTGTGAAAAGAAGAGTGAAAACTCAGTGAAGTCTTTAATAAAGCGTCTATAAAAATGTAAAAATTTAAAATTACACTTCAGCTTAGCTTGTACTTTTATTTTAAGGCTATTTATATCGGAAAGTGTAATGAATGTTGTTACACTCTAATTTTCAATTCGTTGTAATTTTTATAACTGATTTGTAAACTAGGTAGTCAACCTATGATTAGAGCAGCTAAAATCAAAACAGCTGATTGGTGGAGCCCACATTCAGTGCTGTCATATAATAAAGGCGAATATTGTTTGGTAATTGGTTTAAAAATCATTAATGGGTTTTAAAAAACAAAACTATCTCCCTTATTTCCAAACTAATTTTTAAAACTTGGTATCGTTAGATTTTTTAATTAAATTGTGTAATAATTGAGACCTTTTTTACCACATATCGCTTTTTTAAGATATTTTACGGTTAAAGATTTTTTTTTAATCACTATTTTGAAAATAAAAATTGTAAGAAATTTAAATTTTTTATGTAATTATTCCTTAAGGTTATAAAGGTATATACAAAAGTTTAACCTAAAAAAATCCATCAAATATAAATAGTAAAGTAAAAAAAGACAAAAACAAAACAAAATTGTGGCTATTTGAGTAAATTATTGAGCTTTAGAAAGGTGAATATGATTGTTTTTGCCTTTGGTCCTGAATAATGTCTGAAATAATGGTTAGAGGTTGTGGAACACTCTGTATAATAATTTTATATACAGAGTGTCCTGTAATTCTTAGGACAAGTCTATATACCGCAACTGCTCAGGTCATGGCAAACGCATTTCAGAATATGGAATAGATCTTTGGTGCTTAGTTTTCCTATCCGTCAGTATGTATGTGTTTTTTATATACAAATTTTGCTTTAATATCTTAAAACGAATAAACAAATCCTACCTAATTTGGATCAAATTTTTGTAGTAATAAGGCCAATTATAAACAATATTTATTAATACAAAATGGTGGCCATTAAAATCTGATTAACTTTGAATGTCTTAAAATCCAGCAGGTATACAAGAATAAATCTGATCGTGGATTGTATCACAAATCTAATTTACTCAAATACTATTTCAAAATAATAATAAATAACTCATTCAGAGCATCTTTACTGTAAAAAAACATGGTTCGTGAAAATAAATTAACATCAGCTTTAGAGTATCTTATCCCTATTTTTTTATTTTTGCCTTTTATTATGCAAAACATTTGAAATACATGTTTCAGGCCTATCTAAGGATAGAATAGAATCATATATTTGATGTTTATTGAATTTATTTAAATATCTGTTCTTTTAGGACATATTTATTTACGAAAATTTTAGTCAAGCGACAATCAGATGCATTTCCAATAAAACCACTTATCTTTGATTTTGTCACATCTATAAAAGCAATTATTGTCTAAATATTACTGTACGATTTTTCTTGTTGTTTATTATTCTTAATATATAACAGATAACCTAGTCACTTTATTTAGTTTTATTTTAACATATATTTTGAATAAATGTAAGCTTTATGATAAATACAACAGTTTTATTATTGTTAATTAAGACGTTTGTTTTTGTCCTTCATTGTTCATAAAAGGCGTTCATTGTTGATAAATTTGCAATATCTCTAGTAGTTTTTAATTTCAAAAGAAAAAAAAATGCTTGGCAACAGATATTAATGTATTTCCTGTACTTTAAATGAAGGGACTACGATGTGAGCACAATTGGCATCAGATATTCTGGAATAATTGCAGATTTTAAGAAGTTAAAAGATAAAAATATTGTAATAGCCACTATTTTTGAAAGTATTAAAGATAACATCATAATATATTTTTAGCCACCATAAAGTTTTGACCAAGACTTGGTAGGATTAAATTTATTAGGTTTTCCTTTTATATTTTTCCAAGATATTCCATTTTTAACAACAACAAAACGCACACTAACGACAGAGGGGAAATTAAGCAATGTAGATCAATAATACTCAGTATATAAATGTATGTTTTGACCTAAGCAATAACGCTTTTGAAAATACAGTAGTATATGTATTGCTACTTGTTTTAACATTGTTTTCAACTTTTTTTTTATTATACTTGAAACTAACTGTGATATGGATTTAACTGAATGATATTGATTCTTGTAGATATAAAATAATATTTAAATTGTTTGTCAAGTGTGTTTTTAAACTGAATAGTATAATTCAGTTTATGATGCGTCATTAAAAATAATTGGCTTTAGCCGTTGCAAAATTACAATTTCACGCTTCTAAATTTTCCCGCTTTTGATTGGTATTCGAAAAAATTAAAAATAAATAAATAATTGTTTTTAAATTGGTTAATAGGTTGATATAATCTCTGACCATGTATATTTATTACACATGCCGGATTTACGCAATATCAGTTCCTCTGCGTTGTTCGTACCATGATTTCAAATTAATTTTATTTTAAAATAAAAACCTGTATTTGAATGCCTAGAACCTAGTTTTTTTACTTAAGTATATTTGATGCATAGTATTTTGACAATTGGTAATGAACTGTTTGTTTTTGAAATATTAAGTAAACGACCGCAATGCAGTAAATATACTCATTGTATTATATTTAAATTATTTATATATATATTTTTTTTTTATTTATTTAAAAATAAATCGCAATATGGTTAAACGATTATTATTCTAATCCGTTGGGGTAATTATTCATCTCATCAATACGGCACTGATTTAACAGCCCGCAGATTCAAGGGGGTGCTAAATCAGCACATGAGCACGGTCAAGGCGCTGAATTAGGACCCCCCTATTCGAAGGGGGTGCTAAATCAGCACATGAACACGGTCAAGGGCGCTGAATTAGGACCCCCGTATTCGAAGGGGGTGCTTATTCAGGGCCTGGACACGGCCACTGTGCTGATTTAGCACCCCCTTTCGTGACGTCAAAATGACGTCAGTAGCGAGGGGGTGCTATGTCCAGGGGGTGCTAATTCAGGCGCACCGTGCAGTGTGCCCGTGCACACCACACAGTAATGTGGTGTACGCTGCTGACATAATGTTAACGTACGCCCTCCTCTAGCCCCGCCCGCCCGTCTGTCACTCTTACAGTATTTATACTGCCTCATTTCACCTCATCGTTTTTTACATTTCGCTTGTGTAAGAAAGAGATAAATATGATAAACTTTGAAATGCATTGATCGTTTTAAACTTTATAAAATATTATTAAAGTAATCATTACAAAATTGATTCAGCATTAATACATGCTAAGAATATTCACTGTTTTTTGTAATAACTTTTAAAATTAAATTGAAAAAAGTGCGTGAAGTTTGAAATTACAATAAACACAGTGAGTGCCAAGGAGCAGCAATCTGTCCAGGAATGATATTTCCATGGTAAGAAGTTTATACTGAAATAACAACGCAATGAGTGACAAGGTGCAGCATACATAATACTTCCGGAAATAAAAGAGCGTTTTTCCATTGTGACATAATAACATTTTCTCTCCCACACAGACGCCACAGAGCGTGGCCGCGGCCCGCTTGCCTGCTCTCGAGCAAGTGAGACAATGGACATTGGTCATGCGCTCGGCCTCCTGCGCCATGCTTGTTACTACGCGGCAACACGCATGTCCACAGCACCAGCGGCGCGCATTACCTCTTAGAATCTTGGGTTTTATGCTACATGAACACAGAATCACTAATTCGCTATCGCAGGACATGATAAACATGTCTGTAAACTTAAAATACAATTGGAATTGAATAGAAAAGTAATGTTTGTTCGTGCTCTGTTGCAAGGTAAATAAACCTCAGATGCCGTCGCCATTTTGGAAATATGAATTTTCTCAATTATAGTCATAGGTAATGAAATAGGTAATAGATATGTGGTACGCTATGCACTGTTTTGCATCAAAAGTAGACAGCTTTACGGCTATTTTATTGTGCTCGTCTGTACCTTTCCCCAAGCACTTAAGTGGGAGGTTTGCGTCAAGAATCAAGTTCCGGAAAGTGTCAAAACAAGTAAATTAAACAATAGATTATATACTCGTACTGTGGATGGAATTGAAAAACTTATACCACGAATACATGACAGGACATAATATATGTACAGACTGCACGAATACAATAAAAGATGTAATGTATTTTAGTGGTTTCTATATACTTAAAATCGAGCTTGCACAATAAAATGAGCGAGTTGGCATCAGTTCAGTTTCCTAAATTCCTGCGGCTTGGAACGTACTGTTATACTGGTCGTACACACAATATAGCAAATTAACTCTCAGTGCCGTTAATGACTGTAACTGCCTCCTCCTGCCTATTGTTCAATTGTATAACATCCAAGCTAATTCCTTCCGGGACTCATTATCCCTGTAGCCTGCCGCAAGAATTTCTGATACGTTACATTTTAATTCACTTAATGGAATATATCTGTGTCGGTAATAACAGCTAAAATATTTATAAGTATAATGTTTTACTTAAATTAGTACATACTGTATCTAGATACCTTTAAGTCTTTTGATCAAACACTAAACATAAATTTAATTTGGAACTCGAATAAAAACTATTTCTAGCCGTATTTAATTCACGACATACATTTTGTATGTCTTATATTGAAAAATTGTTGTTGAATTTAAGAATCTGAAAAGGACAGCAATGTGAATATAGATAACTAAGAAATCTAATCTGCTAAGTTATTATTGTTCGTCTTCGTATACTTATTTAAATATCGTTATCAAAAGTAACTGCTAAGAAAAGGATCAATATATTTTAGTGCACGTTAAAATTAATTCCCACAGTACGTTTTCAAAGTACCTGGCAGTAATATCTAACTGTATATATAATGTAAAAGATGTAGTGTTATAGTTAGAAGACTATAACGTTCGTCCATTGTGTTTGTAATGTGTTTATTGTATAATCTGAAACGTACGGTTTCTTACATTAATTCGTTATCTTAAGGGGAAGAAAGCATAACGTTGCGGTTGGAGGGTATTTAGAACCATTGTTACTTATTGTTAGTTTATCGCAATTAATTGGTTAACCTTGAAAAACAAAACTCTTAGAAAGTGAGGTTATGTTCATACCATCTTTTATGAGTAGTCTGAGGCTGTTCCGAGGTTTATTCTAAACGAACTAGAATAAAAACAGTATTATAACACTATTTCCTTATTTAAAGAATGTATATTTTGTATGTATGAAAAGTTTCACTTATTATAATTAGTTTACAATCCCGAAACCAGTGCTCGAAACACCCACACTAGCAAAGCGTTAATTGTGCACAGCTGTACCTACTCGCTTGCACAGCGATAGCTGGACTTTGCCTTGCCAGTCAGCATGGAAAGTCTGCGTCAGTAAGTTAGTGATGTGTACAGTAGTATAGACTTCAGAGAAGGGAAGTTGTAAAATTAGCGGTTTAACCAGCCAGATACACGTACAGTTCTCCTTACACACCGCCTGCCTTGCAGTCGTCATCTAGTACAGCAGTGACCTTCAAATATTGTGATAACATACAATTATCTCACGACGGTGTCGTCTTACTCAGGAATTTTATCACGTATAACCTTAATTTTGTTTTGTCTATTCGCCTACTACCCATATTCTGTGTTTATAACACATACCCTCATTTGGATTGATTTATTAGCATTGTAATTAATACGCGAGCTTGTTAGTTTATAAATAATAGATACCGTTGTAAGGATGCACTGTGTGATTGTAGATGAACATTTCCACCTTTGAAAGATATTTTATGGGAAGATGGAAAAAACTGCTTCTTTATTATATGGACAGACGAAAAATAAAGGAAAAATTGGGTTACAGATTAATCGGTGTTCAATCACTGGCACGGGCGTGGCGAGAGCTTAGGGGCCGGCGTCGCCGGATTAGCTCTTGTGAGAGAAGCAATCAGAGAACTTCATCCACGCCCGGCTCAGGTGGCTTCCTTTTAGCTCTCTCGAATCCTGCTTTACACTTCGACAATTCTCTAGAGATGCATATTGTACTAGAATTGTACCCGCGCAGAACCGCATCCTTGTTGTCTTTCTCTTGTTCTCATTATTTAATAAATATCCCTTTTATTTTGACTATCAGATATATATGTTTTTCATAATAAATCACGACATATTTGACTGGCTAAAATCTATTTACAACAATTACCAGAATATAACGTGCACTTAAGTGAAAACTTTAAATGGCGACTTTTCAGCAATTTCAGGTCACAGGACAGACCGTTGTACAAAACCTCCCTCGACCAATCTCTAACCTCACTTTGTTGGACATTTTGCCGAGTTCCGCGGCAAACAATCTCGCCGCGACTGCATAGGCCTTTTCCGCTAGGCACTGTGATTCCTGCTGGAACAGCACATTATTTACAAGACAGCAAGTCTGCATCCTGCACACAGCATCCATGGTCATGAGTCTCGAAAGGGTAACACGTGATCTCTTCTACAGAGACCGTATGCAAATCGAATTGCAGGGCGTTCCTTGAATTCGCTCTGTGTCTTCAATTTCCATCCATAAAAGCTTTGAAAAGTTTTACTACAGATTCTTTCCATTCGGTCTACAGGCCCTAAAAACTAGCGCTTTATCCATAATAAATATAAAACTTATATCACCAAAATATCTAATATTAATGGCAATGCTTTAAGATGATTCAAAACAACGACCCCTTATAAAAATATCCTGGAGAGTGTAAAATTAATTCGTTATAGCTCATATATATATATATATATATATATATATATATATATATATATATATATATATATATATATATATATATATATGATATACCTACAGATACCATCAAATAAACTTTACGGCTCTTACTGTTCAACTACAACAGGATTGTTGATCGTGTTTAATTTGAATAACACACATAGCACATACAGAGCACTCCATGAGTTGTGTGTATTAGACTTATAGTTGTTGTGTGTAAAGACTAATGGTGTGTTAACTGCGCGTCAGAGCCACGCGCGGCCCAAGTGCCCACACCCGTTTACGCGTCCGCGGACATAATCGCAGGCAGGAGTTCGTTTTCTCAACAAGTTGCCAAATTCAATCAAAAACGCCCCAACGCCCAAGGCATTAAAAGCTCGTTTAAAACGCTTTTTAGCGTCTCAAGCATTTTATAGTGCTGACGAGTTTATGGCATTCGACTGGGTGACCGCACAATTGGAACACTGACAACCAGCGTTGGAAAATGGGAAAATTGGCAAGAGTGAATGTGGGGCGACTGAATTTCTGTATGTTTGACTGGTCTCAATGTGGAGTGATTGGTCCAAATTATAGAAAAATGACTATTGCTATACATTTTTGTAATGTTCTGGCAAAATAAAAATGATTTGATTTGATTTGATTAATTAGGTAGTCGGCTCAGAACTCTCGGATGTGCTCATCACTGGAGAAGCAATTAGGATTCCAATCGCAAAAGGCACATGCGTAATGTTTTTAAAGCATGTAATACTCTCATTTTATACCTTTACTGGTGATTAGCCTACTTGACAAATGACTTAATTACCTTTGAAAAGTAGTGAATAAAAACTCGGTTTTGACATAGTCTCAGAAATTAATAACTCAGTTGTAGTTAGGTTGTTGTGGTCCTAATTTCTTATAGAAATTTATAAAATACTTTTACACATTTATACAATACTTATACAAGTGTCACTGTAAATTGACTGCGTGTATAGCTAAAGATGTAGTAGTCTACAGATATGTACACCTTATACCTACTATCGGTGTAGGCAGACATACGAATGTAATACAACAGCTTAGTTTCTTTAAGTATTGCATTTTTAATTTTGTTTCGTTGTAACTTTACAGAACAGTAAAACTTTACCTTTATATTTTTGAGCATTTTTTTGAGAAATAAATAAATGAAAACGGTTGAACATTCAAACGAAATTATGTGGTAATGGCGCACAGAACATGATAATAAGAATCCCTTTTGTTCAAATACAAATTTTGAATATGGTTTGACCTCCATTAAACTTATTAAAGATTGAACTTATTACTTTCACTTCAATTAGGCCGAGCAGAACAGCGGTATTGAAAGCAATAAAATAACAGTTGCAAAATATTATGTTGAATTTAAAAGAATCCCAGACAATGCGATGATTTATCCAATGTCAAAAAGAATATCCAGAGCCTTTGTGTGTTAAAACTCGGCAAACCTGAAGAGGCTTACAGGTTGAGATGGGATGACATCACTCCTGCGACGCACAGGTTCGGACCGGCTTCCATTCAGAAAATATTCCACGCTAAAACCTTTCTAGATGGAATGGACAAAGAATAGCAGAAAACATCCGGATTTTCGCACGGGCAGATTTTAGTAGAAGCCCGGGGCCCTTAACAGCTGATTTAACTGTAAACTATCACTTGAGTGACGTTGTTTGTATTCAGGTCTTTCCCTTCTAATCTGCCCTATTGTGTGTTCGGCTTTCTCATGGAAATGTCACTCTTACAGCCGTATTCTCTTTTGTCATCATTCTCTAATGGGATCCTTTACTCTCTCTCTCTCTTCGGTCTCTCTGGGACGCTTTAAAACGTTTTCTGTCAGCTGTTGTTGAGAAATTACTAAATCAATTCAGAGTATTTCATACGACCCAGTTCTAGAAATACAAAGCAAAAATCATCGTCTTTCAATAGTCACACATTGTTCTGAGTGTTCAGTGTTTAATTCCCCTTCCGAAATCCTCGTTTTACTTTGTATTATCAATTTAGTTATTTAATCCAATGTGCTCATGAATGGTGCCGTTATGGACGCTTCCTAGAACAGTCGTCACGGCACGGCGATGAAGCCACAGGTGAGGGGGCGGTGTTCCTAGAGGAAGGTCGCAGATTTGAATGCGCTCTGGCGGGGGACTGTGGTGGCCGCGCCGCACCGCAACACCGGTCACCGACCCGACCACACACCGGCCACCAATAACAATTAACCTCTTTTTGCGAGGCCATTGCCAATTCCAACATTTAATGGTGGTTTTTGCTCTGCACTCGAAATTCGGCTCAATCGATAGCGTATACCGAGCCGGGGGGAAACGGCGCACGGTCCAAAACTGTGCCGAGTGCAGGTGGGCGAATTCGCTTCATTCAAGACAGTTCGAGTATAGTGAATTAATGAATTTAATACACTTGAATACTCAGTAGTAATCAGTATTGTTGTCATGCGTTCAGTGTATAAAGTTTATCCACTTAATTGCGTGTTCGTAATCTAATTTTAACGTTATTCGTTGTTAATGATTCCTGTCTGTTTCATTGGCGGTAAACAAAACAAACGTTACGTTGGACGCTTTAAAATGTCACTTCAAATAGAATTTCAACAAAGGTTAATGCTATACACAGCCAACTAGTTAACATGCACATCATACCTGGTCTGAATATTTAAATGCTCTACAAAATCGGCCGAACCCTGGAGTGATTGATTAGTAAAACAAATAAGGTGTGTTCAGCGTGAGTATATTAGCGTTGGGATACGGTCAACAAGATACCTCTAGCCTCGCTCTGGCCGCTCTGATGGAGTGGTGGTACTGTCAGCTGATTAGAGGCTCTAGTTAGGCTGAGTCCCTTTCATTGACAAAATAACCGGCTTAAATGATGAAAAAGGCAGTTTTATGCTATAATCAACAGCGATTCACTAATGCATAAAGTGTCTTAAATTTATGCCCTTATTGATTTTAATATGCAGATATCATGGCAGTTAAAAAAAGAAAGTGATTATATTGTTATGTTTGTTATTGTTGTTGCCTGTTGTCTAGTCGTTATGTATAATTCAGAATGCAACATATTTATACCGAAATTACATGCATATGGTTGATTGGCTTTTAATAATAATTGACATGAATTATAAAATCAAGGTTTTACAACTTTTAATGGCTTAATTTAATGAATATTATTTATATACATTTTAAACAATTTTTCGTAGTTGTAGCATATATTTACTGTACGCCACCATAGATTTTATATATTTAGGAGGCCATAGTGTCACCTTAGACAAGGTTTTGTCACTGAGGCGATGAGGACTCAGATGACTTGGATGAAGTTGTCTGGGGACTTTTCATAGCTGTGAGTTATCGGTACTCCTTCACTCAATGTATTTATTAGTGTGACAGGCCGCCGCAAGGGATCGCCACATCTGTCCTGTAGACCTCAACTAACACTCCCTAGGCAGTTCAGTAAACTGGAATGATGGAGTTGATTATAATGATGTACTTGATTATACAAAGTTGGTATCTTTAATATTATAGAAATTATTGCATTCCCAGTATAACATTAAGATAGAACTATAGAAAGTTTAATTATAATTCAGTTCTAGCAGAGGTTATTTTAAAACAGTCCTTCCGGCTGAGTCAGAAGAAGTGGGTGATTGATTTTTTGACAACTGAAATATTATCAGTTAATTTCTCATATAATTTAGACCCAATAAATTCGTTCGAGATACAACAAAAAATGTTTATAAAACAACAGAAGAACTATTAAGTATTCCAGAACATTTCATTTTTCAAGTTCATAAATTAAGAAGTCATAAAATTTTGTTTAATGTTTGAGCGGCCGATATAATGGAACGAAAAGGCATACCAAGCTGCATAACGAAATTATTGTAAAACCTTGACATATAACACATCTAAACTATATATGCTACTATAAGAGTAATTACAATGGGTTAGTTTTGTAAACACAATCTACCTAAAACGTTGGTTTTAATAACTTATAGAATAGAGTATAACTCTCTCCATACATTTTCTCAGAAGGGCATCTGTACTGAAATTTAATTAAATTCTACAAATCCAGCTAACCGGAACGGTTATTGATATAATTTAGCCAGTCAGTGTCAGAAGTAAAACGTATACGTACGCCTGCACCATAACCATCGTGCTCATTATTTAAATTAACCATTTTGTGTCAGAGTTGTGGAATATGATGTTCTTTACAATTAATACGTTTAAGTGAAACGTATACGTACGCCTGCACCATAACCATCGTGCTCATTATTTAAATTAACCATTTTGTGTCAGAGTTGTGGAATATGATGTCCTTTACAATTAATACGTTTAAGTGAAACGTATACGTACGCCTGCACCATAACCATCGTGCTCATTATTTAAATTAACCATTTTGTGTCAGAGTTGTGGAATATGATGTCCTTTACAATTAATACGTTGAAGTGAAACGTACGAGTATACGTACGCCTACACCACAAACATCGTAATCGTTGTTTAAATTAGCCAGTTTGTGTCAGAGTTGTGGAATATGATGTCCTTTACAATTAATACGTTGAAGTGAAACGTACGAGTATACGTACGCCTACACCACAAACATCGTAATCGTTGAATGTAGAATCTTGGAGCATTGGAAAAACGAGTAATTGTAGTATCACTAGATAAAGGAATACAACATTTTCCAATATATATTTTTTATTTTGTGCAAGGCCTTTCTGAATCAAAGATTCCATCATCAGGCACTTCACAAATTATCAAATGTTTACATTTTTGTAATAATAATTCATTTTATAGTAACATATGGTAAACAATTTGGATGTACGGTTAGCCAGTATAAAATATTTAATCAGAATTTAATTTTAATTTTTTAATAAATTGTGATGAGAGTAAAACTGAGTTTTGAATTGGTCCGTCTTCGTTATTGATAAGTTTTCTTGATTTATGTTAATGTAAAATGTTTCCCAAGCATTTAAGTGTATTGTGTTTGTAACTTCTTTTAATAATCGTAAATTTTTATTAGAGATTGTGTGTCCAGATTCAATACAGTGATTCGCCACAGCAGATTTTTCATTTCTTCCATATTTTATATGTGCAAAGTGTTCTCTGAATCGTGTCTTAATGTTCCTTTTAGTTTCGCCAATGTACAATTTATCACAGTCGTTGCATTTAATTTCATAAATTCCTGATTTGTTTTCGAATGTGGTTTTGTCCTTGGGATTTCCTAATATTTGTGATATTTTGTTGTTTGTTTTATAAGTGATAGATTTGTTTGTATGCTTTTTAAAGATTTTCTGCAATTGATTTGAAATGTTACTGTATGTTGTACAGATGAATTCTTGTTTATTATCTTGAAGTGGTAGTAATGTTGTTCTAGATTTTCTTAATTTTCTTTTGATTGATTTTTGAAGCATGTTGTCAATAAGTTGTGTGGTGTAACCGTTAAAAATAGCAATATCTTTTATGTAGTTTAACTCTTTGTTGTAGTTATCGATAGATAGTGGAGTATTCAAAAGTCTGTAAATCATTGAGTTGAAACTAGTTTTTTTTTTTTTTGTTTGTTGAGGTGGATGGTTAGATTCGTTGACAATAAATCTATTTATATGCGTCGGTTTCCTGTAAATGTCAAATTCAAATTTTGATTAGTTTCTAATTATTAAAACATATAAAAATGGTATACTATTGTTTTGCTCAATTTCGTATGTAAATTTAATGGTGGGGTAAAATGAATTTAGGATAGAGATAAAGTTTTGTAGGTTTTCATTTTTATTAAATATTGCAAAGATATCATCAACATATCTTATCCACTTTCTTGGGAAATATTTCATTTTTGTTTTAGCGGTAGTTCAAAATAACTCATAAATATATTTGCAATGAAGCATGAAAGAGGATTTGCCATTGCTGTACCATCAATTTGAGTGTAGTATGATTCTTTAAATTGAAAAGTATTATGATTCATACACAGGTTTATTAACATAGAATATTCATCAACTATTTCTTTTTGTAAATGTATGGAAGACAACCAATTCAATATTATTTCTATTGTGTCTCTAATTGGAATATTAGGATACAGTGAAACTACGTCAAAGGATATTAGATATTCGTCTTCTTTTATAATAGTGTCTTTAATTGATTGTATGAAATCATATCTATTCTTGACCGAAAATGAAGGAAGAGGTTTTAAATTTTGAAGTGTTCTTGATAACCATTGTGATAAGAAATAGGTTGGAGAGTTTATGTTTGACACTATGGGACGCATTCCATTTCCAGGTTTGTGTATCGTAATCGTTGTTTAAATTAGCCAGTTTGTGTCAGAGTTGTGGAATATGATGTCCTTTACAATTAATAAGCCTAAGTGAAACGCATACGTACGCCTACACCACAACCATCGTGATCATTATTTAAATTACCCAGTTAGTGTCATAACGGCACAGTGAGTCTAAAATGGATACAAAAAAATCAGAATTGTGTGAACTGAATTTTGTTGAGAAGTTGTACACTTACGCATACATTTTCAATCGTTGTCTGTTTTTACCTCAAATGTGCTCAAGGTTCTCATTTTCTTGTAATTCATACAAAATGCATTTTTTATTTTCAGTGCTGGCATTTTTAGAACAGATGACAGCATTTTTATACAGACTTTTTGGTCTAATAGCGAATAGTAAACCCCTGATGCATAGATGTTTTCTTCATGTACGTAAAATACGATAAGTTGTAAAGAATATGGATAAAGTAGCAAAGTAGTTTAGTCGGAAAGGTGGCTTTCACAATTTGATGATATATGTTTTATTACTTATTTTAAATTTATATATCGTGGCTTAGACTTAGTCCGTATACCATATAGTATGTGTCAATATATTATTTCACGAATTTTCTCGTTTTATCAAATTATCCTCGAAGAGTAAATGAAGTGAAAAACTAATAACCACAACGATTAATCTAATACAATGGAGAACATACTGGTTTGATTGTCTATATACCTCGAAAACGGCAATTACTTATATTTGTCAAACAAGTGCAATGCTATAACTGTAACAGTACAAAGAGCTGAAAGACCTTACTTTGAGTCAATTTGGCGTCAAGTTCCAGATACTCGTGTAGGTCACCGTGTCAGGAGATTGGAAGTATACAAAAAGAGAATTTCGTATGTTACTTCAGCATTGAAATATTATCATTCGACGTAAAACAAGTACTGGGAAAGGTGAATTTAATGTAGATTTCCTGACAAAATATATTTTGTCCGTTAAGAGTGTTTTCTTAATTAATCGTTGATAAGCTAATTTGTCGTTGAAAGGAATAAATATTGATGCTATGTGATCATCGCGATAATAACACATGTAAACGGTATAAGTAAACTGATACTTCATTACTTATAACTGAAGTGATAAAATAATAAAGTAATTATATTAAGTAATTATGTATTTTTGCATTTTCAAAAGTCGACTGTAATGAAATGACTTTGAGTTTTACCCCAAAGAGCACTTCCAACAGTCATTCGAAATAACGATTTTTACTTTTACTGGAAAACGTGTATATATATATACGTAATTATTATTTAAATGATAAATTTAAAAAATAATCGAGTCTTTTTTGCATAGCAGAAAAATATTTATAAAACAAAACCGTGATTTGATGTGTGACATCTTCCATAATTCTACGACAAAAAAATCAAATTGTTCGATATTTAATTCCTTTGTTGGAACTAAAATCAAGATGGCCTCCAGTACAGGTGCTTAACGACAAAAAGGTTATTTTGTATTGAAATGCCATTTTGAAAAAGACTGAGACTACAAACACATCTTTAAGAATGTATTTATTTTACAATCAGCCTAAACTCCGAACGTAGAGGGTGAAGTTTGCTTGAATTATGTTTACTAAACTGGATTAGACCTTGTCTAGAATAGTATGTAGGAAACACGTGTTCTCCCGGCTGACCGGAGGTGTGGGTGTCCGGATAGAAAGCGGCTCGGGGACAGAGAGGCTCCGGTTTCGTCGCTTCCACCTCAATAACTCCGAGACATTCTCCACTAAGCTCTCAATCCTAGTCGGTTACAACCACACATTTTAATCCCTTATCGACAGGTTAATTATATTCTATTGGAATTCGGTCGGCCGGGCTCTGTTCCAGTCTAGTTCGTTTTGTTGTGGACGAATTCTTTGATCCGGTAAGAGTTGTTTGACGGCCTTTAATTTTGGCCGACGGGTCTGCTGCCTGATCGTCCACCGCCGCCACAGCACTATCAGCTAATGCACCGCCTCCACAGAATACACTAATCCGAATTCCTTAGCTTCTTATGTCAACATTCCTTATGCTCGCTTTCTTACCCGTCTTCAAGTTCTATTCCAACTAAATGTTTTTTCTTCGCCAGGGTAATTAGGAACCCTGTCAATTTTTTCAAGCCCCTGCCTGTCTCTTTGTTTGATAATTTAACTTCATTGATCATGACCCCTAACACCACAAACTTTCCAAGTTAAAAAATCTACACACACACCCGTTACTAATGGATGTGAACCTGCAACTAACCACGTTGCGGTTCTTGCAAAATTATGAAAAACTCTAGGGGATTCAAAAGTAGCATAACTGGTTGAACATAACCCACCATTGACAAAGTAAACTGTGACTGTAGAAAGAATGTAATTTGTAAAATTAATTGTAAATTTTGCAACAAACAGTACATTGGGCAAAACATCTAACCACTTTAGAGCCAGAATAACAGACTACATACTCGTATTTGATACTTTTTATAAAGACAAGAAGAAGCCATCGGCCAAACATGTTGCTGTGCACAAAAATAGACAACATTGAAGAGTGTTATGATCTTAAAGGGATTAATAAGGTCTTCCCTTGTCATGAAAAAATTTAAATATATTAAAAGTAAACAAATCATGAACAACCTTCATTGACCTCTAAAATCTAAATACCCACATGGTTCAAATTTAAGATAAAAGTAACTTTTATAAATTTCCTTCTTTGCCATTATATAACATCTGGGTCTTTAAATATTTTAGATGTGTATTTACATTTTTGGTCCTTTTCTTCTTATTTGTTGTGTTTCTTGATCTTGTTATATTCTTTTTTTGCTCCCTGAGTATGTGGGTGTGGTATGTGGGTGTATTTGGGGTTTGTGAATTCTACGCAATATGGAAGCGTTTTATCTTTGTTTTTTATTTAAATAAGTAAAATAATATATATGTAGTCCTGTAAGGAAAATGTTATGTTTTTTATCTTAATTTTACCTAACATTATGGAATATAATATAGTGGTTTATTATGTGATTTAAAGTAGTATTGTAATTCAGCAACAAGGCGCTGAACCAGCAAAGTACTATTCAATCATAAAAAAGTTACGAGCATTGAAAATCTGATTTTCTGTCCAAAACTTGTAATACATAATACTTTTACGTGATAGATGAAGTTAAAGTCTCTTTTGGTGGGGACGTTAATATTGATTTGCTCTCGGTACCGTAGGCAACTTTAAGAGATTTAATGTTAGATCGTCTTTACTGACATTTATTAAACTTTGCTTTCGGGGAAAATACAACTAACAAGAGACCAACTCAGGCGTAGAGGTTGACTGGACGTGGGAATGTATGCATGTTCCGGCAACTTGGAAGTGTAAAGTTCTGGTCGGGTTGAACACTGAACAGCTTTACTTCGCTTTCACATTCATAGCTCAGTCCGAGCCGCTTTGCCGTATGTAAGGCCACCCTACTGTCGTACAACTTCCGTGAAACTTTGTAGTTTACTACTTCACGTACTTACCGCAATGTTTGGCAATGTCGACACGAAATTTCCAAAAATAATTGTGTGAGTAGTTACGGAAATGTAACTTTATTATTCAATAGCTGCAAAGTGCTCGGTCCTTTTGTTAGAGTAAGTACAGCTCTCTCACACGATGTGACAGGCTGTGGAACCAAGCTACTCTTTACACATGAACCAGCCGCTACACAAACAGACCACGTGCCCCCGACCTTTGCAGTTTTATATTTTTAATTGCTCTTCAGTTTTGTACCCGAGCCTATTCACTTCTCTCTGTTGACTCTTTCAACTGTATTAAACTCTCAATTACGCCAGCCATTATTTGTTACGTGTTCCATTCATGTAATTAAAACTCGCTAGAATTACTGTTTGGGTCAAATCCATTCAGGAACCAACATTTCGTCGCATTATACTGTACTGGTTCATAGTGTATTTAATTTTCAATTTGTATTTTGCAACATTTGAGTAAAGGGTAATTTTAAATGTCGTACATTATTTTTCTTACGGAAACATTACTATTATTTCTGCTACAATATTATCTTACCGTGCTCGTAAATTTGAAAAACATGAATAACGTCAGCCATGAACTG
This sequence comes from Homalodisca vitripennis, assembly GCF_021130785.1. Taxonomy (NCBI): domain Eukaryota; kingdom Metazoa; phylum Arthropoda; class Insecta; order Hemiptera; family Cicadellidae; genus Homalodisca; species Homalodisca vitripennis. The sequence continues at coordinate 109,148,612 of NC_060210.1, forward strand.
CCTATTGTTAAGTATTAAAAATCAGTATCGAACTAAAGGCGTCAAAAATGTTTTGTCAAGTAAATTATGACTAAAAATGTTAAAAGTATGTAAAACGTTTACCTTCCTATATGCCCCACTTAGTTCCATAACACCTTTAGATACTCTTGGTGAACTTATTTGGAAGGCAGTCAGTGCCTTTAGAGATGTTTCTACATGGTCTGCAAAAATATCACATTTTAACAAAGTTAACTGTAAGAACAAAGTTAACCCTCAAAACTTTTACCTTATTTGTTTGTCGTATGATTATGGAAGATGTTTTACACTAAAAATAGATTTTAGTCTCATTAATACGCTTGTAAATGTTTTTTTTTTTAATTTTCAATCTTTTTATTGGTTTTTATAAATAATCTAACACTTTATTGTACTTTAACGTTTACGTACACAAAAAATGAGTTTTGATACGTAACAATCACATCTTTGAAATAAGACATCAACCATGATACTACACCCAGAAGTGAGGGTATAAAGGTGTTTGGGTAAAAATCAAAGTCGTTTCACTATACCCGGCTTCTAAGGGTTTTAGTTCATGTAAGAAATGAATTAATAGGCGCAAAATATGGAGTTTTAGGGTGGGTTTTCGGGCGAGTTCAACACTACATTGGTGGAATGAAGCATGAGGGTCATTCAAATTTTTAATTTCTCATCCTCATTACATATGCCGTGTTTACTACGTTGTCGTACATTCCGGATGCCTTGAAATATCATTACTTGTGATTGTGTTTTTGTTTTCAAGGTTCAATAGGGATTATGAGGATACCCTTTGGATCCCAGAAAATTACAGCCACCACTTTACTTATTGATTTCTGGGTGTTGCACATACTCGGTGGAGGAGATCCCTCATATTTCATGAACTGCTGCTTGATTTCAAGTTCACACTGATCAAGCTATGTTCCTGCTGAGCCTTTTTGTATGCCCTGAACATAAAAATAGAAATGGGATTCAGTACGAGCAGCTGGATAACTTAAATAACAGTGTTCCTAATTGGTGTAACTCGAGGAGATCAAACACGAAGTGGCTGCTAGGAGGAGAACGGTTTGAGTAACAACCGAGAGCCTTGACGGCTTGTGTATAAAATAAAGTGTCAAGACAAAGGAACTGAGAGGGCAAAACTGATCAAATAGAGAATGCTGGGGGAGTTCAGTAGCCAATACACCGGATGTATTTGATGGAAATTCCACTCTTATTAAATGGCTCGGTCAAAGCAAACCTCGTTCCACCGTTGCGCTGCTTGCCTTTCCCAGGACTTGATCGCTTCTTTCTTTTGGAAATATCCACCACTTTATTGCTTTTTCCAATGCCACGTTTGTAATTTGGCAATCTGAACACATTCAATTCTTTAGTTTTTTATACATTAATTTACAACAAGTACGCTTTTATATAAGTTAAAAGGTATACTTCAGATCTCCGTAAACAATTCCAATCAAAATGAGGAAATTCCAGTGCAGGTGACCGACGGCTACCAGTTTTTAATAGGAAATAAACGGTGTTTGAAAACGAACGTATCCTTCTTTATAATTTGATTAGCGTATCGTGATGTTCTGTAAAGCATCTCTCAAATCAGTGAAGGAATCGTTCGATCAACGTATAAAAACGAAGAATGGTAATAAATAAAACTTCAGCATGCTTAAATAATTTTGCCTAGACACGAATATGCTTTTTAAAGTAAAAACAGGTCACATGTGTTATAATTATATTTTGTGTTCAATTTAAGTTTTTCGTTACGCTACATTCATTTCTTGCACAGTCATTTTGAGCGAGTTGATGTTAGTTTGTGTAATATTAGTTAGATGTAAGCTTCTCGCCTGGGAGTAGTAGTGCCTCTGCCCATCAGAACTTGAAGTGGGATTAGCAATAAGTCCGTCCAATCAGGCCCACAGTTCGGCCAGTTCATATAAGCTGGAAATCTAATTTTGGACAAGCATAAGTTCAGGAAAAATTCTTCTCAAAGCCTCTGTGCAACAGGCTTTGCTTTATGCTACATAACGTAAGTGCAACAATGTTAAAACGTTATAGCATATTATATTAAATAATCCAAGATTAAGCAAAAAAAAAAACGTAATCGATTATTTAACATTTTAGTCAGTTGGAACCTGGAAGATGTTTATAAGATATGAATAGCCTAATTTGTAGAAGGTTTAATACGTACTCAGTTACGATTGGGTGGAAAATAACTGATTAAATTGAATTTAACTAATATCATTCCTTAGTTCGATTATATTCATTGTTAATGTAAATTTACTCAAATAATGCTATTCAAAGGCAGAAATTCACATCCATTCCTAAAGTAATTTGGCACCTTTGTCTGCTCCCCGTTTGTATAATTTAAATGATTAATATGCGAACAGGTAGGTATTTTATTTATTTGTATATTTAGCCTTAACTAAGGCTACAATTACAAACGATTTCATTATAATTTATAGTAGTATAAACAGTTTATGAACGTAAAATACTTAACTTCATAAACTTTTCGTATTCGTTGTAATAAACTTTAATTACAACCATGTGATTAAAGTTTCCAGGCGAATAAGCGCTAAACGAAGCGAGGTAGAGATAATGGTAAGGGAACATTTTTGTTTGTGTTGGCATATTTAACAAGTTCCCGACCCACACTTGTCACACCTTTGTGTATTTTGGTAAATCGTATCATGTTAGATTGAACGTTATATTTACAAAATTGGTGCAATATGACGATTGTACTTATTTTGCCATTGATTGTTATCAATACTACCCAGCCTACCCTTTGTCTTATACTGTGGACTAACAGAGGTTATGTGAACCATACTAAACCAGAAACGTAATCAGTATGACTGAAACCGGCAGGCTTATTTAGGTTAAGTGCTGGTGTAGGCCAGCTGTGCAAAAAGTAAGAATCATAAATATGCTACTGAACAAATCTCATTGTGCGCCAGCTGATGACGAATCAGCTGTAGACATATCAGCTGATCTGTGCCAGCGTGGCAATGTGCAGTCACAACACGTATTGTTCCTGTCCCTTGGCTTGCAATGACAGTTTTATACACGTTACTCTGCTCGAAGATTGTGTTTTTTCTATTTGCATTACCTAATTTTCGTTACTACATTCCATGATCTCATTCTTACATTCTATTGTGTATTTATGATATGTTGATTATATTTTAAATGGAATGTTTACGGGGTAGTTTTACCTTAGTTAATTTAATTGTTTAAAAGTCTCTCCTGTAGGGTAATAGTTAATAAATAATTCAAATAGCACATTAACTGAGATTTAAGTAAATTAATAGTAACAATAATTATTTAGTCGTATATTAGGCCTAAATTCGATTATGTTTTATTTAAATTTCGAGTATTACATTCTATTAACTTGCTATGATAATGTAGGGAGGGAGAAACGTTTGCATTACCGCATCTTCAGCTGAACTCGTTTTTGACTTCTGTTTAAATAATGGATGTAGTGTAGAATTCGAAAAACATTTTTAATACAATCTTGAGGCAGAGGTGGAGATTTTGGTGAATTAGAGAAGTTCCGTGTGTTGGCAGGACTGGCGCCTGGCGGACTCAACGCTATTCCCAATACGGATTTTCACCTGTCGTTTTGAGCCCCTGTAATACTTACCCGCCCCCCGCCACCGCCCCCGCTCCCGCCCCCGCCGTGCCGCACATCAAAACACAACACAGATGCTATAATTGTGTACATTTCGACGTCCTCTCTAATCCGCGGTGGCTTGGCTTTGTTCGTGGCTTACATTTTATCACTTTAAATATAGCTGTGTTGTATTTCCTTGCCATTTTGTAAAAGCCGCAATTAAGCCTGTATTAAAAACAGGCGAACATCATTTACGTAGCAAAGATCCGTGTAATCCTGTTATCCTTTTGAATCGTCCATCGTCAGTAATTAAATTTAAATGAATTAAGTCCTCTTTTAGTTATTTTACAAGGATAGAACACAAAGTTTCGAGGACTGGAGTATATAATTATCTCCAGATGTAGTGATACATAGGTTTAAGGAAATTGATTCCACATAGTTTGGTGAATGGAGGGAGAAATACTATTCATGTGGGAAAAGATAAATTTTATCTGATGTCTTCATGAGGAAAGACGACGAATCTTCATCGGATCCTCAGTTTGAATTGATTTGAAGGCTTTTTGTATAAACTCTTCCATAAAAATATTGGGAATCATTGGTGATAGAAAAGTCTCCTTTACCACTCTCTCATGTTGAAAGTAAATTTCCTCTTGTCGAAAAGAGTTAAAAGGCCCCCATATATATATGCAAAACCTTTAGGTTAGAAACTTTTTAAACTGTATGATGATGTGGTAACAATTAATGAAACTTTAAAATTGTAAAAATACTGCGGTTTGATTTGTGCTAATGCTCTTTTACTATTTGTTTTATCGATTCCAATAAACTCAAATAACCATATTCCATCTGAGAGATTCTATTTTATTATGTGCCAATCATAAAAAACAAAACGGAGTATACATCAAGAAATTAATTGTTTTGTTTTTTTTTTTAACTAAAATGTTTTACAATCAATTACGGGCTTTAAATAATCTAGAATTTAATAGATTTTAAGGACAAATAAAATTTACTTTACCTTTTTCTAAATGAACGATGCCACAAACATTATTAGCAAAATGTCGTTACCATCAAGTGTTAAACTAAGGTGCTTAATGGAAGATGTTTGATTAACATAGAAATACTTGTTACCCCATTACCATTCTTGCCTGAAAAGAATGAAGTGAAAAGCTTAATATTGGGGCCGTTATTTAATTTAAGAAAGAAATGCCAGATGAGAACTGGGAAGCAGTGAAATATTTGAAATTGCGTTCAATAGGAATCATTCAGTTGATAAATGAATTCTCCGGGGCCTGTGAATGAGAGGCCGATGAGGGGAGAGCAGGCAGTAATCACCAGCTGAGCGGCCACTGAGTACTCGTACATTACTTCTGAGTTAAAACAGATTTTGAGTGCCATACATGTAAGTGCACAATTCAGTTAAGAACTCTTGTTATGTTTATGATTAATTCGTTCTACGCTGATAGTGGAGAAGCCATGATCCATCAGTCAGTAGATATAACACGATAACTCAAATATTTTTTCATTACAACCAGAGACGTTTTATGATGTGATGGTAAATGTGCCAAAATGATTAAGACCGATTGATTGTCTAAGTTAAGTGTTGTGCGAATATGGAGTAATGCAAAGTACGCTTAGTTCAGCATTATCGAGAATTGTTAAACGAAACTAATAATATTTCTCACTAGTCACCCTTTGATTAGGCAACAAGATTGTCTACATAACAAATTTAAATTTCAAACAAAATGTTCGCAAAAATATTTTGAATTGGGAGTAAATATCTAATAATTAAGTAATTAGCCCAAAGTTTCTTCTAATGTTTTGACTAAAATGACTTTGATAATATTTCGTTAAGAGATTTAAGTTTTTGAAACAATCAATACAAATCAATGTCCTTCAATGTCAGGTGTGCTGATGGTTCAGATGTCAAATGATGACACGTATAATTTGTTCAAGGCCAACACCTCATCAGATTCTTACTCCTCGTCTGACACCGCAGCTTCTCTGTATCACATCTAGAGTTACACTTCACAAGCTCGCGGTGTTTTAAAACATGAACATGTTATAAGCTAAACGTCAGAAGATTACTGTCCAAGGCCGACAATACATCAGTCGCTGACTCCCCTGACACTGCAGCTTCTCTGTATCACATCTAGAGTTACACTTCACAAGCTCGCGGTGTTTTAAAACATGAACATGTTATAAGCTAAACGTCAGAAGATTACTGTCCAAGGCCGACAATACATCAGTCGCTGACTCCCCTGACACTGCAGCTTCTCTGTATCACATCTAGAGTTACACTTCACAAGCTCGCGGTGTTTTAAAACATGAACATGTTATAAGCTAAACGTCAGAAGATTACTGTCCAAGGCCGACAGTACATCAGTCGCTGACTCCCCTGACACTGCAGCTTCTCTGTATCACATCTAGAGTTACACTTCACAAGCTCGCGGTGGTTTAAAACATGAACATGTTATAAGCTAAACGTCAGAAGATTACTGTCCAAGGCTGACAGTACATCAGTCGCTGACTCCCCTGACACTGCAGCTTCTCTGTATCACATCTAGAGTTACACTTCACAACCTCGCGGTGTTTTAAAACATGAACATATTATAAGCTAAACGTCAGAAGATTACTGTCCAAGGCTGACAGTACATCAGTCGCTGACTCCCCTGACACTGCAGCTTCTCTGTATCACATCTAGAGTTACACTTCACAAGCTCGCGGTGTTTTAAAACATGAACATATTATAAACTAAACGTCAGAAGATTACTGTCCAAGGCCGACAATACATCAGTCGCTGACTCCCCTGACACTGCAGCTTCTCTGTATCACATCTAGAGTTACACTTCACAAGCTCGCGGTGTTTTAAAACATGAACATGTTATAAACTAAACGTCAGAAGATTACTGTCCAAGGCCGACAATACATCAGTCGCTGACTCCCCTGACACTGCAGCTTCTCTGTATCACATCTAGAGTTACACTTCACAAGCTCGCGGTGTTTTAAAACATGAACATATTATAAGCTAAACGTCAGAAGATTACTGTCCAAGGCCGACAGTACATCAGTCGCTGACTCCCCTGACACTGCAGCTTCTCTGTATCACATCTAGAGTTACACTTCACAAGCTCGCGGTGTTTTAAAACATGAACATGTTATAAGCTAAACGTCAGAAGATTACTGTCCAAGGCTGACAGTACATCAGTCGCTGACTCCCCTGACACTGCAGCTTCTCTGTATCACATCTAGAGTTACACTTCACAAGCTCGCGGTGTTTTAAAACATGAACATTTTATAACAGCATTTTTTATTTCTAAATCAAGTCGGTGCGTTACCAAATCTGCGTGCACAGCATCTTTCATGTCTAAGTCAAGTCGGTATTTGATGAAATTTACATGCACAGCATCGTTCATTTCTAAGTCGGTATCTGATCAAATTTACGTGCAGAAATACCTTAACTTATCGACTAGTATACCATTAATATTACTATTATTTTTAAAATTGATTAGGAAATAGTATGAAATTAATTGTTTACATTTAATTTCTCACGTAAAGTTGTAAGTGTATGAAAATAATTTATTTGTTAATATTTTTAAACATTCAACAAAATAATAATTTCAACTTTAAGCCACGCGCTTTTTCCTGAATAAGGTAAATCAAATTTAATCAGTAACTTGTCACTAAATAAGTTTTGATTGCTTGTGTCTGGTGTAATCAGCCCAGTTAGTAAAGCCTCCCCCTTCTCATCCCTTCCCCCTTCCCCAAACAATAATAACGGGCGATTCAAAGTTGTTACACCACGGCTTTTCGAGGGATAATGGCTTTACATTATTAACACGGTTAATAGCGGGTTTAGGATGAGAAAGTTTTCCACGCCTTATTTGATTCTAGAGGGAATGTAATACAATACATTTTACTTCCTTTCACGATAGACTTTAATAATTTAATAATAATCACATTGATATAAGAGTGTTATTTAATGAGTGCTTTTAGTCAGGGGTTTTAAGACAAGTTGTAAAAATGGAGTTATTAACAATATTATCAAAACCGACATTTCAATGAACGTTCTGAATGATAGTTTATATTTTTTTTTTCAATGACGAACATTAATACGCTTACGAACATAATGAGCAATGGTGATGCGGTACAGTGGATTTTGTGATGAAAACATTTTTAACACGTAGTGCTTTAAGGTAAATTCGCTGAAAATAGAAACGGGAAGAAATGTTGGCACTTTTTAATCAGGCCCAAATAAAACAGCTGAAGATAAACTTTTGGATTTTACAGTATGTATATAAATTATAGCTTTAAGGAATGACATGTTTTCATTAATTTTTGACATGTTTTTCAATTAAATATAATTTAAGAAAATATATCACAAAAATTATAATCTTTTTTGTACATACTGTAAAAGGTCGCTCTCTTAAACTGTTCTTTTCTGACATTCATTATAATATGCCATTACATTCTTCTAGTATCTACCACACTACATAGAACGATAAAAATGTCCGTTTTTCCTGCCTACTGTGATGGTGTCTGTGACCAAAATTGTCTTTGAAAATAAAAATAAATGCATCCGAAAACAGATTGGACCACATTAATGATATAATTTTGTGTGGCTATAACAAAGAATTGAAAATCTTAATTAAATTGAATTAATCTTGAATTTGAATTTTTCCGCTTAACCAAATACGTCGTTCTATTATTTTTTCAGCGCTCGAGAGACCAACAGTGTTTTCATTGTCTACATAAGCGGTGGTGGGAGGAGGGGTGCCAGATAAATATGTACCTGCAGTCTGTCACCACACCGTACCGCTCTGTAGCTTATTTATAGACTGCTTGTACACAGACAGCATAACACACGGTTACAATAACAGCCTTGTACCGCTCTAGGCTGGCTTCCGTTAGTTCACAACACGTAGATCTCATCTTGTTACTGGTGGTTTTGAATCAGGGGATTAAAACGGGTTCAAGAAATTCTACTGCCGCCGGCAAGAGGGAAAGTTTCAAGATCCCAACACTTTCCAAGTAAATAATTCGTAGGCTTCAGTTTGTTTAGTTCCGCAACATTGAACTTTTATAATACAACTCATTTCTTTTCGCTGGCTGGGAATTAAAATGAATGGATTAAAAACGTTGTTGTAATTGCGAACCTGCGACGAGCCATACATACACTGCTCCTGATCACCCTATCCACTTATGATCTTCGCACGGTCTAGAAGAGTGAACTATGAAGCACAAGGAATTCACCAGATGTGCGAGTTCTCCAGTTCCATAGTTGCTGTAAATGGCAAGAACACTAATAATAATCTATTACGCAAAATATGTGTAGTTCACTTTTATCAGGAAGTCTGGAAAGTTATGTATGACACAAAAGAGTCTAAAGTAAATAATTTTGGCTCAGGTTAGATGGTAATGACGCATTTATTAGCCAATGTAGGATATGTCAAAGGAATGTACTTAAGGGTGTTGTCTGTTATAGTTTTCTGTAAAGGTGCATTAAGCCCTGATTTTTCGGTATAGAAGCGCCTGGAAAGGTTAGTCGGATGGCACATAGTCAGTCAAACTCTGCGTTTTCTCACGTCCTTTGAAAATTAATTATACATTTTTGTGTTCTTTTAATAATTGTTAATTCTAATAATGTCAAATAGTTTCCATCCCATATAAGATGTCAACTATTATCAAATCCGTAGAAGTATTATTTCTACAACTTTAAAACTATTACAAATTGTTATCAAGCTACAAGTGAACAAATTTATAAATTACAAAATCATCATCACAAACAGTCATTACTGCGAAGCCATCGATCCTGTAATAAAGTAATTAATTATTGTCGATCAACTGTCAGCTGCAATGGCACTTCTTGCCGAGTTCAGTGGTGCAGGTAACTAGTTTGCTACTCGTACTTCGCCTAATAGACTGATATGTCTGTTTCAGATCACGTGACGCTGCTGGCGCGCAGTTCCGAGAACAAGACGCTGACGCTGTTCAGTGAGGCGTACCCTCGCATGTTCACGGTGGCGCACGAGCCCATCTCCTCACTGTACCGGTCACTTCTGGTGTACGTGAACCGCTCGGACCCCAGTCTGCAGGTACCCTCCTCCATCCCCTCCGGTGACGCCGGCAGACTGCAGCAGCTGGTTCTGGACTTCTTCGCCAAGCTGTTTCCCCTGGTATACCACCAAGCGGTCAACCTTCACGCCATGGATTTCACGGAGGAGTATAAAGTGTGTCTCAGAAAAGCGTTTCCCGAGATCCTCCCGTTCAGTGACTTCCCGAGGGAGATCGCCCTCGACATAGCCAAGACCTTCGAGGAGACTAAGGTCCTACTGGAGGCGCTCCTGCTAGGAGCCGATATACTGAACACGACAGACCAGCTTATGGCCTCCACGTCGTCCTCGGGCCTGGACAACTGTTACGAGGCGCTGCTGAGGCTACATTACTGTCCGCGCTGCCAAGGTCTCCCAGTCTCCATCAAGCCCTGCAACGGTTACTGTCTGAACGTGATGAGAGGCTGCCTCACTCAGCAGCGGGCCCACGAGCTGGACTTGCCGTGGAACAACTTCCTCAGCGAGACCGAGCGCTTGGTGCGCCAGACCAGAGAGCATAGCGGAGTCGAGGGCGTCCTCCGGACACTCACTAATAGGATATCGGACGCCATCATGTACGCCTCCATCAACGGGCCGCTTATCGAGAAAAAGGTAAGTTTGCTAAGTGTTAAGTTCTTAACGTATCTTTAATTTGGGTAAAAAGTCAGGGAGTTATCAGCCGGGCGGTATTGGTACATTTACATTACGTATACATTTCAACACGATAGTTAAATGGTTAATATAGAAATGACTGGAAGTCGGCGCTACTATTACCACTTAGGCTTATTAGTGCTATAATAAGTTGGCTCTTTCTTGCTGAAACTTTCCTATTGACCGACTTTTTACGATTAGTTAAGACCGTCTAAAAGACTATTTGTTTTTATTACTCTTTTAGTAAAATTTAGTAAGGTAATTATTATTGGACTTAAACTTGCTGTTTTATCTTTAAAGTTTACCAGTTAGAGTTCTAAGGATTTTTTTTAGTATACATTATTCAAGTTGTATGTATAATTACAACTAATGACCAGCCATATAGCCCGTTCCGCCCACCACATCACTTGCCCGACTCGCCAGTCTAGATTGTCTCAGAATTTACATACCTCTCTCAGCGTTAGAGGAGAGAGCATGAGCAGAACTCGAGTTGCAAATCACCAACGCGGCGCTTAATTAAGCTGAAAACACTTATGGAACTTGTTCCCAACAATAAAACAAGTTGTCGGTGTATTTATTGGAGATATGAATCTGTTTTAATTACACCACCATGCCGCGCAGCGCCGCGCCATGCCGGGACTGGACTGGTGGTGGGCGGACGCTGCTATACGCACGTCACTCGCCCTGCGCGCGCTCGCACTTCCCACACAACCGCGCAGCACCGCGCTCCGCCGGACCGACCGACTGGTGGTGGGCGGACGCTGCTATACGCACGTCACTTACTCGCACTTCCCACACAACCGTGCAGCACCGCGCTCCGCCGGACCGACCGGACTGGTGGTCAAATCAAATCAAATCAAATCTTTTGTATTGCGAAGACAATATTTACATGTATGGCAAACGTCATGGGGTTTTTTAAAATTTCTAACATTCATACAACAATACACACTCACACATACAATTTTGCAGTTACGCCTCTTTCATCCATCGCCAATGCTACCCACTTAGTACAGCGGAGTCAGTCTTCTAATTGGGCGGTCTCCCAGTCGAATGCCAAAAACTCACCTGCATTATAGAATGCTTGTGACACCAATAGGCGTTTAAGGCGAGTCTTGAACGCCTTAGGCGTTGGGGCATCTTTAATTGAATTGGGCAGTCTGTTGAGGAAATGAACACCCGCCTGCGAGGGCAGGCGCTCATAAAACCACCGTTCTGTGTCTCCCAGTTCGGTAGTTAGCACTCCCACGTGTCTCATACATGTGTATGTCTCGGGCCTCTGGTTAAGGCACATTTACTCACACAAAAAAAAGTTGTTTCCAAAATGTAGAGGCACGGCAGAGTCAACAGCTGCAATTTCTTGAAAAGCTTTCCCTGCACGACTCTCTAAATTTGATTTTGGCGATTATTCGAATTGCTTTTTTTTGAAGTCTGAATACTCTTTGAAACTGTGTGTTTGCGCAAGCTCCCCAAAGGACCACACCGTAAGACAGATGGGGGTAAATCAGTCCATAATACGCCGTAATCAGTACCTGACTCGGGCAGTATTTGGCTAAAGAGATCTCAGAACAAAAATTCCAGAGCAGACTTTGGCGCAAAACATAGTCAATATGCTCATTCCAAGTCAGCCCTCGATCAAGGTGCATTTCCTAGGAATTTTTGAAGAGCTGACTTCTTCCAGTGTGGAGTCATCTAACAAAATGGCAGGCCCACATGGTTGCCTGCGGTGCGCAAGGCAAAATTCAAAACGTTGGTTTTTTGAAGAGTTTGTTGTAAGATTGAGGCTGTGAAAAGTATTGGACACAGTTGTTGATATCAACATAAGCCTGTTGTTCCAACACTTCACTTGATGTTGCATTGAAAAAAGAGAGTCGTATCATCGGCAAACTGCACTAATTTTCCATGCAGAAGCGATGATTTAAGATCATTGACGTTAAAGCAGGAAAAGCACAGGACTGAGGAGGATGGATCCTGTGGGACTCCATAACTCCTTCTATTTGTTTGGACGACTTGCTAGATATCTGAACAACTTGGGATCTGTGAGTTAAAAACGAAACAAAGCCATTTAAGAGGCACGCCTCGAATACCGTGGGACTCAAGTTTGTCAAGCAGCGTACGTGGTCAACGCAGTCGAATGCTTTGGACAGGTCTAAGAACACACTCATTGAGTGGTTACGACATTCAATCCCCTCTACAATCATATCGACAAGACTCACGACTGCGTCTGTTGTCGATTTGCCCTTCCTGAATCCAAATTGTTCACTTGAGAGCTGATTGCATTTGTCCAAAAACCGAAGCATTCTTATAAGAAAAAGCTTTTCAAAAATTTTGCTCAGCACTGGCAAAAATTGAGACAGGCCGGTAGTTAGTGATTGAAGTTGGTCGTCCTTCTTGAAAATTGGAACAACTTTAGCAATTTTCAGGAGAGAGGGGAACACTCCTGTTTGGAATGAATAGTTTACCAATTGAGTTAAAGGTCTCACTAAATGCTTGCAGCATTTTTTTATGAGCCACGGGGACATTAGATTGAGGTCATTTGATTTTTTGGCTGGGAGCTGCTGAATAATTCGGTGAAGCTCATCCTCAACGACAGGAGCCAACGCCATTGACGATGTGGGGCTCTGTCTTCGCGAGGGCCGTACTTGGGGTTCAGATGGCCGAGGGACCCTGCCCACCAGCAACGGATGCGAAAAATCCATTGAACTGATTGGCAATCTCTGTTTCGTCCTCCACAAGCCTATCCCCAATTTTAATTTTAATTTCTTTGTGAGCTTTTGTTTTTATTGTTAATGATGCCCCAAATTGTTTTTGAAACGTTTTTGGAAGAGAGAGAATGGATTTTGAGACATCATATGCTTTTGCGGCTTGAATCACTTTTCCTGTATATTTTTTTATAATTTTTGAAAAAAATTTTGAATTGTTCGCTTGAAGTATTTTTATAAACTTCGGAGAAGAATTTTAGTTTCTCTCTAGAAACTAAAATACCCGTTGTGATCCAGTTGTTTTTTTTTTATTTGTGTGCATTGATCGTTTTTGTAGGGCAGCAGATGTTAATGTGGAAATTTAGAGTGTCGTTTTAAACAATTTAAATTGCTGCTCTACAGGTTGAAATGAATTTAGAAAATCCCATCTTCGTTAGATAGGGAAATGTTGAGGTGAGCAATGTTTTCTGGCCTTATGTCTCTTACTGTTTGTTTAATTTTTGGGCTCCCTTTTGAATTGTACCCCACTAATGATGGCTTCTTGGCCATAGTGGTCTGAAATAGCTGTATTCACCACAGACACTGCGACACCTGGGTGGTTGGTTATGATGTTGTCGATAGCCGATTTTGTTGTAGCCGTCACTCTCGTTGGAGTTTTGACTAGCAACTCCAGGTCAAATGACCTAAGTAAATCGACTTAATCGAAATTGTGGAATGGTGAGTATTATCCAAGGCGTCTATGTTGAGATCCCCCATCACGACAAATTCTTGACGTTGTTTAGTCAGGCATGTCAATAATTTTTCGAATTTAGAAAAAAAAGATGTCTTCATTACCACTGGGAGACCTATAAATTCCGACCACGAGTAATTTTGATTGTGTCGTTTGAAGTTTGATCCCGACTGCTTCAAAATCTTTTTCGGTTGATTGTTGGATCGGAAAAGGTGTAGATAACAGATTTTGTTTAAGAAAAAATAGCAACTCCTCCTCCTTTGGAGTGGTTTCGACAAAAAACGCGGGAAGCCAATTTGTAATTTGGGATTTTGCACAGTGCGATGTTCTCCATGTTGAAACCACTTTCGGTTACTACAAGCAGATCAGTTTTCAGATCCTCGCACATAAGTTGAATTTGGTCCAGTTTGTTGGTTTGCAAATTGAGAATTTTGATGAAGCAGTCTGAATTCAGTTTGTTTTTTGAGTGTTTGTTTGTTTTAATTGAGTTTTGTTAGTCAATTTTGTCCGCTGTTTCCAAGTGGGGTCCCTAAAAAAACAGCATTTGGAGATGAAGATCTTACTGCATCTGCGTAGCTGTGTCGTGGGGTAGTGTCCAAGGTGTAGTCGGACTGGGTGGCACACAGGGAACCGCAGTGTCAGCAGTCAACCCCGGCGACAGTGTCGGCGGAGACTGCGGCTCCGCGGCGGCGATGCTCGGAGACCCAGCTGGGGCAGCAGATGACGGCAGAGGCAAAGACGGTGGCGGCTGTGTCCGGCCCACAGAGGACGGAGCTTGCCCTCCTCAAACCCATCCACCACAAGTCGAGCCAGTAGCCGCTTCCCTCCCATTGTCAGATGCTGCCCATGGCGAGTGAAGTGCCGCCTCCCGATGGTGTTTGAAGTCCAGCAATACGGATCCTTCACATCTGGCACACAAACTCCCTGATGTAGTGGTTGACCAGGTTAGTCTGCTTGTTTATGGGGTGGTCGGTGGAGAGGTCGTGGCGATATGGCACCGTCGACACCACGACCTTCGCTGTGGAGGTGCGCACGATGATCTGCTGCTCCAGGTGCTGAAAGATTGGAGATGATTTCGCCGGCTCCGACGTCATTCGCTCCGGCAATGAGGACACAGCAGCTTCCCGGAAGAGGGGACTGCCCGCCCTCAAACCACACCCAACAGGCCGGCCCCAGGCTTGCACACCCCGAACACACTCGGTTCTTCGCGGTGACGAGGGACTGGACAAGTCCAGCCAAAGAGCGAACATGGCCATCCCCCTCGACAGTCACTGTTGAGAAGAACCACTGGCGTAACAGATGTCTCGGGTGTTGCGTGTTTTCTGCTTGGGTTGCTTTTTTTGTCGTTTTTTGTTTATTTTTATTTTGTTCATGCTTTTTCATGTTAGATTTTTTTAAAGTAGTTATTTTAGGAGTGATGGTTTCAATTACTTCCGCGGTTTTACTCAATATGTCATATTTGTTTTGTATTTTTATTGTTTGATTCTTTTTATTCCTGCAAACAGTCCATTGAGTGGAATTTTCCTCTTTTGCCTCTTTACAAGTGCAAACTGCTTTTTTTCCCGATTTCAGTACTTCGATCTCCGCTTCCAACACTTCGATGGTGGTTTTGAGGCTATTTACAAGGTCGCGAGCCTCAGTGCACTGTTTGTTTTTGCATTCGGATGGACCGCTGCTCGCGGGTTCAATCGGTACAGTTTCAGCTTCGGAAGATGAAGTTGAGGGTGTCTCATTCCGCGAGGGATTCACAACGAACAGTTCATCAGTAAACTGTAGCAGGCGCCTATCCGACTCAATCGTTATGGTCCAATACGTCATGCAACTGCTTGCGGAGTTCGGCTTACCTGAGTCCTCAGAGAGGAGTTCTCCGCTTGTATCTCAGTCAAACAAGTTGATTTAGGCGTATTAGGGTGAGGGCCGTCTGGTAATGAGGATTCCACATTACTTGTAGTCGGAGTCGCGGGCTGAGTCGGCGTGACAACAGCGTTACTAGGAGCAGCAGCAGACGAAGGTGTGGACGCCGCGGAAGTGTGAGGCGAGAAGTTCGCAGTCACAGACGACAGTGAAACACTGTGAAGAGGAACACTGCTAGGTGTGGAGCAGGTCGCTGGAGATAAAGTGGACGAGGAAGTTGACTGCGCGTGGCCCGGAGATTTCATCTGTCGCATCGTGACGGCATGCGCTCCTGTGTGTTTCTCATTAACAATTGACATTCGAGTCAAATTTTGCATCCGTTTTTATAGACGCACCACAGTTCTTGCCAGTCGCCAGCGCAGCACCGCGCTCCGTCGGACCGACCGGACTGGTGGTGGGCGGACGCTGCTATACGCACGTCACTTACTCGCACTTCCCACACAACCGCGCAGCACCGCGCTCCGCCGGACCGACCGGACTGGTGGTGGGCGGACGCTGCTATACGCACGTCACTTAATCGCACTTCCCACACAACCGCGCAGCACCGCGCTCCGCCGGACCGACCAGACTAGTGGTGGGCGGACGCTGCTATACGCACGTCACTTAATCGCACTTCCCACACAACCGCGCAGCACCGCGCTCCGTCGGACCGACCGGACTGGTGGTGGGCGGACGCTGCTATTCTCGCACTTCCCACACAACCGCGCAGCACCGCGCTCCGCCGGACCGACCACACTGGTGGTGGGCGGACGCTGCTATTCTCGCACTTCCCACACAACCGCGCAGCACCGCGCTCCGTCGGACCGACCAGACTGGTGGTGGGCGGACGCTGCTATACGCTTGCCCAAACTGGTTACAAATAATGAAACATTTTTATATAGCAAATTATAGCAAATTTGTGTAGTGTCCAATCCGGAAATGTCCCACCCATCTCAAGAACTACATAATTGGGTTGCAAAGTTTCATATTACAAAAATAAAACGCTACGTGTTAACAACTATAATATATTTTCTCCTGTACGTACCAACAAGTTTTTGCCATAAGGTTGCGTACAGAATAATTTAATAGATGATCAATATATGATGAACTTGTCCTAATCGTCATGGTCATGGTACCATAAATGGCAAACCCGCTCAGTATGCTTGTTTTTACACTGACATGTTTGGTAATTGCTCTGTCCACTCTGTACCCTCACGTATAATATATGGGCAAGTTCATTGCTACACATTGTAAGTTTTAAAAACTTTTACGTTTACTTAAGTGTTTACTTAATCTTATTCCGAAAGGTTTTTGACACCTCGAGAACAGAAGTGTTAAATTTTTGTAACATTAATGATTGCGAAGGTGCCAAAACACCTATACTATCCTTTCAGACTATCCATCGTTAACAATAAACCTAAGCAATGTATCTGTTACAGGCTTACGAATTGCAGGTAGTTTCATTCTGCTAACAACCGTCATGGTAGAAAACTTGCTTCCGTATGAGAAGGAAATAAAAACACAAAGGACCTTAGATATGCCAACTGTTAAACGCACATATACTATACAATAAAACGAAGTATTGTTAAGATATGTCGCATATAAGGTCTCATGCAAAATTCAGTGAGCGGAAAGTATGTTGAAATGCAGAATAGTTCTCAGCGAGAACAGAGACTAATAAAAAGCGTTTTTATGAATGTAGCGTGCTCGAAAAGGTGTTATTGAATGCTAACTATTTCATCGTTGTATGTACATTATAGACAGTATGGTCTGTTTAACCTGTCTGTCGTATTAAACCGTCGCTTTGGTTAGCAGACTCCATTTAGAAGCAAGTTAAACGAAGCCATGGCTTATTATATGATTTCATTAAAAATCACAACTGTAGCTAATTCTTTGATTACATTAGGTTTTAATACTGTAGTAGGTAACACATTTATGTTGAATTCTACTATTTAGAAACATTATAGAGTTATTCCTTCTTTTCTTCCACTGATAGGATACAAAATACTATTGGTCCAAAATGTAGTATAAAGTATTATCTGAAAATTGAAGATTTGTTAAATAAGATAAGGTTAACGGCTCGAATGCCTGTTTTACTGCAAAAAAACGGGAAATCCATCTCTCAATTTTGCATTTTTTAATCTAAAGACTATTCAATCAAACTGGGATTTGGACCATTCTACAACACAACATTCTGGCACTCTACTGTCTGTTTTCATGCGGAAGTGATAGAGAAAGTTTGAGTTTCCGCCTGGACTGAAATATCCCAGCTGAAACTCCGGGATGTTGTTGACCTCATTTATGAACTGTTTAACAGATTTATTGGAGCCGGGGTAATATATGTTGGACAGCCGCCGCGGCCGGTACAGGAACACGCCCGCCACACCGCCAACACCCGTTGTTGCTGACGGACGGACGGGCGCACACGTCATTATTACCGGCCCCGTTTATTAATTCACAACCCCCTAATTAGACGGGATTTCTCGCTTACAATTGACCTACTTCCGTACTTTCGCCGTTGTTATAGGCGGATGAGAAAGTGTTTTGTGCAATAATTTGCTTTTTATTTTTTCCGGAAGGGCATGGTATGGATTGATTAGTCTCTTTGATCAGAGTACAGTGTATATTTGACATTACTGAGGTGAATTAGGTTACGTAACGGTCGAGTAATGAAGAATTATAGAATATTCACCCTGCAGAAAAAAGCAGTTAGAATAATTTCAAAACTTCAACAGAGAGAGTCGTGCAGAGCAGTATTCAAAAATCTAAAACTGTTGACGCTTCCCTGCCTCTATATTCTGGAAACATCTCTTTTTTTTTAAATCAAAATGCGACGTCATAAGAGATAATGACGTACACTCTTACGACACTAGAGGCAGGAATAACTACCGTACTGGAAAACACAGGACGGTGGCTTATGAACGATTGCCTTCGCAGGTAGGAGTTCAGTTCGTCAAAAAATTGCCAAATTCAATAAAAAATGCCACAATGCCTAAGGCATTTAAAACTCGTCTGAAAACCGCGCTGATCTCGAAAGCTTTTTATAGTACAGACGAGTTCATGGCAAACGATTGGAGGACCACCTAATTGGCTGACCATGTGATTAGAGTGGGAAATTTATGTAATGAATGAGAATTTAGGTGAATGAAAAACTGTAAGTCTGAATGAGAGCCACTGTAATGGTGAATGCAAAATTTTAGCTTTTAAATGTCATGACGATTGCGATGCACTTTATATTATTGTCTTTTATGAAAACATTGAATTGAATTGAATATTTTTAAAAACAACAGCTATTGTAAGTCCTTCTTAATAGACCAATGCGTATAGTCTTGGCTGTAACTGAAAGTTCCCGGGTTCAAATCCTGGGGAGGTCCCAAGATGAATTGTACTTCGAATCCGGCGAAATTTAACGCCAGCTTCGAATTTTTTCATAATTATATTTATTCTAAAATATTTAAATTATATTGTAGTAGCGGGTAATATTAAATCTGCGTGGAGAATATACGTACATATTCGTTGCTTATAACATGCGTTCAACGTCTCGGAACGCATTGTCGTACCATATTTATTGTAACTCTGTTAGTGCTCCGATGCATATCCGAGAAGTCATATTGCCCTTCCTATCCAGGCAATATATTTAATTTTTTTATATTGAAGATAATCTTCATAGATTTATATATTAAATTGAAATATAACACATATTTTAAATTAATATATGACGATAGGCTTCTGCAAAGTCCAAGCTAAAATTTATCAATAACTAAACCTTTTGTTATTAAGTTTACAGTTTATTGAATTATTTTACATCAAAGTGAAGTTTTCTCGCACTTTATAAAAAAAAGAATAGAAGAGAAAACAGATAAAGTGTTTAAAGTCAATATTCTAAAGGCTACTGATAATAGGTCAGTGTGTTCGGGGAACGGCAATTTGTCAAAGGCTTTTACGCTGCACTTTTTGCGTATCTATTCATTTATTATATAAAATGCATTTATCATTTCTTGGAAGAGTTTGAATTTGAGGGTTTGTATACGTAGTAGTTAGTACAACAAAAAGAAATGATCCAATAATTGTTAAAATGAGTTGTGAATCCAGCAATGCAATTTACCAATTGTCGTGAAATAACTGTCCAGAAGAGTACATTGGCCAGACAAAAACTTCATTGCACATTAGAATAAAGAAACATTGCAGCGATTACAAACCTTACAATGAAATCCATTCCTGTTTCGGCCCCTGCAATGGAGCGTAACAAAAAATTCGATGAATATTTTTTTTTTTAATTATCAACAAAATTTAGAATCTGCATAAACATAAAATTAATCATTTAGAAATAGCTCATCAGAGGGTCCTACAAACTAAACATCGTATGGTCTAAATTTAAGGTATGGATAGTTATAGATATTAAAATTTACTATAACAATTTTAATTTGTTTTATTATGATTTTTTATTAGTCTTATGCACACGAAAACTTATAATATTTTTATGCAGCTACGTTAAAACAAATTATAGAATATTTATGAACAGTTAACTTGAATAATTAAACTAGCATTTTGTTTTTTGTATATGCAAGGTAATGTGAAATTCAATCCATGTGTACTACAGCAAGTAGTAATCTTCATAGATGTTAAAAGTACACCATATACATCATTTTTCATATGATACATATTAGACACTATGGAGTTTTTATTTTATTAAATTGCATTTGTTATTATAGTTCTAATAAAGTCGTGTGATTGTCATAATATTTATAAGACAAGCATTTCAGATAGAGATAAAATCCATATTATAGCTGTACAATAAAGTCAGTCAGAGACTGTTCAGCTGTACTCGTATTGTATAGTAAGTTAAGCAAGGCGATTTCAGACCCAGAGTACCATGTAAACCGTAGTAAGAATAATCAATAAATTATATTCATCGATGTATTGACTTTTATAATACACATTTATTCTTAAGATGGCGATAGGTTGGTTGACGATTTCTTTATCCATATCCGCACAATACTGTATTTAACAATAGTATGATTGGTGGAGTTTGATTATAACAGGGCGGACGAAGTACTCAAAGTAATCTAAGTACTCTACAATCGACGTCACAACTAATTGTGTAGCTGGTGTTTGGTGAGATGTTCATAAAATGATTCCAACTTGCGTGTAGAAATTTCCTTTCAAAGTCTCCAAATAAGTAAACACTCCTATTTAAGAGGTTTAAAATCGCTTCAAATTAGTTAAATGGATTTTAGATTGTACATCTTGTTAAAATTGTCATTATGTATTATTTTGTATGAAGTATCAACTTTAGTTAGTATGATCAATATCCAGTAATCGATAAAGGAATGTCTCGCTAGTTTTGGTGCAGGATCAAAAGAGTTAAATACCTATATGAAATACACACTTAAAACTGAAACGGTCATTTCACATTTATTTACGTATCTGACGGTCGCTTTTAGTATATTTAGTGAAGAAAAATATCGCTTCCTGTTTTTAAACATCACAAAAATTACCGTGGCTGGCAGAACACAGAAACGTTGATTTCACATTTATTTACGTATCTAACGGTCGCTTTTAGTATATTAAGTGAAAGAAAAATATCGCTTCCTGTTTTTAAACATCACAAAAATTACCGTGGCTGGCAGAACACAGAAACGTTGATTTCACATTTATTTACGTATCTAACGGTCGCTTTTAGTATATTAAGTGAAAGAAAAATATCGCTTCCTGTTTTTAAACATCACAAAAATTACCGTGGCTGACAGAAAACAGAAACGTTGATTTCACATTTATTTACGTATCTAACGGTCGCTTTTAGTATATTAAGTGAAAGAAAAATATCGCTTCCTGTTTTTAAACATCACAAAAATTACCGTGGCTGTCAGAAAACAGAAACGTTGATTTCACATTTATTTACGTATCTAACGGTCGCTTTTAGTATATTTAAGTGAAAGAAAAATATCGCTTCCTGTTTTTAAACATCACAAAAATTACCGTGGCTGGCAGAACACAGAAACGTTGATTTCACATTTATTTACGTATCTAACGGTCGCTTTTAGTATATTAAGTGAAAGAAAAATATCGCTTCCTGTTTTTAAACATCACAAAAATTACCGTGGCTGGCAGAAAACAGAAACGTTGATTTCACATTTATTTACGTATCTAACGGTCGCTTTTAGTATATTAAGTGAAAGAAAAATATCGCTTCCTGTTTTTAAACATCACAAAAATTACCGTGGCTGGCAGAAAACAGAAACGTTGATTTCACATTTATTTACGTATCTAACGGTCGCTTTTAGTATATTTAGTGAAAGAAAAATATCGCTTCCTGTTTTTAAACATCACAAAAATTACCGTGGCTGACAGAAAACAGAAACGTTGATTTCACATTTATTTACGTATCTGACGGTCGCTTTTAGTATATTTAGTGAAGAAAAATATCGCTTCCTGTTTTTAAACATCACAAAAATTACCGTGGCTGGCAGAAAACAGAAACGTTGATTTCACATTTATTTACGTATCTGACGGTCGCTTTTAGTATATTAAGTGAAAGAAAAATATCGCTTCCTGTTTTTAAACATCACAAAAATTACCGTGGCTGACAGAAAACAGAAACGTTGATTTCACATTTATTTACGTATCTAACGGTCGCTTTTAGTATATTAAGTGAAAGAAAAATATCGCTTCCTGTTTTTAAACATCACAAAAATTACCGTGGCTGGCAGAACACAGAAACGTTGATTTCACATTTATTTACGTATCTAACGGTCGCTTTTAGTATATTAAGTGAAAGAAAAATATCGCTTCCTGTTTTTAAACGTCACAAAAATTACCGTGGCTGGCAGAAAACAGAAACGTTGATTTCACATTTATTTAATCTTATCTAACGGTCGCTTTTTATATATTAAGTGAAAGAAAAATATCGCTTCCTGTTTTTAAACATCACAAAAATTACCGTGGCTGGCAGAAAACAGAAACGTTGATTTCACATTTATTTAAGTATCTAACGGTCGCTTTTAGTATATTAAGTGAAAGAAAAATATCGCTTCCTGTTTTTAAACATCACAAAAATTACCGTGGCTGGCAGAAAACAGAAACGTTGATTTCACATTTATTTACGTATCTAACGGTCGCTTTTAGTATATTAAGTGAAAGAAAAATATCGCTTCCTGTTTTTAAACATCACAAAAATTACCGTGGCTGGCAGAAAACAGAAACGTTGATTTCACATTTATTTACATATCTGACGGTCGCTTTTAGTATATTAAGTGAAGAAAAATATCGCTTCCTGTTTTTAAACGTCACAAAAATTACCGTGGCTGGCAGAACACAGAAACGTTGATTTCACATTTATTTACATATCTGACGGTCGCTTTTAGTATATTAAGTGAAGAAAAATATCGCTTCCTGTTTTTAAACATCACAAAAATTACCGTGGCTGGCGACCGTTCTTTCTTGCAGATAATTTCTGTATAAAACCTATCTAGGATATACTATGATTATTTACTGTAAAATCCAGGTACAATTGTCTGGAACAATAAGCACACAAACAAAAGCCGCTAACGATTGCTTTAATAATGAAAGGCAAGCCTAAGGCACAAATAAGGGCAATTCCGTGAAACGTACGCCTCAGAAATAATATGATGAGCAATTAGTCGTTGTAAATGAAGGGCGCACCATGCCTAACCCTTGTGTCGTGTTACTGTATAGACCGCCTTCGCTTCTCCCTCAACTTGAGCGTAATCTGCTAACGAGAGTGATTATCTGATGTAACAAATTAACAATACATCTCGATTGAGCTACACTTTTGATGCTTCCTTTGGCTATTTCAGGACTTATAAAATCCTAATTTGAACTCTTTTTGCATTTTTAATGAATTTTGAGATATGGTCGTAAGATATATACTGGAGAGAATTTGTGAAAAATATTAATACTAATTAAATTATCTGAAAATTAAAATATGTGTTCTTATTTAAAGAAAACTATCAATGTAACGATTATGTGTTAGCGTAAATTTCACATTCTAATCTAATCAGAGAATTGCTATAGAAAAACTTGCTTCTAGTTTTTACGCCTATGGGTTTCCAAAGTTCGGCGCGTAAAAGGCGAGAAGTCGATTTTTATTTTGAACTGACTTAAGCACAATATACTTATTGTGCTTAAATACTTATACGTCGATTTTACTTCTGTAATTCCGATTAAGGTACAACTATCAAAAGTTGTTCATTTAGTTATTTAAATACGTTCTTTAATATTAATTTTCTAATTTACTTAACTGAACAAAGAAAGAAGAAAGCAATTACTAAGTGATTTCTGATTTCTGGAGCATTTTACGAGTATAGTGAAGACAAGTTTACGTTAATGTGATTATTACAATTAAATTGGTTTTCAAATGTCCTATTCGCATTAATGCTATATTTTAATGTTTAAAGA
The DNA here is from genome assembly GCF_021130785.1 of Homalodisca vitripennis. Classification (NCBI taxonomy): domain Eukaryota; kingdom Metazoa; phylum Arthropoda; class Insecta; order Hemiptera; family Cicadellidae; genus Homalodisca; species Homalodisca vitripennis. Next base: position 109,172,693 of record NC_060210.1, read on the forward strand.
CTGAATATACTTACTAAGCCTGAGTTAACTTAGCACCAAGTTATAAAATTTTGGATTTCGGATAAAAGCAGAATGTGTGGACATCTTATCTAAAAAATTGAATCTTGAAGATTTATGAATAAACAAATTTTAACAATCATTTAATAGCACTACGACATACTGGCATTGCAGTTTTTATGAACTGTGGAACTGGAGAAGTACCTTCTTGAAATTTAACGAGATATTCTTGAAATGCTTTGCCTTAGAGATGAGAACGTTCCGTATTATTGCTATAAGATGTCTATGTTAGATAAGTATCATATACATACCCTACTTGTTTCATCTTCTATTGAATTGTAAGCTGATTAATGAATAGTAAGAACAGAACGGTTCGAGCACCTACGCTTGAGGGCCTCTTTACTTTACATAAGGGGATAGAAGAAGATTTGGCTCATATATTCACTTATTTCTAACTAGAAATTGTATTTTTACTAACTATCTTTGCATGAAGTTAAGATGTAATTTGGAGTAAAGAAGAATCTAGTTCATTGTTTTCATGGTTTCGTAACTATTAAACATATTCCATTAAATCGAAAGATTTATAAAAAAAAAAAATATTTCTTTTTCAACGCATTCACCATGGAGCGGTCTGGTATAGTTTCTGTTAAAATTGACATCCTGATAGGATGTTGATATAATACAGTAGTATATACGTAAGTTGTCCGCATTTCTCCTTGATATCTCTTTTGTGAAGATGTTTAAATGTGGAATTTTTAAAGCATTTGGAACTTGGCGGTGTTGATCGATAAATTTAAACTATACAAGGGATATCTCTTTCCATAACTTCTGTTATAATGTGAATATACCAGTAAAGATCTATTAGAGGAGGTACATCCACATTGTGAAAACTGAACTGACTATATTACGGTTTAAAACCGCACATACAGCAAATCAGTTGATGTGGCAAATGACTCGTTACTTCTACACGCGCACGATATTTTAGAGTAGAACTTTCCTTAAGATGCTTTCGATTTGGTCCCGTCTCGCTCATTTGTATTTTTTAAATATCTTAAAAGGAACAAAATTTTTGGGTTTTCCCTTTTACTCTTTTGTGTTAAGCAGCATTACTGTGCTGAAAGCAGACAATGGTACATATTGTGTTATGGAGAACTGCTATTCTTTTATTTTAGTCAAAGAATTCTTGAAGTGAACATTTCTGTTTAATGCACCGTTTCGGGGAACATTATTGGAGCCCGTTTTGTTTGAGGAAGCAGGTAATGATAGAATCCACTACAGTGCATTCATTGTTGCGACCCCTCAGTGGGTGGGGGGAGGGAGGGTGGGCGCTGGAGAAGGACTGACTCAGTTCCCTCAGGATCTGCCCGTGCCACTACTGTGCCGTGCCGTGCCGCCGGGCCGTGCCGTGCCTGTTACTATTAGTACACAACACGGGTCCACCTGGCCACCCCGTCATCACAGACGTCAACACTCCTATATTTATAACTGCTCCCAACGGTTTGTGTGGGGTTGACAGTAGACTGATGTGACATTAACTGTCTCTTCTACTGCTTTAGATAGGTCTACCAGATCAAGTAAACAAGATGAGTGATAACATTTATTACACTTGTCTAGAGCTAAGTAAGCAGGCGAATGTACAGCAGACCATGAAGTAAAGCCAATTCAAATTTAATGATTTTTACGTAATGCGTTTTGTATACTAGGTGTTTTATATAGCATATGGAGCATTCATGTCTCCTATAAAATATATTGTGTTCACTCCGGGTATGTATGACAACCAGGTGTAAATGGAGGACTATATACTTGTACATAACTCCACACACAGGTAAATATGATAACAATGTGGGACTGGTGACATTATAGAGTGACAAAGGATATCACCAGCACGACCAGCCGAACACGCCAAGTGGTAAATTTCACCTCACGTAGTTCCGGTACTCCACTCAGCCAGAAAAAAACTTTAACAAAATAAAAATGTAAGGGGGGCCTGTGAAGGATGTCTTATTTTACCAGGCGAAGTCAGGGCTAAGAAGCCCTTTCTAACACAACCTGAAGACCGATGGTTTGAGGCCAGCAATGGCCGAGCTGACAGGCTGCTTTCTAGAACAGAATCACACACCAGTAACTCGCCAATGCAGCAGGCACACTCTACGTTGCTTGATTCAGAAAATGTGTTGATACATGGACAGATAAGGATGTCTACAATGCTGTCCTGCACACTCTTATCAAAGCGTTACTTTGCGCAGTGTTATCACATGTTGTATAATATTTAGCTCATAATTAGCGACCGGCATAGGTTTTTCACAACTATGATAGTTTAGGGAGGTTTTCCGGGTTGGGACGAGTGAAATTCAAAGCTTTCCTTAACATAACATCTTTACTAAAAGCATAATGTTGCAACATGTCATTGCACATTATTTAAATTTACACTCAGTATGGAGAATCCGCTTAGTGTAAACATTTCAGAAACATACCCTATAGTCAGTTTTGAAGCATGTTGTCAGTATTACGGAAAACACATTGGTATCATAGATCGATGAGCGTATCAATAAAAATATAAAATACAACCCTCAAGTTTAATACTCGTCATTACTGGCTTGCTGGAATAATATAATCTTAAAATTCTATATTTTCAAGAGGACGAGAAACAACTCTGTAAAGTAATAACTTATCCAGTGACGTGGTCCAAAGGGTCCGGTTCCCTAATTTAAATATTTTTAATTACACTTTTTAACAAACGATTATTATTATTTAAGTAATTCAGTATACTGACATGTAATACTGAAAGATCGTATTAAACATTAAAGCGTGCCACAAACTTTTTAAGTAACAAAATGGGGAATGAGCGGTTGACTGCACTTGCCTTACTTTCTGTACACTGCGGGAAAATATCAGTCGTCTTGACTCCTCCCCCAAACTTTTTTCCTGGCTACGTTCTTGCCGTAAGGTACAGCTCTTAGTAGATACATATTGGGAGTTATGCCGCCCAAAAATAATATGCCTTCAGAAATCAGAATTATTCTATGAGCAGTGCATATACGAATATAAACCGTATGTTATGGTATGTTACAAAACCAATTTTCTTACACATTGGATTTTTTATTTTATTAGAACATTATTTTCGTTATCAGTAATTAACTACGTATAACGTGTTCTCGCATAATAAAGAGACCCAAATACTCAAATATGTTTTTGTGGTGTCCATATTGTATTGTTTATTGAACATAGCCGGCTTGAGAGGGGATTATTAACAGAAATATAAATAGTGAGATGTCAACGCTATAAAATTAATGATAGCTCTGTATTGTCAAGACCATTTTACCAATATTGTACGCATATATGCCGTTTAGAATAGCAGTGTCAACGTTAATTAGTTAATCAACAAACAAAACAAACCGATCAAGAACACAAAAGCATCGCGTCTATTTTAAGAAATATTCAACAGAAATCACTCAGGTCTAATATTTGGTCTATACAGATGTCTATAAATTCAACCGATATGAGTTTAACATAATTAATCCGGCCTGGCTAGTCCAATAATGCTTTTAGCCGATGAATACGTATTTGTGATATGAATACATTCCAACGATAGGTGAACTCGCTGTCGGGCCTCACCGTATCGAGTCATTTGTACAGTGGACCGCGGAGTAAGTTAATTATTAAACGCTGCTGAACTGTCCTAATGCCCGGGCATTGCGACATTGATGCGATTATCTGACACCCGTCTCGTACACGTAAAGCTGGATTATCTGTAAAAGCCTTCACTCTTAGTCACTTTTTTTTGGGTGTTTTCACCATTAGATACAGTACTAGACAACATTTTTTCAGTATGAATTTCTTTATTTTCTTTCAGTATGAAAACATCTTTATTCCTTCTTTTAAACAGTATATTTCATACATCATATTGAGTGGTAGTAATATATTCGACCGTCCTAGACAGTTTTGATGGCCGGAAGGAAGTCAACCAAAATATACTATTATCAGTCAATTATTTCATGAATTATTTCATGACACTGATATTGGTGTTCGCCTCAGTAGTGCTGTCACTTGATTTATTTACAAACTACTGTGGAAAATCTTAAACCTTACTTTATTAAATAGAATTAAGCAACAAAAACAAACTTAATATAGACACGTCTTATCAAATACTGGTACTTTCGTAGTTTATTTATTTTATTGTAACTTATGAAACCTAATATTCCTTATAATCTATGTACAAATGTTTACGCACTTACATATATACATTCAGTAATACGGTATGCTCCGTTTTCGGTATCCTTCTTTTCCTCTACGCTGTCTGTAAGTGTAAGGTTGTTGTAGCAATTAATTATAATATGCCAGAAACAAACAGACTATAGCAATATTTTACGTAAACTGTTAAAGGGATCTTTCGAGACGTAATATGTGGGTGAAGAATAAATGATTCTTGTTTAATGTTTTTTATTAAGGTTCGATAATTTAAAAGGATAACAGTTTTTTTTTAACACTTGACATTGTTATATGATACAAAAATAGGACATTATGAATCAATGATTGGATTTCGGTGCCATATAACTGTGGAAAATATACCAGAATCTGTTATACTTTCAATAAATGATCGCTTAGAATCTGGACACAGGAACGTCTCTCTCTCTCACATAAGTCATCAAACAAAATGAACGATAAAAACTAAAAGCTTTTCTTTATCAGAATGAACAGGTGACCTTTTTAAAGTACGCGCGTTATCCCCTGTGCATGTCTCACGCTCTGAAGGAATAGCGAATTAATACAGTAGCTAAACTTGATGATTCAAAGAAAGAATATTATTTCCAGCGCTTTATCTATATCTATCTCAATGTTGACACCCTTTGACATATTACATTAGTTAGTCCCGGACACATATCCGACTCCTAACTCGATTTTTACAGACAGAGGAAGTCGAATGTTCCCGCCACGCGGCTATTGTTTGGTTATAAATATTCATCATGACTAGTCCGGCGGACGGACCAGACGAGGTAAAACAACACGTTGACCTCTACATGTGCCGGACAAACACATCTCAGTTGTATGTGCAACTATTTAGTCTCGGTATGGGATCTTTCGCGACTGGTAATATAAACGTACTGTACCGTCATTTACAGCTCTATCTGTGGTCATAAATTACTATAAACTAATAATACTTCATATTTAGTTGCATACCATAACCCTTTGCATACTTGAAAGAAAATTCACCCTCTAGGTAGAGTACGATAAGCGGACCCGGTTTTTTATACCGAAATTATACCGGTGTTTAATACCCATCGATATAATTAATCAATAGTAACTGATTTGAATAATAAATAAATCATCTGTACTAAATGTAAGTTTTTCATCTTCTAAACACAATTTGTTGTATAAGTAATTTTTTTAAAATAAATAAGATAGTCAAATTTAGAATACTACAAAATTATACTCAAAGATGATTTACTGAGTCTCTGTTTCAGGATGTTTGTTTTGTTATTACGTTTCCTTTATTGTTTAAATGAAAATTTTCAGATCCCCGGCTTAATTTTTCGTTTCATTAATGGTTATGGGTGTTTTTAAATTGTTTATGACATTGCGTAATTGTTTAAACTATTTGTATTAATTTGAACCGTGTGACTTTAATTTAGTATTTTATATACGTTGATATCGATTGATAGTTCTTAATTAGCGATATAAAAATCGGGTCCGCTTATCGTACTCTGCCTTTATCTTCGACTGTGTCCTTTAACGTTACTTTGTGATACTCAAGAAAGGTGCCTTAAGCTTCGGGTATGTGTAAATAATTTACTCAGTGAACAATTCGTTGTGAATGCATTCACAATTTGCACTATCTCTTTTTTGGAACAATCTATAGTTGAATCGAAAATAACAGCTTTTTGGTTGAAAATATAACAGGATTTCTTAAAATACGGTGTAACTTATAATATTGGAACTTTACATTTCGAAGAATAAAATCCATCTCCCTAATGCAGTGTTAAAAACTTAGGAAGGCAAACACAAATAAATTATACGGATATGTACAGCCTATGGTTGTGATAGCATAAATGAAACGTAGTTATATTATGTAAATCGATTAAGAATGTTGTATATTATAGGTAAGTGCGTTGAAGATAAAAAATTGTATGGCACCTTATGTTTTATTATTTTGAATTAAAATGACCACGCTTAAAAAAAGAGAATGCTAGGTAAATTGTGCTATGGATTTAAGTAATAGAATAAGAGAGGATTAATGTTACTTTTTATATTTTCTAAAATATTTACATGCAATCTTCGTGCCTTAAAAATGAAACAAATTGAAAGAAGCATGTTTATTTTTATTTGTATTAGATGTGGTTTTTAAGTTTTTAGTACTTAACTCTCTGCTAAAAGTCTCTGTCTTCAATAGGACACCTATCATTTGGGGTTCATTTGTGTCGTTGTCACTTCACATTAGAACATTCATACCACTATAGTTTTCAACAGATCCCTGTAGTCGGTTTGATTTCTGAAGAGAGTTGTGTTTTCATTTACACGTGTGCATAACAGCATAGCTGACGTCACGGCTTCAGCCTGTGCGTCACGGCAAGTGTTAATGTTTACAGTAATCACGTGTTTTACAACATTACATCAGTACCTGTACCTGTTGCGCATCGGAATATCCGTGTTACTTTAGAACTCTCAGTGTCGCTTGTTTCTACCCTCATATTTCATTTTATGAGAGGGGTTATTGAGCTTCTACTGACACATGCGTGGGACGACTATGGAAGTAGGACCAAGCTATGTCCCTTATGTTAATCCGGCCACGCCAAACTAATTGTATGAGAAATACTGTAAATTGCTTCGGCGGAGTGTTGCAATAGTGCTTTACAATTGTTACAATCAACATCCAGTCAGTCCAATCAGGGGCCTGTCTCTCGTAGATGAGCTGTCGCCAAGGACCCTCACCAGTTAACCCACAATAACGTATATTCAGTCGGAATGTGTGGTTCCGAAAATTGCCTACACACAGGAAGGGAGAACCCGCATATCCTAATTACAGGTCAAGTACATAAACCACTCGCGGACATGCGGGCTGTATGGCGGCCCCACCTGCCCTCAACCCTAGACGCTGCAGCGGACTGGGTCTTGAGAAACTTTATACTTCGCGCTCGATAACCTGACTTTCCTAAAGGAAAATTACTGTGGAAAATCCTTTTGTTGCTGCCGACTTCAATTTCAGGAAAAGGAAAATGTTTTCTTTGGCGTTGTTTAACAAACAGAGGCAGTTGACACAATGAATCTCCTCTCAATAGACCCTCCTGAATCAACAAGTCCCCTTTAAGAACTTTTTGGCTGGACGTATACCTTTGCCGAAAACCTTTATAGAATATTTACTTTTTTCTATTTACTCATCCACATGTTTTATTTGTGACGTGGTATTTGTTATACGATTGGTGTAATTTTCTGTGTTGGCCCTCACAATTACCGAATTACCGATGCCAGCAGTTACCGAATATATCTTTCCTTATCATCGGAAAAACTTTTCGGATTAATCCAAAAAAGATGTGTCATCAATCCAGTATCTTGATTACATTTGTATCGTTGTACTTTTATCAAGCAAGCCCTTTTCGTCCGTTATTAAAATGAAAAGGTGATTTCCAAATCAATTTTGAATGAAAGAAGACAGGTTGTTTATACATTTTTTACCTTCCTTACAATGACAAATTATTTACCTATATAAACTTTCAAATTAAAATTACTTCAAATCTAAATCATTACATTTACTGTCTGTACATATTTTCCACTACTTATCCAACATAGTAAGTATCGCTTAGTACAGAAATGCAGTGCTATTGATTCCGCCCCAGTTCACTTATACAGTGGTGAGTGAAGTCGTGAATCATTATTCTGTTGCAGAGCTCAGGAACGTGGAGGATATCTCAGAGTTCGCGAGTGCAAGAGTTATAACTCTAGTTGGCAATGCAGGTTTGGCTTTCCTCGCGATAGCCCGGTCTAAGCCGCACAAGCCCACCTGGGGTCCTAACCCCTTGAGTAATAACTGGCACGATACCCTCCCCCTCCCCACCGCACCGCACCCTGACTTGGCATAATCACTCCGACCCCGCTCGCTTCACTTGTGCTCACGTGACACCATTCTTCGGGCCACAACTGTAAAGACAACTATTTGTTGTAGCATTACAATGCTCACACTTCTTCGCCACTTATTCTTTATAATCTTTACATTTATGATTCAATTAGCCTTACATAATTTGGGGTTTCATTACAACCCTCGTATCAGCTTCTTAATCAGTAATAGCGAGGAAACATATTTAATGTTCCTAGTACCAGTTAAAATGACAGGAATCACATTCAATTCATCATTAATTGTCATATAAATTAAAATTGATCGTTTGTAAAGCCAATTTTTATATTTGTAGCGAACATTCTACTATTATCTGTTACACGTTTATGCTTGGATAAGGAGAGTTTATGTACTAGTAAATCGAAATCATAAATTTTTCACCCTGCGCCTTTTGTCGCTAAATTTTGGATTCTCACTTTATTTATGTCTTTAGAAGTATGTGTGTTTTCTTGTTTGGTTCGGATGCACTTCTGATCAACATGTTTTTGGTGTACTACGCTAAGGTTAACCACTACGTTGTCTTATGTAATCTTAATCTTAACTCGAGTAAAAAAGAACAAGCAACGCCTGTGATTCTTTAATTACTTTTATAATTGTTATTTTTTGTTGCAGGTGAGTGTTAAAGAGTACCTTCCTGCCACTGGCATTTAAAGTGAGGTAAGCTTGTCAATTTATAATTACTCTTAAAAGTAAGTTTTAACTCTACTGTTCTACATACAATTATATCATCGTTTATCAATAGTAACAGTTTGGCAGAGAATGCACGTACTCAAAGAAGAACAATAATATTTATTTTCATTACTATCCTTTTAATATATTGTTGCACTGTATGTTGAATTGTTTTTGTGCTGTTATTTATTGTGTTCAGAATATAAATCGATAGGTATGGTCAAAAATAAAATTGAAAATTCGTATCTACTTAGTTTTAATTAAAGGACATTCTACTATTAATCAACGCCACTAAAACACATTGAATGGTATTTACACTTCATTTGCTCTTTTACTACGTTTCCGTACTAAATGTCCGTATAAATTAAAATACAGTCTCGGCGTGTTTTTATGTCACAATTAAATTTATAAGTGGAATGGTGAAGGAAACGAGACGCTTGCATTATTCAAACGGCCAAGTAAACGGCCGTTTTCCATGAAAAAGGAATGACGTTAATTTAAATATGAGGTGCGTAATTTCAAGGCCTAAAGCCGTTTAACACGAGCGTGTGTAAAATCGCACGGTCCACGTAATAAAACCCTGATGATTTACTGCGGCTCGAAAGCCGGAGTAATTGTTAGATGTACCGCATTTTGTTGGCACGGGGGGTGGAATTCACTGCCGCTGCCGCTGCCGCCTCCCCCTCAGTAATCGATATTTAAAGCCAGCACACCTGGAAACCCTAACCTAACCTTCCTCAGCCATATCGCTGCTGCTTGACCTTTACCCGGCCACAGAAGGGTTACCGTCGCCGGGCTTCGCCAACATAACACAGCTTCCCTGCTGGGAAACCGTTCTGCATTAGGTGGACATTAGCAGGACATGTGTACGCGTTGCTTTAAATTTCTTTGTTTTAACTGAAGTAGCTAAATGTAACATAGAATGGCTTTTATAATATTTGTATACCACGAATAATATTTGAAAAGGCAGCCGTTTTAGGTTGACAACGTTGAAACTCAACACGTTACAAGTAGTGTGTAAATGCGATACAATTTTGATTTTTATTCGTATACGTAAGCTTTGCATAACCTAATTCGTCCAGATATAATAGTAAAAAACGCATGAATAAAGCATACTTCCTTCCATCAAGCCGTAAAATATTAGTAGTTAACAAAAAATGACAATTAATTGTCACTGCTTTTCTAAAATATAGTTTTCAAAATATTACTATCAAAGTTATTTTAAATGAACAACTTAAACAGAGAAAAGTTTAAAATTCCGTAGACATTATTTTCAAGCAGTAAAAATGACTTGTTTGACTCTTTTTTATATATTTCGTTACTTGAACTATTTTTATAGTTACTAGTTAAAATTTTTTGTGACATCCGCTTGAGTTTTGGAAGTTGTCGAGCCGCGTACTAAATATATAAGATCCACCGGCCAGTCCAATAACAAAAAACAAACGGCGTTGTAAGGGCACCTGAGAATCAAGGTGCGTACGCGCGCGTGTTTACGTGTGTGTTTGTGTAGGAGTATATTCGTGTATATTTTAGTTCGGCCGCCGTAGTTTGCTGTGAGTTATTTTATGTTTCGACCGTGTTTATTCAGCTTTTCACAACGTTTACACTCACCGTTAAGTGCCGAATAAACTTCCATTTTACTATCTTGTGGTTTACATCAAAACTAGGATTTTCAGATCCAACAAAACAGCTTAACTTAAAAGACAAAAATCCAGCACTTTTTCATGAAATTGGAAAAAAACAAGTGGAAGCTATTCACTTTCCTAGTAATTAAATCAAGTACCATTACGAGGTAAAAGCATTCCTAAGCATTCATTGAAGTGACTAAAAGGTCATGTTTCTGTACTATAAGTAAGTTTGGCGTATAAGAGCTTGAAAACGTTTATAAAGAGTATTCAGATTCAATGTGCATGCATGTTTATATTTGTCTTTCAGAGACGGCATTTGATTTTGAACTCTTGCAGATTTTGTGTGAAGCTAGAAAAAATATAATCTAAGAAAAACTATATCGATTCATATCTTTTGATACCTTCATATTTCAACCTCCACCAAAACTTGTTGTTTATTAGTGGTCACTAAAGATTTTGAATGGAGTAAAGAGCCTGAGAAAATCTTTCATGTATGCATAGGTCAAGTTGTATAACATTTTGAATCGACTAATATCACATGACATAATATAACGTGAGAAAATGTGGACAAATCCTACGGAAATGACAGTTATGAGAAGAATTTAAATTGTGAATAATGGGAAAAATTTTAAAGTAAGTATGGGATCTACTGGTTTTTAACTAACGTGCGAACTCCACCTTATACAAGATTTAGAATATTCGAGATTTTTCAATTCTTAGAATAACAATTACAGAAACTTAATTGAACAGAGACTTTTAGATTATGATGAGATTTTTTTCGGAAACTGAAGCACGATTAAACTTTCAGCCAATAGTAAAATATATAACCACTAAATTATAAACGTAAAGATTATTTGATTGGTGTTTAAAAGCTTCTCCCCCCCATTATACTTCAAGTTGCAAAGGTTGTCACAAGTTTGACACTGCGTTTAGTGGAACACCACTCACTTTGAAGTTATCGTTGAAAAGTTGAGAGGTGTTGACGAGTGCGACGATACACGTCATGCCTGAGGGGAGGGGGAGGAGGGGAATCAATTGTAAGTGGAACGGGAAACATGAATAGAAGCCAACGTATTGTCTGGTACATGGGTGGTTTGTGGTGTGTGCGTGTGTTTGTGTGGTTAGCGGATAAAGCACACATATCGCCAAGTCGGTTTCTCGTACACCGCAACTCTCGATTGGAGGGAGGGAACCCTCGATTTAACCGAGAAGGTTTTATAAGTGGTAAGCCTATTTTCCAACAAATGGGCATCCTGCGTCCAATAATTAAAGCGACTAACACAATATTTAGGCTTTTTAACTGCTGGTGAAATATACTGTATGTGAATCCCGAGACGACCCCTGGTCCTCTAAGCATACCGCAAAATTCAATTAATAACCTCTTTTAATCGTAACTATAATCGTTTGCACTAATGTTGCAGACGTAATTACTGACTTAAGTTCCTGCGAAATAATACGATACCACTATAATACACAGCTGCACCTTGTTCTGGGCCAGGGGTCATTTCGTGAGTCGCCTACAGTAGTTGCTTGGAGTTATTTATCTATCCTTAATTTGCACAGAACTGTGCTTCTAGTCTCATCGCAGATAGAGATATGGCTTTAGAACTAACTCAACTTAATTATTTAAAAATTTTGCAACTTATACACTGTCAAGTTGCATAGAGAGGACAACCTATGCTCTATCAAGGTTGCCGGAGTGTAAAGACGCGCGTCGGTCGCGTTCACCAGTGTGCTAGACTGCCAACTCCTAAGCCGTGATCAGCATGCCGTCTCGCCGCCTCCTCTAAACAGGGATTTGCGTACCTAACTTTTTGCATAACTTAACTTGATCTCAGGCTTAAAGTGAAAACTGAGGATGCAACTACCTACCTCACTACCTTCACAACTTTAGTAGTATTTCAAGAAAACAGTAAGTTCTATGATATATTTTCAAGGAATTTCCAAGTAAAATTCTTGTAGCAGATACAACACTTCAAATGGAAAATACAAAAAACAGACACTTAACAAGGATTGCAACTATAAGCGTCTATTCGTGTACTCACTCAAAAGTCTGTTTTGATACATTACGTTCATATTAATATTAGTTTCAAATTACTCCATCCTTAAAAGAAGTACTCATAGAAGAGCTTTGACACTTCACTGGCAATGCTCCGATATCTCTTACAAGTAGACTAAATACAGTATCAGAAGTTAGAGCCATATGTATGACTTCTGTTACACCCGCGCCGCACCGAGTATTTTATATGTGTCTAGTAACTCAACATTTCGAGAAGATTGGGGCGTGTGACTTCCCCGTCAATATCCCGATTTCTGTTACACCCGCGCCGCACAGAGTATTTTATATATGTATGGTAACTCAACATTTCGAAAAGATTCGGGTGTGTGACTTCCCCGTCAATATCCCGATTTCTGTTACACCCGCGCCGCACAGAGTATTTTATATGTCTATGGTAACTCAACATTTCGAGAAGATTGGGCAGTGTGACTTCCCCGTCAATATCCCGATTTATGTTACACCCGCGCCGCACCGAGTATTTTATATGTCTATGGTAACTCAACATTTCGAGAAGATTTGGGCAGTGTGACTTCCCCGTCAATATCCCGATTTATGTTACACCCGCGCCGCACCGAGTATTTTATATGTCTATGGTAACTCAACATTTCGAGAAGATTGGGCAGTGTGACTTCCCCGTCAATATCCCGATTTATGTTACACCAGCGCCGCACCGAGTATTTTATATGTCTATGGTAACTCAACATTTCGAGAAGATTGGGCAGTGTGACTTCCCCGTCAATATCCCGATTTATGTTACACCCGCGCCGCACCGAGTATTTTATATGTCTATGGTAACTCAACATTTCGAGAAGATTGGGCAGTGTGACTTCCCCGTCAATATCCCGATTTATGTTACACCCGCGCCGCACCGAGTATTTTATATGTCTATGGTAACTCAACATTTCGAGAAGATTGGGCAGTGTGACTTCCCCGTCAATATCCCGATTTATGTTACACCAGCGCCGCACCGAGTATTTTATATGTCTATGGTAACTCAACATTTCGAGAAGATTGGGCAGTGTGACTTCCCCGTCAATATCCCGATTTATGTTACACCCGCGCCGCACCGAGTATTTTATATGTCTATGGTAACTCAACATTTCGAGAAGATTGGGCAGTGTGACTTCCCCGTCAATATCCCGATTTATGTTACACCCGCGCCGCACCGAGTATTTTATATGTCTATGGTAACTCAACATTTCGAGAAGATTGGGCAGTGTGACTTCCCCGTCAATATCCCGATTTATGTTACACCCGCGCCGCACCGAGTATTTTATATGTCTATGGTAACTCAACATTTCGAGAAGATTGGGCAGTGTGACTTCCCCGTCAATATCCCGATTTATGTTACACCAGCGCCGCACCGAGTATTTTATATGTCTATGGTAACTCAACATTTCGAGAAGATTGGGCAGTGTGACTTCCCCGTCAATATCCCGATTTATGTTACACCCGCGCCGCACCGAGTATTTTATATGTCTATGGTAACTCAACATTTCGAGAAGATTGGGACGAGTGACTTCCCCGTTAATATCCCGATTTCTGTTACACACCCGCCCCGCACCGAGTATTTTACATGTAGATAGAAGCTCAACAGTTCGAGAATATTGGGGCGAGTGACTTCCCCGGTAATATCCCGATTTCTGTTACACCCACCCCGCACTGAGTATTTTACATGTAGATAGAAGCTCAACAGTTCGAGAAGATTGGCCGTGTTATTCCGTCGGTAATGCCCCGATGTCTGTTACACCCGCACGCCGCACTGAGTATTGTATATGTAGATAGAAGCTCAACAGTTCGAGAAGATTGGGCCGTGTTATTCCGTCGGTAATTCCCCGATGTCTGTTACACCCGCACGCCGCACTGAGTATTGTATATGTAGATAGAAGCTCAACAGTTCGAGAAGATTGGGCCGTGTTATTCCGTCGGTAATGCCCCGATGTCTGTAACAAGCCGACAGCAGCAGTTGCCGTGTTAACGCGATATCAGCCAACTTGTAATGACAAACTTTGCCAGTAAGGAAACTGTGTTTGGAACAAAAGCAATCAGTTTTCCTCTATTCCTAAATTAATTCGCCTTCAGAAGTTCGAGAACGCACAATTCGCAATTAAGAATTAAGAGACCGTGTTCATCCATTTCTTGCTGAGTTGCTAATTCAATATTCTAATAAGTGAGATTAATTCCAACCCCTTTTAAATGTAGCTTTCCTCGTGTTGATTTATATAAACAGTAATTGTTTCTAGATTGTTTACATGTTTTGTAAATCTGTTTTTTTACGTATCTTTCTGCTTTTTTTGTCCATTCATGTCATGTCTTAGTATTACAAAAAATGTATTTTATTTATTTTACTTCTGCTATGGCCATAAATAACTAAGTTTTCAACACCAACTAATATTCTTGTCATGAAGATGGAGAATATTTATCTATTAAATTATCAGAGTATAGCTCTGTTGAGTAAATAGTGTTCAGTGAATGAACTCGCGTAAAATTTTCATATACTCAAGAAGTTCAGAGCCATTCTCGCACTTGATCGGTAAGATTATCTAACAGCTCGTTATAGAAACATATAAAACGAAGTTCGTTTCTCATTTTTCGGTACCTGATTTCAAGGTACAGTTGTTCATTGAGAAGGTGTAGTTTAACTTATACGCTTAAATTTTTAATAGATTTTATAATTTCAATTTTTCTCCTTCAGTGTAAGAAATTAGCTTACGCAACTATTATTATAATATATCGATGATACGATAAAATAATATAGATTCTAGGACTGATAAGTTCGAATAATGATTGCTCATTTTAACAAATTATTTCCTATGGCTAGTTTATTGGTTAGTCACTACATACGGGTATATGAAAAGGGAATTTTCACTGGATATCGGTAATTGTGTTGAGCATGGATAAAATAAAACAAATAGTTAATGTTAATTAGAAAATAAGGTGTGCTAAAACAGACTTTCGAGGGAGTCCACAAGTACCACTTTGAGCGGTAAATGTTTACATATTGGTATTTGTTAATATTAAAGGATGGGTTAGTTACCATATGGATACATAACTTGGCTATTTTATAAATAATTTTAAACTTTACAAAATAATTACATATCCGTTAGAAATAATGCCAATTCATCTTGTAGTTTAACGCACGGTATTTACCGTTCAAATTAAAATAATTAGTATTCTTCATCTATTATTTTACATCGATTTTAACAATAAGAATTTTTTAAACTCTTGTTTCGTACAGTACATTTTAGTTGCAAAAGTCACACAACTGTCTTTAATAAAAAAGATTACTTTTTTAGAAATCCATTCTGCACTTAAGGTTTAAAAAGGCTGCCTATAAATGTAGCGAAGTTAATCCATTATCGTAAAATGTGTTCGAAAGAGGAATGCTCGTAAAATTGGAGAAATATTTAAGGCAAGATACTTAGTATTAATGCCAAGGTGGAATATACTGACGTCTTCATATTTAAAAGCCATGACCTATTGAATACTCATTACACGATGCGATCTGCGAGATTAGACTTTGATAAAACTGCGACTAGCCTTGGATGTACCGTGCCTATTTGCATAGTTTAGTATGTTCTTAGTGTTTGTGCATGCAAGTGGCATGTCTCCTTGCACAATACACATGCAGGCTACTGCACGAGAGTACGTAGATGCATAGCAACTAGACCTAGACCTGCTCATCAGGAGCCTTGACTGCACCTCAACTGGCATCTAATTCTATTTTCATTGTTATTCTGTGATACCGAGATTGTTAACTGACAAATGACAGTATGGTAGAAAAATCAAGATTTTCCAAAATTATACTCTTCATGTGGCTCCGTAGTTAAAGAATATTCCGATAGATGGCGTGAGCATTCATTTTGCATAGATTTTTACAACTACATCGTTACATCAGCTTTTGTATGTTATTTACAATTCAAAATACCAATATTCGCTTGCAATTTTTGTTGATTTTTTAATATGGGGCGAGTGTAGTCTTTTTTATGAAGCAAAATGGAAAAGTCAGCTGAAGATTGTTCCATGTGCAGTAATAGGTCAATAAAGGGGTGAAAGGAGAGAAACTTTAACATTTTTGAGACATATGAAAAGTAAACCAGTTTAACACTCTTGAATCCGTTCAAAACCAGAAATAAAGTTATTTTTCCGCACCATATTGTAAAATAAAGCGTTGTAAATATTTAGTGTTTTGTTCTTAAAAAATTCTGGTTTTGAAATATTCTGGTTAATTCATATTAAACAAATAATAATACTTATTAATACGATGTAAGAAAATATAACTCGAGTAAATCGGGATTATTGAACATAGCTTTTACTATTTGAACACCTTTATAAACCCAAAACGTGTTTTAATAATCAAGTCAGTTAAGAAATCCATTACATACTATAGAGATTGCTAACTTGATTACAAATAAAGTTTATTCGCACATTATGTACTCCATAATTAGGAAACATTTTGTGTGAGGGTTTCACAGTCCATTACTAAAATAGCACATATAAACTCACACATTATATAAACGACTGCGTATCACATATTAATGTGTGTGTAAAGTTAGTTTATTTTTTTTAATTTGCTGACAATTTTTAGTTATTTGGAATACTTGTGCTCTAATAATAATAATAAATAATAAATTTATTTTCCAAATAAAAAACATAATTACAACAGTAATACTATAATTCAAAAGTAATGCAATAATTCAAAATAAAGTAAACATTATATAGCATATATAAAACAAAACATAGCTTATACAAAACAAAATTGATTTGCTCAGGCTGACCAAGTTTACACTGAGTTAATCAAAAGGAAAAATACAATGAATAGGATTTTTGTTGGTCGTTTTTGGAAAATGAAACCTCCAGGGCAAAGCCTGATTGGAGGAAATAACGTGTACTTATTAGATAAGAAATTGCCGTCAAGTAATACAGGGCTTTATATTCCAGTATTATTGGCCTAACTCCCTAAGGATTAAAATAGTAAACGAAATTTAAATTCTTATAAAAGACATTATTATAAATTATATAAACAATGTAATTCTATAGTTCACACCTCTTATCTATAATTATTCAAAACTATTTAAATATTATAATGTCTGCTTAAAAGAGGTATAGACGTTTGATACATTAAGAGCTCTAACGTTTAGGTATCCTTCTAAACTCCCCTGGTCTCACTTGTATTTTAATATTGTAACTATGGATGCGTTTTCTTGCACTGTGTGTTTCAAAATATCTTGAATTCCAAAACCAGTATTCAATAAATTGACGTTTTCCCCTTAATCATTTGAGAAATCCTAACACCTATTAAGTCTTTAATTGCATAAAACATCAAAAATTAAGGACTGTAAATTTTATCCATTCGGGTGTTGTCCATTCATCAGATGTGCCTCTATATACAGGAAAATAAAACAAGACAAAACAAAGTTTTAATCCACCCTTGAAATAGACATACGCATCACATATTTTTAGTGAAGATGAATGAAACAAAATGGCGACACCGTTATCAGACTGAAATTGCCAGAGGTGGGCAAAATTGCGGTCAAATTAACT
Source organism: Homalodisca vitripennis (assembly GCF_021130785.1). Taxonomy (NCBI): domain Eukaryota; kingdom Metazoa; phylum Arthropoda; class Insecta; order Hemiptera; family Cicadellidae; genus Homalodisca; species Homalodisca vitripennis. The sequence goes on from NC_060210.1 coordinate 109,190,694, forward strand.
ACGGTACCCAATATCGAACCCCCTGTGACATTAACCAAACTAATGAATAGCACGGGCCAAAAACTACCACCTTTTGGTACGCCGCACGGGGAATTAGTAACAGAAATTGCTTAACAGGGCAATAAATCTGAAGTTTCTGGGCTTTTTCACTGCCCTTTAATAAATCGGCCGAAACGAATGCCGGTGTCCGAATTAACTTGTCGGTGTCTGGGGGCTGGCAGGTGTCGAGTTGCCGGTGTGGCGCCGTCCCTGTCCCCTAGCACCTCACATTCCTTCACCGCCATTCACACCATACCTCTACCGGTTATAGTACTCTATATAGTAGATATACAGTCATTCTTAAAAATCATAACTTAAGAATGGCACGGAATGGCATAACGTAAGGTTCGTGTAGGGACGTTTCTGAGTAACTGGAAACTGTTTAATAACAGTAATATTGAAAAAGAGCGCTACTTATGATGTACGAGGACTGGAATTTTAGAATTGAAATGTTCCATAGCGAGAGAATGTATCAGAGGCCTGTGGCTTTTTTATGTATTTCGAGCCATACTGTGGAAAAAGCTTCTTATCCAACTGAAAAGACGCTCAGATCTGTTTGATCTTGCAGTAAGGTACCGCAGAGACAATTTGTAAAGACATGTCACAGTACGGAGGGGATTTGAATAGTCTTTTCGTGTTACAAAGTTACCTTGAGTGCAAATGATTTAAGATACAGTTATCTGTAGTTCATATTCTGCCTTGATTCGAGCACTTTTTATCGATAATTTCAACTTTATACCGTACATACTCAGTTATTTATATACATTAGTTATTTTAAATTTTAAAGTGCTACGTCTTTAAATTTGTAACTTAAGATATTTTCTTTTTGCATTTCCACGACCTTTAATAGGGATTTGGGCTCAATGTCTTTATGGCAGGAAACAACGACTCAAATTAATAATTTAAGTAATTTCGTAACATATTTAAAGAACCGTAGTTGATCACAATTTTTTTCTTGTTCTGTTGGCAATACACACGATTGTCACTTCATCAGTATATAACGGAATGTCTTGCAACTAACATTGACGGGCACTTAATATTCGTTTAACACATGGAGTTATTTTTTCAAAAATAGTTAAGTTCTTGAGTATTCATGGTTTTGAACTGGAGCGGTTTATCTAAATTTTAGGACCCCGTGGGTTTGTTGTGGTTGATTTGGGGTTGTTTAGTTTCTTCTTAATTATGGTGCAGAAATGTTGGCCTTATCTAAAATAGATAATAAAATAGAATAACAGATCTAGATCTTAAAATCCTTTAAGGAGTATTCCTGCCATTTTCTAGCTTCTACGTTAGTGCTCTTATATATATGGCCTTCAATGAAATCAATATCCTTAAATTTATGTACGTATCAGTTTTCTTTATATCAATACATAGAGATTGATGACAATGAATTACTATCTAATCTAATAACTTTGCAGTTCATGTCAGATCCTGTTTCTATGAGAGCCAGGTATAGTCTGCGTGTCTGTTGGCTTTTTATTTTGTTGCTGTCTTCTGAGAACCGATCGTGAACGGAATTTGAAACAATTTACCTCCGAAAGCCAAAGTTATATTTACATGTTATTATATACTTACTTTTATATCAGATTGCTTTAATATACCACGCAATTTCTAATTTGACAGTTTAAATGTATTAAAATGTAAATACGTAGCCCTTTTAACTTTTAAAATAACTAATGTTCTCTTTTTATCTGTTAAAAAAATGCAGAGTACATACGGTATAAGGTTGAAAGTATCTATAAAAAGTGCTCGAATCAAGGCAGAATATGAACTACAGATAACTGTATCTTAAATCCTTTGCACTCAAGGTAACTTTGCAACACGAAAAGACTATTCAAATCCCCTCCGTACTGTGACATGTCTTTACAAATTGTCTTTGCGGTACTTTACTGCAAGATCAAACAGATCTGAGCGCCTTTTCAGTTGGATAAGAAGCTTTTCCCACACCATGGCTCGAAATACATAAAAACGCCACAGGCCCCTGATACATTTTCACTTTATGGACGTAGTTCGCTCAGTTATACATCACCGAGATAGATTCACGCATAGTAACTCATTGGACGCTGGTTGTGACGGACACTGGAATAGAAATTACATCTTTGCGTTAAATTACACGAAACCCTGCTCTACATCGCGATGCCTTAATGAAACCTTATCACTAAGCAATGAAAAAACCTGTTATAAAATAGAACAGGATTAAATCAATGATTTAAGCATAATGTTTTGACTCGTCAAGTCTTCTCGTGCCTGTTTAGTTGTAATAGTTTTATAACGAAGGCGTTTAATAAAGAAAAATGATTAAATACAAATGTTTGTACGTCAGTGAGTAGTAAATTAATTGAGACAGCTCTGGTGACACAACTTACACCGTTTCCGCTTTACAACCTTCTAGTCTACATCAAGTCTCAGTGCAGAGGAACTGAGCAAAACGTGGAACTGTAACAGATTTATCGGAAATAGTTTACGACGAGCTACGGAACGGAGGTAATTATTTTGTAACTTGACCGGTTACCGTAACATAATAATTTTAATAATATTCCTTAATTAATTAAACCACTCTTTATATATTCCACGGTACAGTACAGCAGATCTGATCGAATCATGAGACCGTAACAAATTTATCGGAAATAGTTTACGACGAGCTACGGAACGGAGGTAATTATTTTGTAACTTGACCGGTTACCGTAACATAATAATCTTAATAATATTCCTTAATTAATTAAACCCCTCTTTATATATTCCACGGTACAGTACAGCAGATCTGATCGAATCATGAGACCGTTACAGATTTATCGGAAACAGTTTACGACGAGCTGCTGAGCGGAGGTAATTATTTTGTAACACGACCGGTTACTGTAACATAATAATCTCAATAATATTCCTTAATTAATGAATTAAACCACTCTTTATATATTCCTTGGTACAGTACAGCAGATCTGATCGAATCATGAGACCGTAACAGATTTATCGGAAACAGTTTACGACGAGCTGCGGAATTGAGGTCAGATGACCGTTGTCTGCAACAATAATCCTAAAATCGCCCCTACTTTGTTGCAAGCCATTTGTATGTAATAAATCGTAACAGTTCCTACCTTTTAACATTGTAAACAACACACCACAGTGTAACAAAGCAGTACTGGTGACTAAAAAGATCTACGAAGTTTTTCTGATTTATCCGCACAAATGATAATAACGGACATTTATACATTATGTAAAGTTCTCTCAAAATTGAAAAGAATTTATAAATTATCTTGCATATTAAGATGCTCTTAATTATACATTAATAAACTTATTAATACGTACATTAATATACGTACCTTGCTTATAAATGTATTTTACGGCGCTCTTGTAAAACGAAATTAAGGTCAGTTGTGACGTATCAGAAAACCTCAAGACTGCTTCAGAAAGTGTGATATTCATTTACGACTCTTATCATCTACTCCACAGCAGACAATCACATAGCAGAAGGAAACTGGATTTTTCCGGACATTTGCCATCGTTCAGTGAAACAAGAAATCAGTAACACTACGTTTCGAGATCTGCAATCTGATTTCTTCTTCAGGTAATTTCAGGTAAGCACATAGCAGACTAAGACGTACATAGTAGACGTACCTAGTAGCGTATCAGGAGTTTATGACTGCAATTAATCTTCATTTCATTTTACATAAATTTACGTATTAGTATTAGTTTAATATACATTTCCGGGTCTTATAACGGAAGTATTCGTTAGAATTCACAAGTCGTCCTTTTTATCTAGTAACTAGCTGTTTCCCGCGGCTTCGCACGTTTTTCTTAAGCTTTGCCCGTGTATGAGCACTTATGGTTCAAGTGAACTATATTTCCAACGCCGATGTAGAGTTTACCTTGTTACCACGATCAAGAAATCTTTCAAAAGTGTATGTTTATAGCCGTTGTACACGTACATGTACGTTATTATAAAGTGGTCTAACACTCAACTAGAAATTTATTTTAAAGTCTTAATTAATCTTAATTCAGTTTTTTATTTTAAGCGGGTAATATTCAAGATATTATTGGAACTACTAAAGGAATTGGAAAACTGTCTTTGATAATATGAACGTATGCGTGTTAATTTACAACACTAACCAAATGCGTGAAGTATTGTTTCTGGTAGAGCTAATATAATATACGAAATATGAAGAGTATATTACATGGCGAGAAGAGTACAAATCAGACTGTGGAGAGCGTTATAGTTCTTTCGGAGACTTTATTTGTGTCCCCGAACAAATAAAGAAAATTGATTGAACCCCAGCAGACTCAATCAATCGAAGCTTTTGTTTTCACTTAAGTTCGTTCTGTCATAAAGTTTACACTCTCCCTCCTCGTTTTTCTAGCTCTGAAGTTCATTTGTTGTCGTCAAAGCCTTACGTCAAATACACAAGGGTATCAAATGCCGACCCAGTATATCGCTTTGGTTGAACATTTATCGTTTTTATTCACCCTTTGCACGAGGGATGACGGGGTGTCTTGTACCGATATAAATACACCCAGCAGGTATAACGCAGTTTTTTGTGCGTTAGCCCGCCGCCGATGAATTGTTCTCCCGCTTGCCGATACAGAAATAGGTGAAGAACCATTAAAACAATAAATCAATACCGGTGCCCAAAACTCCAGGGGAGGGAGGATTTCGGATCGTGGGAACTGGCAAGGTAAAAGTCGGTATCGCCCCAGGTATAAGTCAGACGACAGAAAATAATAAAATTTTGTTCGCATGTTAACATGTCAAATAATTGCTATCCTAATACCTCAACAAATTCTGCTATAGTTGATGGAGGTTAAACGTATAAATACATTAAAAAGCTTTAAATCCCAGTCAATATTTGCAAAATATTCCCCAGCAGTCTCGGTGATTTATTTCAATGTTGGCTATCTGCTAAACTCTTAGCGTTGTATAGTTTTGCTGACCTTTTTAATATAAACATGTTATGATTTAAATTGTTTTTCAACCCATCTTTAACATTAAAACGTAATTGATAAATTTTTTTATTCAGCTTGAAATATATTACGCTAAATATAATTTTCCTACAGTAATTATAAGATAACTTTATACAAATGTACAGTTAAAAATGTGTTACCACTCCATATTTCATTAATATATTTTTATTAATAAATTAAATATGGGAGTTTTTGAAAGTTCACATGGAAAGTTTTGCAGACTTTTTCAAGAATTAAAAGTTTCTTTACCATCACTTGTAAAAGAGGGGCTAAATATGGCTAATGTTAGAATTAAAAACACTACTGTAAAAGAAATATAAAAATGTAAAGAATAATTCAATAAATATGTAATGAAGTCAAACAACAATGCAATGTTTACTCAACAATAAACATAGTTATCTTTTATAGCTTATTTATAGAGGTACGGCAATTTGCAACGCCACCGATTATAGGATTTAATTTATAATCTTTCATTACGTTTTAAATTTTAAAGAAATTAATTTCTAAATATCCGTTTATATATGGACGTTTTTTTGCTCATACAGTAGACGTCGATATTGAACTAAGGACGTTGAGATCGAAAGATGTAACCACAATCAATTTGAATATTTCACAACAATTTCTAGTAATATTTAAGCATATCTAAAATATATGTATGTATAGGGCCTTGGCGTGAGGCACAACCATTTTCATGTAGTCTTCCTCCGAGGACGAATTCACATCCCATGAATTACTTATCGGGAATTTTACAGCAGTCGAAGGGATAGATTGTTGGATATCTGAGTAGTGTAGGGCGACAAGATGTGACCGATGAGAGGAAGGGGGCGTGTGTCGCAAATGTGTGCTCCAGATACCTTTAGTACTTCCGTTACTGAATGACGGGAACAAATAACTTCCTGCGAGACGACGCGTGGTCAGAGCGGCGGCGCGGCGGCGAGACGGCGTGTCCTACAACTCCTCGGACTGTCACAACACGATCGTTCTACAAATGTCCTGCTCCTGTCAACACATCAACTGCTTGCGGGGTTTGTTCTCTGTAGGTCAACGATTTTCTGTAGTTCAAACAAAATTGCGATCTCCTTTAAATTTTAATAACAACTGTGGCTTAGGTACTGCACGTAAATGAATAGGCCTCAACATATTATTGGCACAATCGCCTCTCTAATATATATCCAGTATTATTTAACGTCGTAGTGCTGTTATAATGATATAAACCTATTGTTCCATGTTTATAAAGATTTCAATGCCCTATGTCTTATGTATAATAATAGTAAACTGCGCAATAATGTATATAACGTCACTAATGGTCATGTAACAATATAATACCCATATGTAATATCCAATGTTACATTCAATGGCCATTCCTTGATTGCAAAAACCGAACTATTTCATGCAATAGCTTTTACAATTCATATTACTTGTCGAATAAGGCATCGTATTTGCTATGAACATTTTGAATTTCAGCTAAACATGATTGTGGATGGGAAATGAAATATTGTGCATGGGGAATAATATTTTATTTTTCGACGTAACGAATAAGGGTTTGGATAGTCATTGACATACACTAAAGGCGGCTTTGACACATCATGTACAGATTAGGATATCGGATTTAGGATAGAGTTCTACTAACTAGACCAACGTTTGGTTAATTCTAGACAGTTATAGCATTTGAATACGTCAACACAAAATAAGTTACATTACTAAGACCCAATCAACAGTTACTGATTAATTGAACACATTTTAAACTATATTGGAGGGACTCGAAATCGTGATCTATGAGATACTTTAACATTGAGAATATTAAAAAATCAATAAGCGATTTACTTATTAACAAGACCGTACATTTAACAAAACGTACTGCGTTTATAAATTCTCTCATATTGTACCTGATTTTGACAGTAGAAAACGAATAATAAAACATGATTTTACAAACTCATTAACAAAGATCTTACATGAAACAAAGTATGTTTTGTGTATAGACAAACAAGGACTTCTTGTCTATTGGTACATTTGGTAATTTCTAGATTTTAAATCAGCGTAATTAGTTTGACGAGACATATCGATGTGCATCAACCATTCATATGTGCACTGTATGCATTGTCAGTATGATATGCCACTTCACTTAAATTTTCTTTAAGTTAAATCACACGTTATTCCGATTTAATGTTCTTGATAACGAGGGAAGAGTAAATAAATGCGACGAAACAATTCCAGGAATAATATATGATAAATATGATATATTTCATATGCGCTACCGTTTTCTGCAGTCATTGTACCAGTCTATAAGTTTATTATGAAGTTATCTATAATTTTGGAAATAATATGTGGATACGGTACTAAAACAGAATAAAATGTGCAATCAAATGTTGTAGTGTTTTGTGTAATTAATTGTTTCTCTCAGTGTGGTATATACGCCAAAATTGGGAATTTCCATCATACTATTATTAAGTTTTGTGGTGAGAACCAAAGTCGTCCTTTCCATCTACAGTTCACAGTTCCTTTTCAGTCCCTGTGTGTTTAAATCGAGCCGGCTTTTTGAAATGAGCCACATTCAGTCCTGTAATGTTCTCTCTGCGGTAGAGCACATGCCGAGTCCATGACTCACCTCAGATCCACGCCGCGCCGGTCCCAGAGAATGCTGCTGACAATTCACCCATTCATCCTGTCCAGGTATTCCTCAGAGTCTAGACGGTCCGTTCACAATGCACGGACCGCGCGGAAGGGGTGCTAGCGTTACAAATGGAAAAGGGAATAGAGAAGGAAAGGATTGAGTGAGGTAGCATCCATCATAGACAAAACAAGGAAAATACATTCTGAGGAGGCGTGAAGCATGACTTGTAATGGCTCAAATTGTTGTCAAAAGCTATGGGAGTATTTTATATAATTTCGTTAGAATTAATTATTTTATTGGACGAAGAAGTTTTAAAATACAATACGTCTTAGACTATTTTAAATGTTTCTTCATCAAGTTACTGTGATTGATCTCATGATGTCTCTAATGTCAACATTACTTTGTGAGACGGATAGTAAATAATAAGTTAATGGGTTTACAAGTTCTCCTTATTTGGCTACAGCGGCACTTTTTAGGCTATCAACAGACATTCCCGAGTTAATTTGCTCTATCTACAAGGAGATAGACGGTGCGAGCATGATTCACCGCCTGGGTGGGAGGCCCAGACAAGTCTACCTTGAGCAGTGAGCATGCGCAGAGCGCAGTGTGCTCCCCCCTCCACTCCTCCATCCCTATCGTGGCTGTCAACCCGAGTCTGCGCCTGCGCCGCGCATTGCTGGCATTCCTGACCACAAAAAACGCATTCATTTTTTGTGCCGGTCCTGCAAAGAGCTGCATTTTATTATTGTTTCCAACACTTCTGGAATCCATTTGTTATTTGGGGCGTGGCGAGGTTGAATTCGATTAATCGATGTCTGTCATTCTCCGAGATATAAAGTTGGATCACGTATCCTTATAAAGGATGGCGGGATACGAGACTTGCCCTCCTTGTGAGCAACAGCTGTATAATTCGATATATTGTTGTATCGACTTAATTACGGTACCTACATTGAAACACATTCAAGAGCAAGATATGAAGTGTGCCTTTTAATTTTTGTACACGGTGCAAATCTTATTGTATAATTTCATATCGAAAGGGATTTTTTACCCTTATGGCAGCAAAATTTAAGTGGAATAAAACGAAAAACATTGTTTACTATAATTATTGTAGTAAATTTATTTCTTATCCGCACAAGACTTTGGTTGAATAATTGCTGCGGCAAATTCAAATGATGGCTTCTTAAATACGAGCTTAATTCATTAGCTTATAAATTCTCACATTGCATTTGTATTGATAACGATAATACATTTCAGTGAGAAAATACTATAGTTTGATGAAATTTTTAAAACAATATAAATGTTTATGTGTGTTTTTATGTCTATATACTTTTTGTAATACGTGCATGCCGTAAGAAGGGAGATTTTGTGTGTGTAAATAAGTGTTATGGTCTGCTAGTTTTATCTGTATTACACTGTCATACTACTTCTTATACTCGAATCGTTTATATAGTTGTCGATTCAATGAAAAAATTAACTTTTACTAATTGAAATATAAAATGCCAGTACCAACAACGTAGTATGGTTTTAAAATGGATTACCGATTTATAAACTCAAACATTTCAGATTTTAATATAGTACTGATTTTGTCTTTAAATGTACATAATTTGATTAGTTACATAAAGCATTGCTTAAAGTTTAAAATGACATTCAACTGAGTAAAAAGCTCGAGATGTAAAGGGTTGCTAAAGTTGAAGCAAAAGGACCGATCCACTGTGTATTTGTGCAGCTCTCGAGATTGCTGTAACATGAACAACTAATCTTCCATTGATAGCCGCTTGCCTGCTCCGAGTCGAGTCCCTTATTTGATCAGTTCCCGTAATTCCTTCCAGAACTGTGGCGCGCATGCCGTTACGTATTACAACGTGGTCACTGTGTAGTGTTTAATTTGACGTTTATAACATGTAAATAACTGTATAATTATTAGTCGAGCTAGTAATCGTGCTAGAGTTAGTCAAATGAATAAAAGAACAGTCCGTAATAAAGAGCCGTGAAACCACTTCTCAAAACACTGAACGGTTGCACAGGTAACGAAATGCCGATTCCCAAGGTTGTCTTGCGCGGCAGTCAGAGATGGTTTACATATGACACACCGAGGCTTGTTAGGGTTAATAGCCGCACTGGCGCCTGTCCAACGCCCGGCTATAATCCGCCGCGCCGCTTAGCATATCGGCCGTGGGCGCAGCCCAGGCAGTCAGATGCCGATCACCTGTCCGGCCCTCCCCCCCACCACACCTCTCGCCATTCCGTCTAAACAGCTGTTATCACACTTTCCGCCGGTCCATCTTCTCGTTATGGACCGCTGGATTCTCGGTCGGGTTAGTCACGTGTGCGTGAGATTCGGAATGAGGTCCGTGTAACGGCCATTAATTATCTGAGTTTGTCTGAAACTACAGTAAAAATAGCTGATTATTAGTAATTTTCTTCACCGCATAAACCTGATAACAATGTATTCGCGTATTTATGGTTGAATAAATGAAGTTGGGTTTAAAATTGATAGATCCTTGCGTGAAACTTTATTTTGCCGCATCAATTCGCTGCTGTAATTGAATTCAGAGTACTATGTTGAAGTTGTACTGGCTCCACAAGGATAGTGAAAAAATATGAAAGGTATGGATCACGGAATGCATTTTCATATAACACTTGTTTTAGTTCTTTTGCTCCTGTTGTAGACTACCAAATGCGAGTTAACACACTTTCCCTTGGATTCTTATTCTCAGTACCGCCTCAGGTGTTGCTTTACGTCAACTCATCGTGACATCTCTGTTGTACTGCCGTATCGTTTGCTCATGTTTTGTATAGTGACTGTTACAGAAACAAAAAAACTTGTTAAAACAGCTACTTAGGAAGACCGTCGCCCGATTCGAAGACAAAGGAACTGTGTAAGATACGGACAAGAGGTATTACTGTTAGGACCAGAGGACGAACACTGAACAAAAGAGCGGCCAGTGGTATTTAGGACACTAATTTGTTGTAGGGCACAATGGCAGAGAGGTGACCGGACCCTCCAAGCAAACAACATTAACGATTTCACACCAGTGGATCCATGAATGGCGGCAAGACAAGAGAGAGACGGAGATAGGGGTGTCAGATAAGACCATTGAGGAATGTTTTTGTCGTGCCTCGCCGCGGAACTCCAGTGTGGCCACTGCTCCGGCACGAAATGTCCCTCTCGAGCCTGTATGGGGTCCCTCAAGGTGTGCTCTTGTTCCTATTCTATTGTTTATGTTTCTCGGGGTAGATAAGGCACTGGTAGTGGCAGGAGCCTGAGCGGTGAACGGCGGCACAGTGGATACTCTCAATACCCTCGCTTGCCCACGCCACTCAACTCACCCCCTGCTGATGTTTCACCCTTACTTCCTGTGCGGACGCAGGTAATATGATCTCAGGAATGCGCCACTGGAAGTGGCTTCAATAGGCCTTTGTCAGAGAGATCACGGGTGGCTGCGGCTCTGCTCGACTAATTATTTTCAAGTAGCTCTGCTGACAGGACTATTCTTCTACAAGGTTTTGTTCAACTTTTTACCTCACATGGTGTGGTCGAGGGATGTATAAATTCCTAACTGACTGTTACGCGTTTTGCGAACGACGTTTTATTCCGTTTTATGTAAAATTTGTATGACTTTTTGAATTTAAGATATTGGAAGATACATCCTTTTTAAGAAATAATAGTCTTTCTGATAAATATTATGGGGTTTACTAGAATATATTATAATTAATTATCGTATTGTATTGAATAACAACAGGTTCAGCTCTACCACTCATATTCCATGTCTTGCCTTGGCCAAGAATGTATTACAAGGACCTCGGTCGTGCGTCACACTCAGTTTAGCAGCAATATATCACTTCTGAACAACGGATGACAAATATAAATGCTCCCGGGATCCAAGTTTTAATTACTTGTGTAGAAGCGGTAACCACGCTATATCTCAGAGTACTCCTCCAATACTCTCTCTCTCCAGTCTATTATGAAATGGATAACCGTGATTGCAAGCCATTTCTATGTTCTATTGCCGTTTTATATGTGTGAAAACTGTTTATAAATGTCATTAAAAGTATGTTGAGTTCTAATTGATCCGTAATGTTTTTAAACTAATAAATAATATTAAAATACTAATTACTAAACAATTTTACTGTTGTTATGATTGCCACATGTGTAATTGCTTTAATACTTTACAAGTTAATTTGTGTCATTGTAAAGTAGGTTACATTGTATTTTTAGAGACAAAGTAACCGCCCAACACTTACACTTACACTTACACTTACAAAGCAGTTGTGTGTAATACAGTTACTATAACAATGATTCAGTCACTCACAATTATTCTTCTCGTTGCCTACAAAGCTTTATATAAACAGATGTCCTAATATTGTAATGGGATTAGACCCATAGACCCATATACAGTACAGTGCAAACACTAAAGTGGTGCCGGAAATTGTCTGCACCTCGATCTAAGGCGACGTCTCTCTCAATTCCGGATCTCATTTGCAGATTCAATGGATGGAACAGACTTATCAATGACTCGCCGGGCACAGGGACTTACTAATCAAGCCTTTATTAATGGATCTGTCGTGCTCGTCAATAACCAGCTGATGGTCCCTCTTCGAACGAAGTATAACTTCCATGCGGCTGTTTGTGACCACTTTACACACCGGTAAAAAAGATTTGCTAATCAAACTTTCAGTAATTAATACGCTCCGACCATCAGTAACCGATAACGTTTCCGCCGATGGCCTCACTGCCAACCAAATCTAATTTCCACGAGACTGTTTGTGACTGATTAACTACACTGACAAAGTTCAGTTTAATCAGATATTTCAGCGTTAATGGAATTTAACAATGTTCTTTGTGTGGAAATCTAAAGTACGAATAAAGGAATGCTAGACAATTTCCAGGATAAACATAAAATGGCATTACAATAGTTGGTGCTAAGTACAGTAGCTGTCCCTGACAAGTTTGCTTTTTAGTTCCATTAAAGTTAACTGAAAAGAAAAATCTAGGCGAACAGCTGGATATCATCTTGTTGTTGTGTTGAGTAAAGCTGGTAAACTACCAGACTGACTAAATTAATACTTGAACTAGGCTATGAAGCTTTATTCTGAATCAAAACTTGTAGCTGACACCTTTTGAACAGCTACTGTCACAACCAGCGCAGCGCAGCGCGGCGGTACACTGGTAAGTCTACGTTCCCGCCGCCCCCGCCCCCCGAGCCGTGAGAACCGGGCTGACCATTCCCCCTCTACAATTTATGGTTTATTTCGGCCATTTACGGTTACGAGCCCGCTGAGCCTGTAACCGCTCTATCTACTTGCTGTTGCTCAACCCGCACTGGCGAGTCTACGACAACCCTCTTGGATACACGGTCACGTGACAACGACTATACCATGGACACGTTGTACACATAGTAAATTCACTGATGTTTTGTACAAACATTTAAGTGCAAATCTCTGTAGGAAATTATCCTTGTCTCACTTCTACCGAATATCACAACCAAGTATTCTGCACATTCCGCATTTACACCAGTGTCATGATATGATAGGACATGTGTGATTGGTACTTAACTATTTATCATTGGTGTTAAAGTTCAAGCTCTCGTTGGCTGAACTATAGCGAAGCCTATCTATCACTCGTGGGGCTAACAGATTCAAAAATGCGACGTATTAACACATGTAGCCTAATTATCTCAACACATTAATCATCAACTATAGTGATTTGGTGTGTAGAATTTTATTATTTAAACACTGATATGAAACACTATTTAATGAACACAAACCTGAATGTATCATGTGGCAAGATATATCGAGAAATATTTTATACGTACACGAAAAGTTTCATGTAACCTCATCTCTACAAGAAAGAGTTCTATGGTGTATCATTTTAGTGGCAACTTCTTTTTGTATAACTACCTGTCTGTCTATCTGTCTGCAGGAATTCTCAAAAATGAAGTGAGCTATGAACTTTTTTTGATTTTTCACTCAGCAAAGCCACGTGGTGTATCGTACTTCTATTTTTTAAGTCTAAACATTGCAATCAGATGTTCAGTAACTTAAAGTTGATCTTATTTTATGGAATCTGAAAACCTGCACACTAACGCTTCTTAAACAATATTCTATTTCGTTCTTTGTTGGGAGGGAGTTTGTACACACACTATAACACAAATAATATTAAGCTGATCTTATTATGTGAACGTTGAATATCGGCAAGATCAGTTTTGAACTGTCCAACCTGATCGTAAATATTGAGTATGATATCACTGGAAGTAAATACAAGGATGCACCAAGGCTAAATAATATAAGTAAATACATTAAATTCTTCACCAAAACAACTTCCAGACTAATTGTATATTTGAGAAAATTATGTTAGGTTAATGGTCGATAAGTTGCACCGAAACAAATAATGTTTTAATTGGTTCTTTTTCAGAAAATAAAATATTACTAGCTGGAAAGAGTGTATGAGAATAAAACATATCGTAATTACTGTACCAAACGTCGCGTCGCTTCGATACAGTTATATTGCACAAGGGACATTTCCAAAGGACGCATAAAGAGTAAATCACAGTACGAAAATCGTTCCAGATTTTCTTTATGGGTTCTAAAACAGCAATTTCACGTAAAAGTTTTATTGGCTCTCTTCAATGACTGATTCCAGGCAGGATAAGGCGAGGCTCGGAGTAAGGTAATGTAAAAAGCTACCTTTACTGTTCCAGAAAAATTTTTGCATAGTTGTTTTGTGTATTATATGTTACATTTTTCATTTACTTTGGATTTTACCCTGCCGCTATTATACAAAAGGGCTCGGCCAAAGACAATTATAAATTTAAAATATAATTTATTAAAAAAATATTGAGTTTGCACTTATACCATTTCTCATTGATTGAATATACTGCACAAAACGGTTACGTTAATGTGCAAAGTATCGAATCTGAAAATTATTATAATTGTTTTGCTGTAACCTAACAGATTTTGTAATAAAAACGTAAATGTGTGGCGTCATTTGTATTCTTTGTATTTACGTATGTATTCGACTTAAAAATTACATAATTAAAACTATTTTAGTTACCATTGTAATTGAGCAATGTGTTAATGTGCAATGTGTCACTCCTGCCAAAGTTGATAATAAACTTAAAAATGTCATCCAATTCATTAATACTAAATGTCACGAAATACTATTTAACGTAAAGAAGATGCAACGTAAAGATAGTAAAAAAAGATAGTAAGCAATTGATAGGGTAGTTCGTATTCAAAAATGAAAAACCAAAAAACGAACTGATAAATAACATTTTATTGATGTTGTACAGTGAGTTACGTTTTGTTGTGAATTTTGGTTCACAATGTAATTATAACCAAATCATTTGCATTGTTATGTCTTCAAGTGGAGTTTTGAACACACTAGAAGAAATGTCGACGTAGCGTAGTTATCCTTTGGACTAAATTGATGTACAATTTATAAATTTATTGTATGAAATAATCCAGAGTTATGCATTGGAAAACAAAACGACCAATAGGATGATCTGGTTTTCACTAGTGGGTACCATGTATTCGCGGTGCGCTCACTTTGAGTACATGCCGGTAGAGTACAGTCCGCGCAGAAAGTGTGCACTGGCGGTGCAGTGACATCATCTCACGATGTGCAATCAGTCTTCCCTGTTACAGAACCTTCAACCTTTGTTCTCAAATTTATTTACATTTTGGCAACAAAAAACGCTACTGAATATGTGTAACACAATATTATTTAGGATTTGGAGATCCTGTTCAATCCAGAAAAGCTTTAATTCATAAAGTATTGTTTATGCTTAAGATTATTCAGTTGGTGTCACTACTGCACTATTATCCGAATTGTTTCGGTCATATAACGTCAAGAAATTCATAGCAAAAAGAATTCAAATCTTGAAATATTTTGGATTTGTTGTGAAACCCGCTTTCCAGTGAACAAGCGCTATACCAAAACTGGCGTAACCAGTAATGAGTATTCGCATGCAAGTGGACAGAGCTTTATCATGATAGGCTGTAGCTCAACAAACCACCTGACTTGTCTGGCCCGTATGTTTTCAGCGATGCATATGTCTTCTTTATCGTAAGCTGCCAATTTTTCGATAATTTGATTAAATATTTAAAAATTTAAATTGTATATTAGCGGTTTTGCGACAATATATGAACTGGAGAAAGTTGTTCTCAGAGGGGTTTTCAAGTTTTAAAGTCCAGGCTGTACGTTGGAGTAAGTACATGAAGGCAGTAGGATATGAATGTGCATTTATTTATAAGTCTCCTCCCTACGTTGGACACAAACATCATTTTGTACATGTTGAAGCAAGTAAAGGTCGTAGATACAGAATGTATGATTTTCTCTTTCAAATATCGCAGACTCTTCGGCTAAGATCACTCCAGAAATAATAAATGAACCGTCGGTTGCTTAACGTCGAGTGCCCTGATTTAATCCTGCTCTCCTCGCGCCCCTCTTCCGTCCACAGACCCTCCACTCAGTCTCGTAAGCGGACGCGGATTTTGTATTTTACTATTTTGCATTTACCATTTTACACATTTTGGAATGTCCATTTATTCCATAAATTCCATAACTATGTTCATTACTTCATAAGTCCTACAATATTGTGTGTATATGTAATTATAATCTTATATATGAACCTATTTACAGCTCGAAGTAATCTGTTACAGTCATATGCGTGATGCGTTTCGCATTGAAATAAATAAAAAAATATAGTGTAAGCCTATAAACACTAGCATTCATTTGTAAATTTACAAAATACAACTTTATTGTAATCACTTGAATTTCAATATATAAAAAGTTAACCGAGATTCTTCTTCAGCTCTTTTAATATCATCATGGAATATAACAAGTTTAGATTTAAAATAACGTGTGGGATTGGAACACTATTGGTAATTATTATTATTTATTAATATTAAAACTTGTTATGTTAAAACTTTTACTGTATTATCTAAATTGTCAGGTTTAAATTAATAAATCAATTAAAAAAATAATATAAGTACTGCGAAAGGGTTTACCTACAGTTTTATAAAAATATTGTTTTGGTTTATTACATACATATGAAACACACTATACAGTTTATACATCTGTTTCATTAATTTTATATTGTAGATTAAAGTATGACATTTTTTAATGTAACTTTATGGGACTAAACTGACACGAGTCCTAGGAAATATTGTTTACGATACTTTGATCATACAAAGATACATCGCATTCTCCATTTTTACTAAGGAAATTGTGTCAGTTTGATAGAAAGTTGTGGCTAATTATCTACAAAGATTCAGGTGGAGAAGGAACGTCTATTTAGGACCCAATTAACCTAATCCTCTGCACTAATATGTCACGTATCAGGTATAAGCTATGTATAGAATCACCCATTAATTTCCTTGTATGCATCGAGTTAGTAACAACACATATATACATATTCGAAACAAACAATTCAACTCGAATTAATGTTACTATACCTTTACGGAAACATATATGCAATACTAAAATGGATTCTCCCTGACAATAATATATATATATATATATATATATATATATATATATATATATATATTTTGTTTCTCATGCTTTGTCTGTAAACTCTTTGATTCTTTTAAATACTTTACTGCCAACGAATGGCCGGGAAAGAGAAAAACTTACTTGGAGGAAACGCACTTCATTCCTGAAATATTTATCGAGGTGGCAATATTTTTGGGTGGCTAATTTGCAAGCGGCCTGGCACGGTTTCGGAGTGACGTAAATCAGAGGTTCAAAGGCGGGGAATTGGGAGTTTGGGCTTTGCGGCGGCGTCCTTCTGTAACATTCCAGTTGCATGAGCCGTTGAGCTCTGACGTCATCATAGTGGAAATGTTGATTGCACCCCAAATTACATTCTTTGTCACTTTTCATAATTTTAGTACACAGCAAGAGCTGCGTATGTTTTGGTCGCAGCAGCAGCTAAAAATATGTTGTGTTTATGAAAAGAATCTCTAATGCCAAGTTTGATTGTTGTTTTATAACATTATTATTTAAAAAGATTTAGTACATTGTAATTTTGTCTGCCAAGATTTTTTGTAGAATATGTTTTACATCGTCAGCAGCATATACAGTAACAAAGGATAGGAGAGTAAGAGTATAAATAAGAAAGGAAAGGATGATCAGTGGTGGTACACACGATACAGCCTCCTGTTTGAAGCTTACGTCTCAGTTACACAAGATTGTGTGAACTTAAACATTTTTATAGTTTATATTGTATAAATAAAAATAAAACAATACACTTTATTCAGAGCGTCAGAATGCTAGAAAGTTTTCATCACGTGGGTTGCTGTTTGCTAACATAAGATAAATTGCGAATTTATTGTTCAGCTACTCCATCATGCCGGTGGGTAGATTTCACTTCTACTTTCTTTCAATTTGTACACAAAATGGTGCACCGGATCGAGCTACAACTTTAACTTACTTTGCAAAAAATGTCGTTATTTACACAAGGATGACTAATTTGATGCATTACTACCTTACGCTATACATTTTCTATAAAATGCTGTTGTACGCGATCAACCAAAGTTATAGTTATGGAATGAAGTTAATTTTTATTTTATCTTTGTTAAAATATTTAAGTGCAAGATTAGGGAGCGGCACGTTGAAAATAGTGATTGTACAAACAGTTGTATTTGTTAATTATTGTCACCATACAAGTGAATTAGCTCTTACGTACTTGTTACTGGGATTAATGGCTAAATTGGGATTTCAATATTTTATGTTGGAAAGTTTGATACCTCAAACACAAAAGTTATTACTTTAGTAGAATTTTTACGTTTAGAGATCAATTAAAGTTACCTTGAAATCAAACAAAAGAGTGTTAAGCTTAAATTTGGGGCAAATGTTATCGTGCGTTATGAAATCTAACTCTTATTATTATATCGCCAGTGTAACTCAGGCGAGAGACGCCTTCTACAAAGGGCCTGCGAATTTATTGAGCAATGCGACTGCCTCCTTGAAGCGTTGTTGTACAGCAGAAGAGAGCAAGTAGAGCTGCCCAGGACGAAGTGTATACACTGTCCGGCAACCATCACTGCGGACCATTCTTCGCTACCAAAATTCGAGCATGTAAAATCTCTCTACATTATAAGATTACACTATCCCTGATGCAGTGTGCTCCTGGACACGTGGATATATAAAGGAATGTGGATCTACTGAGGCAAGCCGGGGCGAGGCGAGTGAGTATGACCAAACAGCACTATCTCTACACTGTCACTATGGGTTCCAGGAAGGTTAATCACTATACTGTATTTACGCTGTGCATACCTGAACATCGTAAACCGTGTAAATACTGGAGACAGTCTCTTCGCAAACAAGGAGATTCTTTGCCTCCTGATAACAAGTGTCAGCGCCTCTGTATGCTGCATGATTTATTTGCTCCTTGAGTTACCCAACGCCTGCGTCTGCTTCCTGATCTCCTTTTAATCCCGAGACAAGTACACTCGCAGAACACAAGGTGTTCAACCGCATGAACGACCGGTATCTACCAAGTATGAATCTGCTTCCTGATATCCTGTTAGCAATACTTGCTGACACGAGGTATTAGTCCGCATGAATGGTCGATATCAATCAACGTCCGAATCTGCTTCCTGATATTTTGTTAGTCATGCGACAAGCAATACTTGCTGACACGAGGTATTAGTCCGCATGAATGGTCGATATCAATCAACGTCCGAATCTGCTTCCTGATCTTTTGTTAGTCATGCGACAAGCAATACTTGCTGACACGAGGTGTTAATCCGCATGAATGATCAATATCAACCAACGTATGAATCTGCTTCCTGATATCCTGTTAGTCTTACCACAAGCAATACTTGGTGACACGAGGTGTTAGTCCGCATGAATGGTCGATATCAATCAACATCCGAATCTGCTTCATGATCTTCTGTTAGTCATGTGATAAGCAATACTTGATGACACGAGGTGTTAGTCCGCATAAATGGTCGATATCAACCAACGTCCGAATCTGCTTCATGATCTTCTGTTAGTCATGTGATAAGCAATACTTGCTGACACGAGGTGTTAGTCCGCATGAATGGTCGATATCAACCAACGTCCGAATCTGCTTCATGATCTTCTGTTAGTCATGCGATAAGCAATACTTGCTGACACGAGGTGTTAGTCCGCATGAATGGTCGATATCAACCAACGTCCGAATCTGCTTCATGATCTTCTGTTAGTCATGCGATAAGCAATACTTGCTGACACGAGGTGTTAGTCCGCATGAATGGTCGATATCAACCATCGTCCGAATCTGCTTCATGATCTTCTGTTAGTCATGCGATAAGCAATACTTGCTGACACGAGGTGTTAGTCCGCATGAATGGTCGATATCAACCAACGTCCGAATCTGCTTCATGATCTTCTGTTAGTCATGCGATAAGCAATACTTGCTGACACGAGGTGTTAGTCCGCATGAATGGTCGATTCGCAAGCTCGTATTTATACTATAATATGAATTTGTAACTGATAAACATATAGACCACAACTCCACAACATTTCAAAATGGTTCTAGCTATTTTATTTTGAAGATTGTTTTAATAAAGATACACGGTTCAGTTAAATTTATATAAATTTGATCATTTTCACCGCCAACTCTCGTCTGCTGTTGTAACTATATCATAGCTATCCCAATATGCAGTCTCTGTCACTCAAAGGATATTTATAACTCATAATTGTCTCTCGCTTAACCTTTTTGTTTTTTTAACGTTGAAATCCAAGAAATTTATTAGTTGTTATTTTTAGATGCGGAGATGGTTGGAGTAACGAAATCGAATATTTAATATTATCGATGTTAATTTCATACACCGATCATTATCTTTTAATCTCGACAGCTGTTTATGAAATTATGCAGTATGATTACAAATTGAGTAATTCACTGTTATACTTCCATGTTTGTATTTATTCAATACACCATTAACGTAACATTCTAAATTTAATCCCCTTATCGTAAAGTTGCATAAGCTAGTAGATTTAATACCAAAAACTGTCAGTATATCTAACTCGAACTGCCGCCTTGGTGTGATGCAGAGGGTTCGTTGCGAATAAAACATATTTCAGATGGAAATAATATTTTTAATAAAATGGTAGAGAATTACAGTTAGGACATGAGAGAGTGTAGTAATTCTTCGTGAAATTTTGCTTTTTCACAATCCTAACATTAACATTTTTGTAATATTTGTCCGGAAATTGCTACATTGTACAGGTTTAAGATCATAACCTCATGCATCAGAGTAAAGTGATGTCTTTGTCGGTTTCGAAAGGTTTGTTCAAAATTTTAATCTTTATATAATAATATAATAAAAAATAATATTAGTTACCTATTAGATGTTAGCAGGTTGGTGGTGGACAGATAATGGACTCAACTAAAAACATTATACCGTTGTTTCCAATCATTTTAGTTTAGTAATTGGAACAAAACTTGATACATTCAATAAAATATACTAATTGTTAACAATTCAGCAGATTGGTCTAGTTATAAAAATTATCCAACAAATATATTATTTACACACTTTCTTAATTTTCCTGTAGTTATTTTAGTTTAGCAGTTTTAAAACTGAAATAAAAGACTGCACATGAATTCGAGAAAATATAAATTAAAAATTAAAACAATTAAGATATTATGATGTATCGATATGTATGATGAGTATAGAAATGATGAATGGATGTATCGGTTTACACTATTTATCAGTTTAAATTATATTAGATTTTAAAAAAGCTAATTTTTCACGAATCATAACGTTATTGTAATTGATTGCAGAAAGCAAAAGACGTCATGAGAAAAAACATGGTCGTCGTAATGGATTAAACGTTGAATAAGAGATGAGCAAAAAACTATTTGAAACCGACGTTGCGTGAGAAATAGCCGAGCGCAGAACAAATAGAGGTGCATTATTTAGAGAGCTGTGGATTGATCTGGACCCCACACCCTGCACAAATAATAACCTACATGTCCAACTTGCCGCTTTCCCGTATTGTGTCTGAATAATATACGACAATACTAATATTTATTGATATACCGATAAAGACAGACATACTTCCGATAGTCGAACGTTTTTTTTTTTGTGTTAATAGATTTTTTCAGATTAGTGAGAAGTGTAGTGTAGTTGACTATTTCATACACACAAATATACGGTACTACCAATTGTATACTTGAAATATCGTATAGCTTTGTTTACTGTCACTAGATGATATACGTTCCTGTTTACGTCGATATGTTCCCCTGGTATCAAGTTGCCGTAGTGTGGGAGATATTTGGGCCGGGCTGGGTCGCGGCCGATCGCTTCCAGTCCACTGACTGCCTGTTATGCGGTTATCACTGATATCGCAAGGGCGCTATCTGGCCTCGTCTCGCCTACCCGAACTGTATCGGATTCCGATGTTCGATTCTTAGTGGAAATATCGATTTCAGAAGCAGACTTTTCTACTCTGGAATCGAGAGAAAACATACGAACCCCTAAAATCTAGTCTATTTACTATTGTGTTTAAAACACCTATACGTTATGTCCAGTAATCCTTCAAGAACAAAATCTATTTAAAAAATTAACACACACACACACACATACACACACACACACACACACACACACACACACACACACACACACACACACACACACACATTTCGTATTACCATTTTAGTATTTAATACATTTATAAATACGTTGTTTCTCTTAAAAAATCTTACATATAATTATATTATTTTTGTAGCTCGTTATTATTGACCGAGTTAGGAGTATACAAACTGTGAGATATCAACTCTTCCATATATCACGGTTCGCTTAGCCCCACATATAGCCGTAAGGATTGTATAAGGTAAGATATGTTGTGTTGAGAGAGGATAGTTCAGGTGTATTCAAACTGTTAGATATTAAACCTCACGGTTCGCTAGACCCCACATCGAGCCGTTACTGTTGTATAAGACAAGTAGTGTTGAGTAAGGTGCAGGTGTATTCACACTTAGATATTAAACCTCACGGTTCGCTAGACCCCACATAGAGCCGTTACTGTTGTATAAGATAAGTAGTGTTGAGTAAGGTGCAGGTGTATTAACACTTAGATATTAAACCTCACGGTTCGCTAGACCCCAAATAGAGCCGTTACTGTTGTATAAGATAAGTAGTGTTGAGGAAAGTGCAGGTGTATTCACACTTAGATATTAAACCTCACGGTTCGCTAGACCCCAAATAGAGCCGTTACTGTTGTATAAGATAAGTAGTGTTGAGGAAAGTGCAGTTGTATTCACAATGTTAGATATCAAACCTCACGGTTCGCGAGACCCCACATAGAGCCGTTACTGTTGTATAAGATAAGTAGTGTTGAGTAAGGTGCAGGTGTATTCACACTTAGATATTAAACCTCACGGTTCGCTAGACCCCAAATAGAGCCGTTACTGTTGTATAAGATAAGTAGTGTTGAGGAAAGTGCAGGTGTATTCACACTTAGATATTAAACCTCACGGTTCGCTAGACCCCAAATAGAGCCGTTACTGTTGTATAAGATAAGTAGTGTTGAGGAAAGTGCAGGTGTATTCACACTTAGATATTAAACCTCACGGTTCGCTAGACCCCAAATAGAGCCGTTACTGTTGTATAAGATAAGTAGTGTTGAGGAAAGTGCAGGTGTATTCACACTTAGATATTAAACCTCACGGTTCGCTAGACCCCAAATAGAGCCGTTACTGTTGTATAAGATAAGTAGTGTTGAGGAAAGTGCAGGTGTATTCACACTTAGATATTAAACCTCACGGTTCGCTAGACCCCAAATAGAGCCGTTACTGTTGTATAAGATAAGTAGTGTTGAGGAAAGTGCAGGTTGTATTCACACTTAGATATTAAACCTCACGGTTCGCTAGACCCCAAATAGAGCCGTTACTGTTGTATAAGATAAGTAGTGTTGAGGAAAGTGCAGGTGTATTCACACTTAGATATTAAACCTCACGGTTCGCTAGACCCCAAATAGAGCCGTTACTGTTGTATAAGATAAGTAGTGTTGAGGAAAGTGCAGTTGTATTCACAATGTTAGATATCAAACCTCACGGTTCGCGAGACCCCACATAGAGCCGTTACTGTTGTATAAGATAAGTAGTGTTGAGTAAGGTGCAGGTGTATTCACACTTAGATATTAAACCTCACGGTTCGCTAGACCCCACATAGAGCCGTTACTGTTGTATAAGATAAGTAGTGTTGAGGAAAGTGCAGGTGTATTCACACTTAGATATTAAACCTCACGGTTCGCTAGACCCCAAATAGAGCCGTTACTGTTGTATAAGATAAGTAGTGTTGAGGAAAGTGCAGGTGTATTCACACTGTTAGATATTAAACCTCACGGTTCGCTAGACCCCAAATAGAGCCGTTACTGTTGTATAAGATAAGTAGTGTTGAGGAAAGTGCAGTTGTATTCACAATGTTAGATATTAAACCTCACGGTTCGCTAGACCCCAAATAGAGCCGTTTCTGTTGTATAAGATAAGTAGTGTTGAGGAAAGTGCAGTTGTATTCACAATGTTAGATATCAAACCTCACGGTTCGCGAGACCCCACATAGAGCCGTTACTGTTGTATAAGATAAGTAGTGTTGAGTAAGGTGCAGGTGTATTCACACTTAGATATCAAACCTCACGGTTCGCTAGACCCCACATCGAGCCGTTACTGTTGTATAAGATAAGTAGTGTTGAGGAAAGTGCAGGTGTATTCACACTTAGATATCAAACCTCACGGTTCGCTAGACCCCAAATAGAGCCGTTACTGTTGTATAAGATAAGTAGTGTTGACTAAGGTGCAGGTGTATTCAAACTGTTAGATATTAAACCTCACGGTTCGCTAGACCCCACATAGAGCCGTTACTGTTGTATAAGATAAGTAGTGTTGAGTAAGGTGCAGGTGTATTCAAACTGTTAGATATTAAACCTCACGGTTCGCTAGACCCCACATAGAGCCGTTACTGTTGTATAAGATAAGTAGTGTTGAGTAAGGTGCAGGTGTATTCAAACTGTTAGATATTAAACCTCACGGTTCGCTAGACCCCACATAGAGCCGTTACTGTTGTATAAGATAAGTAGTGTTGAGGAAAGTGCAGGTGTATTCAAACTTTTAGATATCAAACCTCTCGGTTTCCTAGGCCTCCATTGCAAGGTGTAGAGGTTGTATAGGGAAAGCTATGTAGTTTTGAGGAAGACTTGTATTGACTTTATTGCATGCGGAGAAATATTAAATCATTCTAGGGCATCGCGTTTCTGTAGGCCTTAACAAAGTGGCTTGACGGCTAAGGTTGAGTAGGATAAACTAAAGCAATGTGCGATGTTTTTTATTGTATGTATCGGGGTTATCGACTTGCAGTCTTAGTTATGCCTCAAGACGGAGCAGTAGTTGCTGAAGTAAGCAGGGAAAGGAATTTCATGAAGTTTTCGGAATCGTTCGGCAAAATATCGAGTTGCACAAGGACCTCGTGATTGTAATAGCTGAGGTAAACAATGTTGAGAGAGGTGTATCTGCAGCCTCGTCTACAAGAGAACAATTTGGGGGACGGGCAGTGCGCCAACTGCGGCGGAGAAAAACCAAAGTGAAGAGGAATGCAGTCGCCAAAAACAAAACCAAGACAGTGGGAATCGCGAGGTATGCAAGTGTAATGTATGGAGTACAGTCTGTTCGGTGGAGGATGGGCGCGGTACAGTCCGGCTCTCGTGTCGTAGACCACGGCCACCATCTGGTAATACCGCTCCCAATATGTTCCATTTGAAAATCGATTGATATCAATGAATGCAATAGTACCTCATAGAATTATTAATGAAACGTATAGTGAACTCTATAAACACCATGTTTGAAGTCACTTGAATAAATCGACGATTCTTTGGTTCAAATCAATTCAGTAATTAAATTTAACTGTAAAATAAATAAATCATGTAGAAGTTTTTGCTTTGCTACGAATAAATAGATAATTTGTCACTATACATACTTGTAGCTCTTGTAATTTTTTAAGATGGGTTATTTTGGCATACTAGTTTCTATTTAAAATAACAAGTTTATTTTTAATTAAAATATTTTCCTTCGTAAAAAGTTAAGTGGGATAATTGTTTCATACAGAGTGAATGTTTTCAATTATGTAACCAATTTGGTAATAATTTTTCGGAGCATCTTAATTAAAGTATAATAGCTTTTAAGAATTAATATCTGGAGTGCTGTAGAGAAAGCCGTACAGTACTTGCGCTAATTAGTTGAGTCGCGCATAGATTACAAACTGAACAAGTTACCATGTTAGTTAGGAATGTAATAACGCTTTGAGCGTTACAATATAATGTTATGAGCGGAGATGGTGCTCCAACTATGCTGCGATAAGTTCGCGATAATCCGGGGAATCCAGCGGCGAACAGTTGTTACACTTGAATTGTAACGTCTCAGCTCCGACGGTTGGCAGGCCTGCTGTAGCCACACTGTAATACATAAAGCACAGCTGTCACACACACTCACACTACTGCTGCAACCCTTTCCATATATTCAATTCATGAGCAATTTATTCAGTCGCACCATTGTTTTCACAGCATGTTACATTTTAACGTCTAAATGGGCTTCCCCATCGGTCGGTTGTTGTACATAATTTTTTGTTTCAGGATTTTTATATGTCGTTTAAAATAACTTCTCTCCTCAACAGAAGATGAGTGTTAAGACAATTGGTTTTCGGATTCTCCAATTTGAACATTAAAAAAATTGTATATCTTAGTACGTGAGTGATTATGGAAGTCATCCCTCAATAAGTTATTTCTAGTGATGAAAATAACCAAACTTTGCATGTGTCTTAGTCCCATAAATACAGGACGAATTCATAAAGTTTTCCTAACCACACAAATTGCAGCTGTGTGGTTAGGAAAGCGAGCTGCTTGCACGGACTAGATCAGCATATGAAAGTATTCACTAATCAAGAAACAACTCTTTCCTTGGTGTCTTCTTCAACAGTTATTGGTGAGAACCGATGAGATGCCTGAACTGGTTTCAAGTCTACGTTTTTCGTAAAGGTTTATTGGTCGTGTAGAAAAAAAGCCCGAACAAATATTTACACGTCTGTGACATTCTCATTGAAATCTACTCTGTTTGAATATAAAATAGAATGTGTCAAAAATACATAGAAGAGATAAGGGTTTACTCAGAAGTGTACAGGATCAGTGTCCGTACAGACCGACATTCTCTCTTGGAGTTGCGGTGACCAAAAATGATTGTACTGGCGAACGAGTTGCAGCTGGAGGTTAGCCAGTGTGAGTGCAGGCTAATTGCGGCAGTATAAGTCACACAGGCAGGAATATATCAGGTAATTATACAACAGAGCGAGAGAGAGAGAGAGAGAGTGAGGGCAAGGTGTCTCGGCCACCAGCCTCGGCCTCCATCACTAGCTCGACCCGAGTGCAGCAGGCAGTTGCAGATCTGAACACCGCAGTAGTATACCGCAGTAATGTATAGTAGATCAAGCATTTCTTGATTATATGACCAATCTGTTTTTAGATCCATTAAATCAGATTAAGGCTATTTTATTGGGAAATAGTTGAACATTCCATTTGAACATTACATCCTTAAAAATATCAACTGAGGAAGGTGGACTAATAAACTAAATACAGATCTTTTGGTAATACATGAAATTACTGTATTTTAGATTCCATATTGAAGTACAAAAGATGATAAATTGTTGAGTTATGGAAACGTTTTATTAAAACGTTGTTCAAAATTTATAAACAATGACAAGTAAACGAAAGGAAGGCATTAATTTATTATAGAGTAATAATATTGTAAGTTCCATAAAAGATTGTTTTCGAATTAATTACATATATAGAATAAAAGCATATTATATAGTGTCTAAATTCCTGTATAGAACCCAAGCTGCGGTTGGTTATCTTGGATACTTCCGTTGGCTGGTTGAATCCGATCAAGAAAAGGGAAAATAAGGATATTTACTTATATACATTTCACATCTGATGGTGGTTTTCCGTTTGCAAAATTTGTGTAATCCAAATAAAAGAGGAAACACTAACGAACTTATAAGGTCACGTTTTTGTCTTGTTTAATCGCAAGGAGGTTTAATACTGGATTTTAATGTGATGGGACAGAGTTATGTTAAAGATGTTATTGAATAATTAATTAATAGGTTTTAAATCAATATTTCTGGTTTGATTAAATGTTTTTCGATTTTTCTAATCAGTCGTACCCGTGAAATGGCAGTAATGGGTGGGATAACGTTAGAGCGTACTTTCACTAAAAAAATTAAAATAAAATAATTATAAAGACTGTGATTGTGTGTCTTCTTTCCTTAATTTCAGAATTTTGAATGTTTTATTTGTTTTTGACTGAAAGTGCTTATAGGGTGAAATGGTATTTCGGAGCGAGAATTCGAACCTCCATATCTCCTCGAAAGGTAGTTTATGATATAATTTTGTATTTAGTTAATCAAAATAACAAATTATGAGATTTTAGTATAAAAACTATTTTATTGTAGGCTCGAAAGCATATTTTATACTTCAATTTGAAGTAAAATTTCTGCACAACATTTTCAATTTCTTCTCAAAGTCATGGAATTTT
Organism: Homalodisca vitripennis; assembly: GCF_021130785.1. Taxonomy (NCBI): domain Eukaryota; kingdom Metazoa; phylum Arthropoda; class Insecta; order Hemiptera; family Cicadellidae; genus Homalodisca; species Homalodisca vitripennis. Next base: position 109,218,870 of record NC_060210.1, read on the forward strand.
ACGCCCAACCTCTGACTTACGTAATACGGTCTTTTAAACAACAACTACCGTAACTTAAAACCTTTTCAACCACATGCTATGAACGTTTTCACTGATACCCCACCCATCACTGACGTGGCATGTGACAGGTAGGTTCACGTACGCTAATCAGCAGCGCTAACTCAACTGCTTAAGAATTGTTAGTAAACGATTTCACTGATACATACTCCACCCATCACTGACGTGGCATGTGACAGGCAGGTTCACGTACGGTAGTCAGCAGCGCTAACTCCACTGCTTAAGAATTGTTAGTAAACGATTTCACTGATACCCCACCCATCACTGACCTAGCATGTGACAGGCAGGTTCACGTACGGTAATCAGCAGCGCTAACTCCACTGCTTAAGAATTGTTAGTAAACGTTTTCACTGATACCCCACCCATCACTGACATAGCATGTGACAGGCAGGTTCACGTACGGTAATCAGCAGCGCTAACTCCACTGCTTAAGAATTGTTAGTAAACGATTTCACTGATACCCCACCCATCACTGACCTAGCATGTGAAAGGCAGGTTCACCGTACGGTAATCAGCAGCGCTAACTCCACTGCTTAAGAATTGTTAGTAAACGTTTTCACTGATACCCCACCCATCACCTACCTGGCATGTGACAGGCAGGTTCACGTACGGTAATCAGCAGCGCTAACTCCACTGCTTAAGAATTGTTAGTAAACGTTTTCACTGATACTCCACCCATCACTGACGTGGCGTGTGACAGGCAGGTTCACGTACGGTAATCAGCAGCGCTAACTCCACTGCTTAAGAATTGTTAGTAAACGTTTTCACTGATACCCCACCCATCACTGACGTGGCATGTGACAGGCAGGTTCACGTACGGTAATCAGCAGCGCTAACTCCACTGCTTAAGAATTGTTAGTAAACGTTTTCGCTGATACTCCACCCAATGGTAACATCTTCCACAATGTCAAGGGCCATTCTTTTCTTGGGGGAAGGAGGGGAGCAAGGCCAGGGTGATCGGTTGTGAATTGGTCCCTCCGAAATTCTGGAAGTTCCCTTTAGTGATTAAACTTTCCCCTGGTTCTCGCCTAAATTGATCACAACCCCCAGAGGTTCGCCGCGTTGTGGGCGGAACATCACTATCAACTTTCGGTCAGTTCAGAATATACATTCGAAATTAGTTCCAGACAGACCATCCCTTGTCTCAGAATTGCTTGGGATGTCGTTTATAAGGGGTTGCCTTTGACTCCTCTGTTACGTGTTTTGTGTATTTTTGTTTTTTCGGGAACTTTTTTGTGTTCCATCGAGCAATAACAGTCATCTTCAATAACATTAGCGCGAATCGTTTATATTTTACACAAACAAAAAGGAAAATTATGGATTTTAATATTTATAAGAATCCATAGTTGACGACAAATGATGGATTTATACATATAATTATAAACCTAACTGAATTAAAGTGCGGAGCTCCCTTTGAGTAGTAATTGTTAAGTTTTATATTCAAGAGAGACTCGATGTTAATCGGTTTATCGCCATTCGGTGGCAGTCGAATCCTCCCATCAGTATATAACGGTTGGCGGTAGACCAAGTTTAACATGAGCAGAGGGTTTGTTGTCGGGCAGCCGAGTTTATGGGCCGCCATAGTTTCTGTAAGCACCCCAACAAACATCAAGACGCTGACATGCGATCAATAATGAATCTGTTGATTTGTCCCAAGTTTCCGTATACAAGTCTTTCTTTCTTCCCTTGCTTTGCGGGTTTCTTGAATACATTAATGTTATATGAATACTGTATTTTTAAGTATACAAGTGCCAAATCAATTACAATGCAGAGTTTAATCCATTATTAGCCACATTCTGGCCATTAATGGCAAGTAATTTTACTGTCCTAACTGTCTGATTCCTGACTGAACAACAAGAGTTCAGCCAACCCGTTCATTACCAGAGATTACACTAAGACTCAGTAAAAATATTTTCACTATTACATATGCATCTTTTAGTGGCCAAAATGTTACTGTATAATATGTATTATCTAATTGTAATTCCACATCATCAATTTGTTGTAAATTTAGTGCCCACCCACCAATCAAAATTGACAATACTTAACGATTGGTAACATTGACGACGATTACAGTACGTTATTCAATGATAATTGAATTACCAGACATGTGCCTATGGTTCTTTGTTATTGACTAAAGACCTGACAGTCCCAAATTGTTCGCTTCCCAGTAAATCTTGTTCATGAAAATTAAGTTAGACTTACAGAAATAGCGTTTTCAACTTAACGGCGCTCACACCGACATATGGATACAGTGGTGTATTGCAGGTATTGCGTATAAGTTATTTGAAGGCGGCATGTATTTCCTGCCACAACGGGTTGTTTTGTGGACTCAGATGCTATGTTGATTGTAACGGTTTTATTTTAAAACTATGTACACGGTTTGTATCGCTAACATATATGTAAATTAATTATTAAACATCATAACCCAGTGATTTGATTTTATGCCAATAAGTTATAAGGGAAACATTTAGCAATAGCGAAATGTTTAAATTTGTTATTTGATCCTAAACTCTTGTGTTGTTAAAATTTAAATACTGTATAGAAAAATACGACCTTTGAAGAAAATAAAACACAAGTCAGTTGGGCGTCGCCGTAATGATGTATTTCTCTTGTGTGTACGATAATTGGGTTTTAGAATGAGAAGTGAATACCTGATGAGACAATGAGAACACCTCTTCACCTAGATTGCACTACTTTTTGTAGTCTGGGAGTCTCTAATGTCGAAACGATGCGGGGGTTTCGTTTTGAGCATCTTCATTCTTCGTCGCCAACTGTTTTTGGATCCCTTCGGACAAACACGACTTAAGATTTCAGGAGTTCAAGTCTGCAACAGCATCAGATTTCAGATGCTGCACGTAAGAAGAGATGAACTGCAGCTAAACTCAACAATTACATTGAATCAACCCTTCCTACCATAGCTGCGTTTTGTGTAGAATTGGGTTTTAGCTGTACATTCGTCTACTCTATACAGTAGAGTCCCGTTAATTCGACCTAATTGGGACCGAGCCCTATTCGGATTATGTGATTGTTCGGATTAGCCAGAATTACAGAAAAATACGGTTTTAAACTTGAGATGGGTCTATTTTTGTTATAGAATTATCAACATTGTTTATTAAAACATGTTTTCTGACTGTTGCATTGTATTTCTTGACAAACAAAAGTGTTTGCGAGTACTAAGCACATTTACCGTATTTAGTGTGAGAGTTCTATTGTTAAGCAATGTGAGCGTACTGGATATTGTACGGGTCCACGCGTTCAATAGTTGTACGAAACTACGCGTCATCCAATAGACTCTCTTCAATGCGACAGAAGACAATAACTGAATTTATGTCTTTTAAAAATTAATATTGTACTCAATAATAATATCAGTACTGTACGTCCAATTTTCTTTTGATTTCACTTCTTAATACAGTAATTTAACTCATACTTAACCTATAAGTTTCAATTTGATACTGTATTTAACTTCATTATTTATGTACTGTACCGTACACAATTTGTCTTAATAAAATACTGTACAGTATGTCTATTTAATTAAAGTTTTCTTTGTTTATGTACGAAATGATGCACCCATTTTCATTTTTTATGTAATTAGTTCCTATAACTGTTCATTATAGTTATAAATAATTCCTCCTGGACCTGTTCGGATTAACCGACGTTCGGATTACACGTGTTCGGATTAGCGGGACTCCACTGTAGTATCAAATTGCTTATTTTTTAAACGGCAAACATTTTGATTTGTTCCCTCAACTAATCAAGGATTGATGGTTTTCGTAATTGCTGTTTTTATTTATTTGCCCATATTTAATTTGAATCTAGTAAAAACATGTTTGTTTACTAGTACACGGTTGGTACCCCAATGTGATTGTTGTGTCACTGTTGCGCAGGTCAAGAAGTTGTGCGGAGGAGCCAAGCTTGTGGCTGGATCGGCTACTTCTCGACAACCGGACCAACGATTGGCGGGTCCTGACGCTAGTGTGGAGCTGCCTGGAGTGACAGTGTCCAGTGTGGCCCGAGGGTACAGGGAGAGGTACCCGGACAGTCCTCTGGGAGCCCAGCTACAGCTGTTCCTGGACGCGGTCACCAGCACCCATGCCCGCGGCTTCTACGCCAACTTGGCAGACAGCTTGTGCAGCGATGAGAGCTTTGCAGAGACCCGGGATACCGCTGACTGCTGGAACGGCCTTAGGGTCGGAGAGTAAGTAGTTTCCTACATATCAACATATTGTAATAGGCACACCAAGTTAGGATTTCATCTCTAGCTGTTTTGCTGAGTGATTTAGTATTCACAAAGTAATTGTCTTTTCTTAAATCTGCTTCTGTCTGTTTGGCGTAGTTGTCAGTGCAAACAATACCTTATCCAATGTGAATATTAAATAAGCATTTTGCACCAATGAAAACTTAACTTTTGAGTTCCAAAATGTTCTAATGATCCTTCCTGCAGATCCTTTTAGTGATTAATAGTTAGTACGTAATAATAATATTGAGTATTGTCGGTAATATTACGTATTACATTCCTCATTCACAAGTAGAACTTTGAGAAATGTGAACGTTATTTTAGGCATTTAAACATTACAACGTTTATAAATTAACCTTAATTGATTCCGTATGGATTTCTTCTTGAGTAATAATTTGCTCTGTAACATTATCACCGCAGAACTGTTTCTATAGGAAGAAGATGAAGCGAAATAAAACGACACAAATAAATTAAATGGAAGTGCAGCTATAAAGTTTCGTCAGCGCTACGTTTTATGTGGCCATTGTTTAGATACTTTTCAAGCCATTTCATTGCGGCCAGATAGCTCGGCAGCAATACTTCCGCCGAGCAGCAAATCTGTGCAATTAGAACCTATCAACTAATCTAATTGAACTTGAGCCCCTTTATTTGTCTTGAGAGCAAAGTGGATATTTATAGTGAGAGCATTTCTCAACTTAAGTACGGCCATTAACTCGGTTTATGATTTATAAAAGGCTTTCTCTCAGTTTTATGCGCCCATTTTGTATGCTTTCCATGATTTGAAACTCGTTTATAAGCAAATACTGTGTAGATGTTACATTGTGTAACACTGCATGACATTAAAAAAGCGTCGGATGAAATGCTTTGTTTTATTTATATAGGCACAGACCTTTTCTTTGCAATTAAAAGGCATAAAACTTAAACGTAAAAAATAAAGTATAAGTGATTCATTTTTTATATTTTAAATGACAATTAAAAAACGAAAAAAGCAAAAACTGTATCGAAATCTTAATGAAATTAGAAATTTAAAATGCCTATATAAATATTAAATTCACTTAGAAAAAAATGTATCTAATTATTGACACGTTTTCAACATGGCCAATTCTTAATTAAAGGAAGGATGCTCTTTTATGTTTACAAAAAGAAGATTTCAAAGACTATTTCAAATCCTCGATAATACTTGACAGTTCTAATAAAACGATTTTTTCTTGTTCATTTTTGACATTGCACTGATAACCCGAAGGAGGATGCGCGCGAGGGCGAGACACGTCGCCGCCTGTTAGCGAGGTCAGGGCCAGGGCCAACTTGACCTTGAGATGGCCCAAGGTCGTCACTCTCAGCGTGACCGGCCGCCGCCGCTCCACTCCACTCCACTCTGGCCCGGGCCAAGAGTCCCGTTAAATAAGCGAGTGTGGGTGGTTTGCGGCTGCGAACTTACTTTAATTACTTTTAGATTTCCTCTCGTTCGACAACAGGCCCAAGTTGGACTTGATCAATTAACTAAACTGTTAAACTACTAATTGTTCTTCAGTACTTGCTTTGGGAAATGGAGCGGCAAGAAAATGACTTTTGCTTAAGCTTACCTACAAGAAAACAATCTTGGGCGTAAGCCAAGTTACTTTTTTGTTCCACACGGCATCCAATTAATGTTTTAATTTATTCAGAAAATGCGAAAATTTGTAAAACTTACGGTTTATTAGGGATTGCATTTCTCGTTTACTGATTTCAACAGTTTGTTTTCTTTGAAAATATTTACGTAAATTATATTTAAAGTTACCAAATATAATGTATCCATATAAGAAATTTAATTCAAAAATATTTTAATGTGTCTTGGTTTGTTCCCCGTCTTGAAAGCCTAACCTTCCAGTTTGGCAGCAGGAGAAAGAAGAAGAGCCAAGTACATTTAGAATATGTCTGTAATTTGTTCAAATAATAAATCGAGTGTACTTCAAACGGACTGAGAAATGTTACATGAGACCAATAAAACATATAACAACAATGATATTTAGATTGATTTCAGGCTAGAGTTAATTATAGATAACGATGTGTTCTGTAGAACACCTAAAACAGAGTTGGCATTGTGAAGGCTGGGTCACTTGTGGACGGCCTGTGTGACTCATGGTGACATCATCAGCGACTACTAGACGTTGCGTAGCCGCAACTCCTCCCCCTCAACCACAGTACCATCCACTATAATAGTGAACTATATTAGTTAGTCTATATTAAATAATCACGTTTCCCTTCCCTACAATAAGCACACTCGCTAGAAGGTCTGCTAGAAGGTCTGGTTTAAGTGTGACTATTACACAGTATTTTTAGCATATTACAAAAAATAACTTTGGAGCACACAAGGAAAGAATATTTAAGGGAGAAAGAAAGTGGAAGGGATGTTCATAGACCAGTTTTGAAGTGGTTAATTACTTCGTTGTTTCTAACCTCATGTGTCTCAGAATATTTCCGAAATGGTTGTTGATTACTTCTTTTTGCTTCTTTAACTAATGAAGTATAATTACCTTACTGACATTTGTTGATATAATCAATGAAACATCTGTGATCCCTGCAAATTAAATTCAGATTACTACTTACTATGGGTTCTCGAAAACCTAAATATGATATCATTAGCTGGAATAAAAAATAAATGTTAATGACATTTTACAAAATAATGTCTACCAGTATAACTTTGCCAGACAGTGAACTAAATTGAGGAACTAAGGAATGAGTGTTTTTTATTTAGTTGTCATTTCTCTTTAAGATGACTCTCTATAAATCAGAAAATATATTGAAATTTAATTATACCCCACATGTATTTATTTATAATGATTTAAAATATGATTTTTAGTCAGTTTTGTTATTAGGTCCAAGGAAATGGCCAAGGATAAGAGTATTATTTTGTACAGAACGTGTGTGAGTTATGACATACGCGAATATAATTAGTTTAATTATTTATGACTTAAAAACTTGTTACTCTCTTCAGTCATATTTCATTCACATACTGTACAAGTTTCCACACGTTTTATGTGAGCCTCACCTGATATCAACACAATGCTGCTTTAAATCACAACAGTTTTCCAAGGATTCACCAAACTTTATATTTTCTTGTCTTCAGGAAAAGTAGCTAAAAAAAATTGTAAAAATACTGAAACTCAATACTAACCACAACTTGATAACACATGTTTCCCTCTCTTAAGTTGTATATTTTCAGATTCCATTAAGATTAAACGTTATTTTTTAGATTATGTAAAATTTGGTAAGGATGGACATATGTAATATGCCTATTACAATCAGATATGTCTGATTTGCATTCAAATAATTTCAAAACTGTTTATTTTGACAATCCCTAAAATATTAACATTTATATTATAGAAATATTTTTAAAACCTACCGGTTTAACTCTAAGGCTATTTTACGTCTAATAACTTATTAACCAATACAGTTTCTAAACATTCAGATTTATGAATCTTGTGGATTTTAATACAAATACAAACTATTAAAAATTTAATGGTTTTTACACTTAAAAAATTAATGAGGTATTTGATTTTACAATTTCGTTTTGTAAATAAAATAGTCATTCATGTAGTGAATGTGGGTTAGTGACTTCTATACACAAGATAGCAGACCACAGGCGACACTATGACTCGCCATTGTGCTGCTGAATTGATGTCACTGCCACAAATCATATGCAGTGACATCGGGGTTCGATCTGTGATGCCATACTGCTGACAGTGGCACCTGAATTGTGAGTCAATCTGCTCCCATCCCCCAACTCTGCCAGCCCACATTGTTAAAAAAACACACTTTTATAAAATGCAGAAATGGCAGTGACGTCTTTCTTTTCGTGTTTCCTAACATGTATATCCAAAAATTAATTGAAACATTTCATCAGTTCATTATGAAGTATAGATTAAACTATTCTAATAAAAAAAACTCTTCTGCTGAATCGTAAATAAAGTAGATTTCACTACAATAGATAAACATCTCCCTATTTACATTTCTTATCTTAAAATATTAAATTTAGTATATGTATATGTATTGCTTTAAAGGTTAATTAAAATCAATCTCTAAATCCATTTTAGACTACTCCTAAACGTCTAAAAATATTATCAAAAATTTTTAAGATGAAAATATCAAAGTGCGAAAACTTACAGTGTTTTAATACATTTGACTTTTGCTAAATAAAGTTGAAATTAAGTAATTAAAAAATGGCAGTAAGTGGAAATCTTTTAATAAAAAAGTTTGTTAAAGGAACTGACCTACCTAATGCTTCTAAATTCTAGGTAAACTTTGAATAACATACTTATTAAAAACTTAAGAGGCATAAAAAATATAAAAGAACAAGTTGTTTCAGGCAATAAATTTGTTTAGCCTGTTACGTTTGGTCTATATTGTTTTATATTGGAATAAAAAGTCTACACATATGAATGGCTACCAACCTGGCAGGAAGTAATAATGTTTTGTTTGAAACATTTACTCATTGCTTGAATGTGAAAGTAAATTAATTAAAATAAAACATTGCAGTAATGAAGAAAGCAAAGTAACTGTAAGTACTTTATTTACATATTGGTACAATTTTATTGCTATCATTGACACATTTTCTCTCCAATGAACTTTGAATTATCTCTTGCAGTTCTCCTTTTTGATAATTGATTAATGAATCTTGTCTTTAAAGATTAAAGTTGTTATCCCTGTTTTAGAGTGATTAATTTGAAACAAGAGTTCAGCATATTTATAACGGAGGTTAATAAATGACCAAAGTGCTAAACTGTCAAGAACGTTAATTAATTGTAAAGTCTGCTTCGGTTGTCACTTTGTTGACTAATATGTTGCGGTTTATAGAGGTTATTGTTCATTACAAACAAGAGCATTAATTATATCCATACATTTTACACAAAGTCAGGCTTTATATAGTTTTATGTTACAGTTAGCAGTGTAACATGTCATAATTCAAATGTTTGAAGTACCAGTCTTAAATAATTGTCACTGTTATTATGATCAGTAAGTATAAAGTTGAAATGTTGTTATCAAGAATGGTCTCTGTGCAGGTATACCAAGACTCTGGTACGCCCAGGAGTGGATGCCCAGAAGTATAACCCGGAACTGACCTGGACAGAGTCGGAACCTGATCCCAAAATTGGACAGCTCAGTGACAAGCTCAGACATATGAGACAGGTCAGTAAACAGACTAAATTAGATTTAATAGACACATTTTTATTGTGGAGACAAAAAATACATTATTTGTATAACAAACATCAAATATCTAATAATTTTGACACTCACTCTATTCCATTCATCATGAATTTTTTCCCACCTCAATTCAGGAATAAGTCTTCAGAATGTGTGTTCTCCCGTTTATATGCCATAAACTTATTCACGCTATAAAATGCGTTCAACACTCTCAGTAGAAAACACATTTTTAAATAAGTGTCCATTTGAATACTATATTGTTTTAGAGATATGTTATAAGTGAGTAATGGGAAAGGAAATTTGCACTAACTGCATTTTCGTTCATTCAAAGGGTAAGAATAAAAAATGGTGCTGTACTTAAAAAAGACATTTTATTTACAGTAAATATTTATAGCTACTAAATGGTTGTGTTTGTAAAAGACAAACTATTTTTGAATACACATTGAAAATATTAAAAACGAATGGAACATTCCCAAAATGTAAGATGTTAGGTTTGCAGGTTAGAATATTTTAACAATGACAAAACATATTTCTAATTATACATCTATTTGAATGTTCTAAAATGCCCAGTTTAGAGTATTCAAATGGACACCTATTTAAAAATGTTAATCTTCATAAAGAATCTCAAAAGTTTGAGCTCTCATATCTTTGTTATTGTTGGAAATAGAAAAAAGGACCAAACATAAAAAATTTTAAAATTACTTTTTCTAACAATATTAATAATAAAATACAGAGAGTGTCATAAGAAAAACAAAGTTGACCACCATATTAGAAAATGGGGATAGTTTAAAAAAGTTTGAAATACATATTTTTCAATGTATCTAAAAACAAGAAAAGGTTCACCATTTACAGTTTGCTTGTCAGATTGATTATTTCCAAGATCACAATGGTGGCCCATGTAATAAAATCATCCTCTCTTTATACTGTATATCTATGCTATATAACTAGCTTGACTCTCTCAAAAAATGCCATTTCGTTTCTATATGGCAGATGTTCAAACTAAAAAATTTACAACTTCTCTATTTAAGAACCTAGAGAAAATACAAAAAAAAAGAAATCTGGAAAAGAAAAGAATTCTGAAATACTTATAACATTTACTAAAAATTTTTTAAACAACAATTTTTTATGTCTCAAACGGTTCTCAATATATCAGTTGCATATAAATACCATGATAATAAATTAATAATATTTAAGTTGTCACCTGCTTCCTCTGACTGAGTGGGAGGACCATTTTTTTATAATGTTTTAGGAGAGTTTAGTTTTTTTCTCACATGGGTATATAAATTAAATCCTTCATTGTTTCTAAGTATGATAAAAAACTAATATTAAATTATCAAAATTTGGTATAAGTATGCCATATTTAATACCACTTAAAAATAATTACATTACTCAATAAAATAACATAGTTGGAAGCAATAATAATTATTGAAAATTTGGTAGTACTTATAAAAAGAATTAAAATAGAATAGAAATAGAACAAAACATGATTTTTGTATCTGAGATTGATATTTTTTTTTTTAAATAAACTTAAATCAATCTTTTAACATGATGACAAAACAAAGAAAATATATTTTGCTATATTTTTGTGATATTCAGCGATATATTTATCTGTCATGTTAAAGTGTACTAATTAATGTTTTAAATTATTGATATCAACTTCTAGATAACATTCTTAATGTAGTAATTTAATTTTCAATATGTAGATAGTTCTCCTCTTATTGGTTTCCATGTACAGTATTTCTTTCTTGTATGTAACTCAAAATGCTTATAGTATGGTCGATTTAAAAATGTAAATTTACATTACAGGTGGTACTGAGTCAGCTGAGTCAGACCAACCAGCTGATGTCTGACTCGTTTGTCCGTGGGGAAGAGGGTAGTGGCAGTGGACACTCTCCTCACTGGGAGTCTGATGATGACGATGGCTCTCGGGACACATGGAATGAAGAAGGCTCAGGATCTGGCAATGGAGACTTAGAAGGTGAACATGAGACATTCATAAATACTTCTATCCTTGGCATTCAATCACTCGATTTATCTCCATGGACTGAATATAATTCTTACCTTCTCATCTGTAGAATATTTCTCTCAATGTTTTGAAATCCCAAAATTTTAAAGATCGTTTTTTCTGAACAGTTGGAAGCTTCTGAGCTAAAGGTAGAGTCTTCATTGTGAGTGGTCTAATACCAACTTAAAAATCATCAAAGCTCTATAACTTAAAAAAAGGATTTGAAATGGGAGAAATAATTGCATGCAGTTTTGTAATATATCAATACCACAGCTATTGATTTTGTTATTGGTTTTTTAACTGTATAGGTATAGTGTGTTTAATTTGTTAAATAAGTACAAATAATAATGTATTAGTAAAATATAAAAATTAAAGCGTTAAAGCGAAAAATGAAAGAGCGTTTATATATGTAATAGTTATATTTTTGAAATGAGACATCTTCCATAATGCTGGTCAAATATAAAAAATGAGGGTACATAAATGAATTAGGTTTATTATTGTTCTTATGGAGAATAACTCAAGGCTGTTTAACTACAGCTGGTAAAAGAATGAGGGGATGAGTCAGTACAGATCAAGGACAAGAGAAGTACTAAAATTTCCATGGTCACAGGACAGTATTTAAATTGAAAAACGGGAAGTACTGGCTTTCTCAAGTCTTCCGAAAAAAAATAAGGACGAATTCCAAAGTTAATAAAATTACATTTAAACAATATACAATAAAACTGACAAAATAGTTTATTGTTTAGAAAATGTCTTGTTGGTCCGAACCAAATTTTCTTCCCTTAATAATAACAAAATTTGGGAAATGTTTGATTTGAAATTTTCGTTAACTTATGTTTTAATTTGTAGCACAAAAATATTACTCTTAAGTTTTGTTCTGTATATACAGTTTTATTATTTTATTTTATTAAAATGAAACTGTTTGTTTTTTCAGAAACATCCGAAGTGGTTCCCGGGGTTAACCAGCCAAGCCCCAAGAACACAAACAGCAAACCCACGTCTCACGCAGTGACGCTTAGCGCGCCTTGCTTGCTGACACTCGTGTTGCTGCTGTCCCTGCCTCTCGCAAGATGGCACTGAGTGCACTTCGCTCACTTCCCGTTCCCGGCAATAACTCGTACATAGAGCAATGGAAAGCAAAGAATTTATAACAGTATTAGGCCTGCATGGCTGTATAAGCTATTGAGGCAAGCTTGTTGTATACCAGTAATGTTGCGATCCTCAGAAAAAATTTCTTCTCTGTGTATGAAAACAGCTGATTGCTTCAAACATTCTCTCAGGGGTTTCTTTTTTTGTGTCTCTAGAGTGTGAATGCATTTTGTTAATCATGACTGCTATAAAATATCATCCTTAGGTAATAAAAAAATAATTCTTTGCTTTCTCTTGTGATTTGGCATTTAATTTGTATTATCTTGCCTTCCAAAGTTTATTAAAACTTTTCAATCAAGTAATAGTTTTCACAGCTGCCTGTGATAGTTTGTAATTTATTTAAAATTATGTGACTTAAATTTTAAATGTAAAAATCACGAATCATGTAATGTAATTTAAAAGATTTTCGTTATCATTATCTGCACAAAATTGTAAATAGTTTTTAACGCTTAGCTGTGGGGTGGCATGCATGAAACGTTCCTAACAGTTTAATAAAAAATTGTTTTATAACTTTATTATGTCGCATTTAGAGGAACAGATCTTTGTTATTCGCTCAATTTTGATTCTACGTAATGCTCTGTTTTGTTAATACTGTAATACCATTATCTTCCACTTGTCGTATTTCGTACTCTGTATATAGCAGTGAAAGTTGCCACCCAGGCTGTCAGCCATTGCTCGTGCCATGCAGGCTTCTGACTGAACGTGCTCGCCCCTATTTAGATAAATTTTATAAGTTTGGTTGTAAGCACTTCTGAGTGAATGGCGGTTCGTGTGTTTTATTTTTAATTGTACAAAGTATATGTATTTTTGCACCAAGTGCGATTTCCCTTTGTAAATTGATGCTTTGAAAGCAGTTATCACGATTTTGTATCCTTCTTAAACTGTTTAAAATTCACTTGTTATTTATTATTTTTGGCGTTTTTGGACAGAGGTCATAGACATATTCCAATATAAATTTGGGGTAAGGGACCAAATATTGTTTGCTTCTTCTAAAAATTGTGTAAGTTAAATGCGGCTCTGAGATGTTACTTTACATTCTAAACCTTACTTGAACGACACCAACAGCTGTTTACCGTCATACAAATAGAATATCTCTATGACCCCTACAATGACTTACAGTTGGTTTAAACTTGCTTCTCAAGTTGGGGTTTATTGAACTTACAGTATATTAGCCGAAGCATGAGCTATATATGGAAGCAAATTTAGACATACTGTAATCCCATGTGTCTGTGATTGTGAATGTATGCATGTGTTCGTTTGTATGTTTGCGTGTATATAACTATTTTTGGCACTTAATCTATCATAACATGTTTCATCATTTCACCATTACACACTACTTGACATGTTTGCAATGTGAATAACTGTTTAGGAAATGTGTAAATATAAATTTTGTATGCATTCAACAAAGGGTGCTCTAAAACATTTTTTCTGTTGAAAGAACTAGTAATTGCTATGATATTTGCAATACCCAAAATAAAAAAATGAAAATCTAATTTTATCCGCAATATCTGATTTTTTCCAGTATTCAGCTTTTGGTAATAGTTAACTTTTTATAGTCAAAGTTATTTGGTTGGATATCACAACAGTTATGTTACACTAATCCTGCTGAATTACAACTTATTGAGGTTCAATATAGACTAAAAATATGTGCACTCTTTGTTTGTATTTATTAGTAATTGTAATATTTTACTCGGAGTGTAAAATTTGCCGTCGGATTCTCGATGGAGCTGTGATACGTTGATTTCTATTGAACACTTCCTTGTGTCAATTTATTTTAAGACCATGTGTGAGAATTGAAAGAGTAGCTATTTTGGCATGTGTTGATTGTTGTCGGAATCATTGAGAATATTTTAAGAGCAACGTTAACGTAGTCATATTAGTTTATTCAGAGTCTAAAATAGTTTAAAACTGTTAGATGTACAGAAAGGTACTCTTACAGTTTAGGTATAGAATGAATTTCTTTTATAAGAGAATTGTTTGTTATCAATAATATATCAGAATTCAGTTTTTAACTAAAATCAGTGTTTAGTTAACCACTTAGATTTAGGCATGAAACTTCAGCCAATCTATTCAAATGCAAGCCTTAATGATATATGAAATAATTTAAGTCGTAACTACTTTGGATTTGCATTAAAGAATGTATTTTTTAAATATAATTTTATATAAACTACGTAACTAGTCTTTAGTAATAATTACAATAATATAAAATAAGGACTATTTGATTCTACATAGGTTTAGTTGCTGTCTTGAAAAGCCAGTTTTATTTGTTAATTTTGGTTATGTTTTAGCCACTGCCTAAACAGTAACAAAATGTATAAACGAAATAGTGTAAAGCTTGCAGATTTAACAACACTAAGTACATGAACTGCATCTGTCTTAATAAGTAGAGATATATAGAGAAAATAAAGAATTTTATAAATAAACCATTTGCGTTACATAGTTTTATTCTTGATTGCTACCTAACCTCGTAAATTGCAGAGTAAATACTAAGTCAATTAAATACTAACTAATCTGTTAGTATTTTAAACTTGTGTATTGGAGACTCTAGTATCCTAGGCGCATATATATGAAAATAATCTCCAGCTGAAAAAGTTATTGGCGCACAAGGAGTTGCACAATGATAATCAACCAGCTACTTCATATTTTTAATCCTCATAGTGCCATAGTCTCATCACTATGTCAAGAACACGTCAATTAAATCTCCAGCTTGCAAAGATCTTGGCAGTCAAGGGGCTGCTCAATTATAATCAACTTCCTTCTTCATATTGTCAATCCTGACAGTGTTAGTGATGTGATAGTAACATGCCTACTGATAGAAGTCCAAGTAAAACTAATTAATTGCTTTTTATGATATCAGTATATAAATTATCAGAGTAAGAGACAGATTTTGAACCATTACAGATAAAGCATTAATGCTTTAAACATTGATAATACAGGTATGCCTTATATACTTTTTGAAGCAGATATGTTTTTGTCATGTCAAAATATATCATAAAAACATGTTTGGGGATGGCCCACTAAGAGTCAGGAGAAAGTCTGAAATGTGAGCATGGATCAATTAGTACATCAAATTAGTTTCTGTTAGGTACGATGCATATAAACACAATTTCAGATAGTTCTTTACAAAATAAAGGCAGTTAAAGTTACAAACTTGAGCTCACTGAAAAAAGCATTGTTGCCAATATTTTTATTTGTTTCAGCAGTATAGCCCAGGTAATACGAACTAGATGGATGTAAGTAAAAACTGTTCCGAGTAGTACATTTTTTTGTTACAATTGTGAATGGTCTCGGAGGAGACAAAAATAAATTTTCTAGAAACCACAACAAAAAGATTGACTTGGCCGGATATGACGCTCATTTTATAAAATTTACTACATGTTACAAAATAAAAACTCAGTATTTCTAGATGTTGTTATTGTTACAGCTTACCTCTTTTTGCAGTAGATGCTCAATTACTTGGTGGATGTAATAGCTATCCATAGCACTTTGTAGCATCTCGCTGTGTTTATGGGCTTGGTTTTTATAATCTAAATATCCTCCAAAAAAAGTAGTTTAAAGGGGATGGGTCAGGTAATCTAGCAGGCCATTTAACTGGATCTCCCAATCCATTTATTGATCTTGAAATGTTTTTTTTTTAAACGTATGTATATCTACTGCATAAAAACAGGATGTTCAATATTGTTGGAATCAAACAGAATTCAAGAGTAATTGTTCTGAATTCATGACGGTTGGAATAATTCTGGTAACCAAAATGGGGTAAATTCCTTCATTCAAAATTCCACCAATAATAAAAGGACCAATAATATTTTGTCATACAATGCCTGCCCACACACATTTACCCTTTAGGATGCCGAGTGTGGCTTTCTAACACCCATTGAGTGTTTATATCAGCCCACTGCTATGACAATCTACATTTATATTTAACAAAAAAATGTCTGCATCAGTAAAAATAATGTTCACAAAATTTGGGTCAAGTCCAACTTTACAAACAATTTAACTTTCCTTGTAACCGAGACCTTTCAATGGGGATTATTACAAGAATTTTTCATTTGATAAACTTACATCCAGAAGGAACAAATCTGGTCTTACGTTGATTCACTAAATTATTCATGGTTCAATGTACAGGCACATACTTTTAAATAAGATTCAGTTGTTTGTTCCTAGAAAAGCAACTTACGTCCTTCAACAGTTTTTTTTTGTCCCCAGATGTAACACAGTCCAACATTATAATTTTTCATTTTTTAAAGCCTTAAGACTTCTAAATTTATTGAAACAGGAGGTAGTTGTGTTCAATGACATAGTTGGTGAGTTCAAATCCCAAATTGACAAAGTTTGTTCACTTATTATAAAGCAAACCATTTAATTTTGTATAGTTATAAACATTATTCTTTTGTTTAGTGAGGTATAACAAGTGTCTGAACTTGTACAGAGCATTATTGTAATTTATTAATTTTTGCTTAGCCTAATATTTTCCTATTTAAAGTATTTCTTCCTTTGTACTGAAATGTTATGTATTTTGTTTAGTTTTATAAAATGTCAAAATAGCTATAAGGACATAAGGTTGCATCTGTGGCTATTGTGTATATAATTGAAATAAATAAATAAACTTGTGTACCACAATATTTAATATGTTTATCAAAATCGTCTTTGAATATTTCTTACACAACATTAACCTTGTAGGGGCAGTAATTGTTACATTTTAAAATATTAACCAGAACACTTATGTTATGTTCAGTAGCAACTTTGCTAATGGAAGAGTGTGAATCTTTGGCAAACAATTGAAGATCATCGATAGTGATCTCATCGCAAGTCTTCCACTGGAAATCTTTTATGCATATAAATTCTTTAGAGAAGTGGACTGTGACGTAGAGTACATTAATTGATATACATGGTCTGTTCCGAAATTAAATATGTCAGATACCTTAAGTGTGACCACTAGGTATCTTGTCTCTCATAATCAGTACATTAACTCAATTTCAGATAATTTCATTTTTGTTTTGTTTATTTCACTATTTAAGTTATTTGAAATTAAAAAAATATCTAAACTCAATTACTGCTGCACACACTACCACTACCAAGATCTAAACTGATAACTGGAGAGGCAATAAATGGGATTCCCCAAAAGTTATTAGAGTACAACTAATAGTGTATTGATTTGGGCCATAAGGAATTGATTTACTGACAAGGAGGCTAGGTAAGTCTGTCTGAGATGCTTGATAAAGAAACTGACTGTTTTAATCATGTCATTGTTATTTATTTATAAACACTTTGAAATACACCAAAACCACTCACCATTTTTTTAGTTTGAACCATTTAAGATTGGATTTGCGGCATTGTGTTCTACCTATAATTTGATGTACTAGTTGACCTATGCTCTCATTTAACACTTTCTTCTGACTCCTTGTCGGATGTAAATTTTATCTACAATAGTTTAAAAGTGTAATGCTGTTCCCATACGTTTTTACACCCTGTGCATTGATATAAGCACTTTATTTATGTCATATTGTTGTGATACTTTACCCAACATGTACATTTAGGAATGCCAACACAAATCTGAAAGAGGAGCGAGCCTCTTATTCTTCTGTTTTGAGGCCACTTAATACTGATTGTTTTATTCATCATTATTCTCCTTGCTTTGCTGATACTACGTTAGACTTTTGTAAACCTTATAATTCACTAAATTTTTCACTACATTTTTGCAAACATTTACTGTAAATAGAAAGAAAAGATTAACTATTTAATTTCAACAGAAATGTGTTATATGGATAAAATGTCTCCAAAAAAGGAAGTTAAAATCATGAAATAGGATTACTTTAAGTAAAAATAGAATATCATTCTTATGACTCAGTTAGGCAATGTGTATAATTAGTATAGGCAATGTATAATAATTGAAATAATTCAGGTAGTCTATTAAAATTGCTTTTGGATTTTATAATAAGTACTATTCTAATAATATTTGAGTTTATAAAACACAAAAAGCACAAAATGATGTTGATCACTTCACCAAAAGGAAAAACCAATAATTATTAATTAGTTATCTCATTCATGTCAAAAAGCTCAGTTGGTATCGGATAATGATTAGCGTTATTAAGTTACTGCCCAGAATATCTGATATCCTCATTAATGTAATAAATTTTCTTGGACAAGTAGCATCTTCTCTCTGATTTTCATTGAGAAGGGAAAGTTTTATCAGGTAGATAGTTAAAAATCAATACAGTAACTTCTATTTTCACAATGCTGTGTTAAGGTGTAATGGTATCCATCTTTATTTTAACCCACATTACAAGAAAGTTAAGCCTCAAAACACTTTAACAACATAGAACTATGGAAGGAGACTTCTAAATTTATATACTTTACAGAAAAACTGAAAAGCATTTGGGTGCGTATGAATCATATCATATGAAGTGGCAAACCAACCATAATTCTCTACCAAATTGAACTCACAGTCAATTGGCTTTTTTCATATGAGTTTTATTTTTAATTACAAGTGATACATGCAGGTGGACTATTTGTGTTTTAATTTTGAATAATGAAATGCTGGCATTATTTTTAATTGTGGAATTAGTACTTGCACTACTGTTAAATCTACATGTTTTTAGTATACACTATTGTGTAACCCAATGAGCCCCAGGCGGTGATATGGTAGATGCTAAGTTTCTGTTTTGCTGTGCCGTAAAGTCATCACTTAAGGCAAAGTTTGAAACAACAATCATGCTCTCTGTCTCTTCTTCCAATAAGCATGACACTCGGAGAATTGATACCCAACAAAGTACGAGTTTAAGAATTTATAATATGATAACATAAAAAATAAAATTTTGCACAAATCAGGGATAGAAGATATTGAACATTTAAAAGTCGGCTCACAGGCCTTCATGTAAAAACAAAACTATAGCTCAACTAAAAATAAAGAATATAATATTTTTGTGCCTTTTTGTACTATCAATTTTTATTTTGGTACTTGTCAAAAAACCATTTATAAGCTTTGCTTACACTGAACCTCTCTCTGATATTCTTTTCCTGTCAAATAAAAAATAAATGTTCTTTATTTCACACATAAACAAAAAAAATATTCTAATTTGAATTCTTTACTCATTAGTTTATTAATATTATTGGAAGCACATATGATGCAGTATAGCCCAATGGGCCTCTTAATAATTTGGAAGATATGTTTATGGTACGTATAATTCCAGTGCATTGTTGACAGTTCAAAGGGTAAAAGAGATTTCCCTGTCTCTATTTCAGGCTTAGCGTGTGAAGAGACATTTCTGGTTCGAATCAGTTAATCAGTTGTGATACAAATATGCCCTAGTAGATTTTCCTTATTTCCACGATTATTATTATATATACGTACTCGTTCATAAAGTACACAGAAGCCTACTGTATTCAAAAAAGTTCTACTTCTGGCCCTTGTAATCTTCTCCTGGTCTAATTTATTCCTACTGTCCTGGTAAATTTTTCATTGTTGCCTCATGAAAAATATATGTTTGTATGAAAAGTTTACTTCAGTCAAAAGCGTCTATTTTAGGCCATTGTAATCTACTTACTGTCTAAGGTATTTTCCGTGCCATACCAGCGTTTACATTTTTGCTCCAACCAAGAAAATAAATAAATGAATAGGTCTGAAAAGTCTTCTTCTGTCAAAAAGCGTCTCACTTCTGGTCATTTGACTGAGCATTATTTAACATTTTTACATCAGTCATTTGAGTAATCATGAGGACGAGAAAATCTCATAATAAAAAAATATTTTCATATAGTAGATCACAAATTGGAAATAAATTTGTACTGTAGTCATATCTAAAAATTACAAATTATTGTTGTGCTAGAACCATTACATTTGAATATTAATTTAAAAAGTTCTATATTCTATCTATATTCAGAATGAACTTTATTGTTTTTAAATATATTTACATGATTGTTAAAGAAATTTAACTTTTTATTTCCAATTTCTATGGTTATACAAAAGCTCTTAACATTAGAAGAACAGTTTCATTTTTTATTTACGTCTCTATGTTCACAAATACATCAGAAACTGGAGAAAACTAATACTATGTTATTGTTCTATTAGGATGGAGGAAGGGGGAACCATCTTAAACTTCAACAGGAGTTTAGAAATAATAACATCCTCGAGTTATTTTGTTAGATATCTTGTTCAACAGGGTTTTCAGTCAGTCTAGGAAGTAAATATACAGAAAAAGTGTGTTGAGAATTGAGAACTATTCCATTAATACTATTCATATGTTTTGAACCTACATTTAACTCAAAATCCCTCAGTTCTTTTGATATAGTCAATTATTGATTTGGACTCGTTAATTTTTCTTTCAATCAGCCAACATCTTCACTTGGGATTGGGATCATATGAACGAAAATGGTGAAAGATTATTTCTTAATTCCTTATACTATAGCTATGTTACGCGTAGAAAACTTGGTCGATCCACCATGCTTAAAGATCATGTCTATCACGTTGTAGTGCACTCAATTGTTTACCAATGAGTGCAATGAGAAAATGAGACTACCACTTCACCTATTTATAGGTGTCTCTGATATCAAAACGATGTAAATGTTTCGTTTTGAGCTTCTTCGTCATCGACTTTCTTAGGATCTCTTCAGACGAACATGACTCCAGATTCCAGGAGTCAAGTCTGAGACAGTGTCCGATACCAGACGCTGCAATAAAAGGAAGGTGAACTGAAGCTAAATTCAAAATTCATTTGCTCAATGCAAAAATACAAAAAGCTGTTATAAATACTATAAACGATGCCCATTTTAAACACACACAATATCTGTTAATACAATGTTTACACATGTTTACATTTCAAACTTTTTTGACGTTAGAATAAAACATCACAAAAATATGATTTTTTCCTGCAGTCACCAAAACAAGAGTTATTTTGACCATGATTATTAGATACATAAGCAGGTATGTTAAAATTTTTCTGTACAGAGGAAATAATAAGTAGATTTATTTATTTTCCTATATATTTTAATGTTTAATTTTTTAAATAGTTTTTTTTTTAAGTTATAATTAAGTTTCAATCTTAAAGAAAAGAAGGTAGAAATATAATCTTAACACAATACGTATACATGAAGTCCTAAGTTTGTACTATATGTGCCACTAATACAATTCTTGCTAGTTTCTACATTTTAAATGTTATATGTAATTAAGGATCATTGTAATTTCAGTTGTAGAAAACTCAATGGAGAAACATCTATATATATATATATATACATAATCTAGTCGTTAATTTTTCTTTCAATCAGCCAACATCTTCACTAGGGATTGGGATCATATGAACGAAAATGGTGAAAGATTATTTCTTAATTCCTTATACTATAGCTATGTTACGCGTAGAAAACTTGGTCGATCCACCATGCTTAAAGATCATGTCTATCACATTGTAGTGCACTCAATTGTTTACCAATGAGTGCAATGAGAAAATGAGACTACCACTTCACCTATTTATAGGTGTCTCTGATATCAAAAACGATGTAAATGTTTCGTTTTGAGCTTCTTCGTCATCGACTTTCTTAGGATCTCTTCAGACGAACATGACTCCAGATTCCAGGAGTCAAGTCTGAGACAGTGTCCGATACCAGACGCTGCAATAAAAGGAAGGTGAGAACTGAAGCTAAATTCAAAATTCATTTGCTCAATGCAAAAATACAAAAAGCTGTTATAAATACTATAAACGATGCCCATTTTAAACACACACAATATCTGTTAATACAATGTTTACACATGTTTACATTTCAAACTTTTTTGACGTTAGAATAAAACATCACAAAAATATGATTTTTTCCTGCAGTCACCAAAACAAGAGTTATTTTGACCATGATTATTAGATACATAAGCAGGTATGTTAAAATTTTTCTGTACAGAGGAAATAATAAGTAGATTTCTTTATTTTCCTATATATTTTAATGTTTAATTTTTTAAATAGTTTTTTTTTTAAAGTTATAATTAAGTTTCAATCTTAAAGAAAAGAAGGTAGAAATATAATCTTAACACAATACGTATACATGAAGTCCTAAGTTTGTACTATATGTGCCACTAATACAATTCTTGCTAGTTTCTACATTTTAAATGTTATATGTAATTAAGGATCATTGTAATTTCAGTTGTAGAAACTCAATGGAGAAACATCTATATATATATATATATATATATATATATATATATATATATACATAATCTAGTCCAGTTTTTACTAAAACCTTGGAGCGATTCAATCAAATATCATAGAATATTGGAAAATATTTTTATTTATATTTTTTTGTTCACAGGTACTTATAAAAACTGTTTCACTCTCCTAGTTCAGGGCAGAATATCTTAAAATATCTTTAATTGGAACATGTTTTAATAACTATCACTTTACTCAGGAGTGTTTATAATATCGTTTAAAATTAAAATACCAATGGCGTTCCTGTTTTTTTTCTGGCAGGATATTGCGTATACTCCTCCAATACAAACTATTAGATCAGAAGTGTAAAGTACTTATGTATGAAAATGTAGGATTTCGTTCAACATAATAACTTTGACCTTTCTACTCATCGAAGAAGCCTTTAATGGTAGAAAATTTGTGAATTGTCTACACTTAAAATCTCTCATTTCTTTAGAGGATAGAAGAGGATTCTGATATATTGAGTGCAGATCCTGTTAATTAATTATAAGCAATTAAAGTACAAATTGCTCAGCAGCTGAAAGCAACACAGCAATAGAGGTGACCTATATACAGGTAAGTATCAGTGGCAGGTTACAGCTGGTTCTCTTTGGGTGTGGAATTAGGCCACCACATCCACGAGACGTGATGTAATATTGAGGGACAAAGCTACAAAACATGCACCATTACAACACAAGCTGGTTGGGTAATTCATTTAAATGTGCTGCACTAACTACATACATTACCTTTAACATTTTATCTATTTTTTTCACAGGGACACAGCAATGTGTTTGAGTAGACCAAATAATTCCGTAAAATATTATTAAAGACTGCATCATTCTAATAAAAAAGAAATAAATTAATACATCTTTCTTATTAAACATTATCATGAGTTCCAAGATAATCCTTAATTTAGTATTAAATGTTCATTTACATGCTTGATTTAATATGCCTTGTAAAAAAGTGTGCATCTAACAATAAATTTTAAGGATAGACCTATCCTTATAATAAAAGGAAGCTTAAAACATATCTCGAGAGATTACTTGAACTATAAATGAGATTATCTTATTCAAGTAAAAATTAATGTAATTGTCTAAAAGAAATGTACTGATTTAAATACATTATTTTAATAACTGAATGAAATACAAATAAATACTGTGTAAAATGCTCTTAATGTTAGTAATACCAAAATATTATTATCTGATATTACTATTATTGGCAATATTATTTCCAAATTAAGTACCAATTTTGAATACAAGACTTATCAACAACTTCTATCATACTCTGACTGTACAGCAATAAATTGTCTCATATCATCTCCTGTAATGACATCATGTATGTACTAACCAAAGACATCTTACTAAACTTATACACCCTTCTTTCCGATATATGGCACGCACACTGCTAAAGAGATTTATATTATATTACTTTAATTTGAAAGTCTATTACTTTATGATAGAGTATTAGTAAAAATCTACTTTTTATGCATTAGATATATTAAATCGAGTCTATTGTATAAATTACTTTTAAGTTGAAATTATACAATTGTTTATTTATTTATTTGATATTACACTCCCTTGTATCTATTTAATTTAAGGTAAATTAAATTGTTTGCATTAGCAATATTGTGAACAATTGAATTTACCTGTGGCGCTATTGCTGTGTTACTGCTGATTGCTTATTGAAAACCTTTAAACAATCAAAGTACAGTGAATTTAATTTAATTTATAGTAATGCAATTAACAGCAAAAAGATATTGTTCATACATTATTCAAATATATAGAGACAAATGATGTTCATATATTCCTAGCACTTAGATCAAGTTGGTGGTACCAACTAGAGGTAACTGTTGGAATTCAATCCAGTAGATTGAATATAATATTTTGATTAATTAATGCATAGGTAGAAAGTACAACTGGACTACACTCTAGCCACTCAAAAATCACCAATTTTCCTGCATTCAATCAGATGTAGTATAAACTTCATGTAGATTAGTCAAATTATTTATTTTCACTCACCCATATGAGTGAGGTCCACGATAATTTTTACAAATATATTATGTCATTTTGGATTTAATGCTATAAAACTTTTTAAAATTTTGTCTTAGACCGACAGGGTTTTTGAGAAAATTATCATGCGGTGTACTAAAATAACTCTGAGTTTATTTTGAAAGTAGCCTAAATATATACATTTTTGTATCTTCACAGCTTCACTTATGATGTAATACTTTACATTATATTTCACAGTTTTTCGACCACAATTTTAAAATTAAATACTTTTTAAGTTAAAGTTAAAAAAAGCAGTTTCGCTATCAGTTAAATTATATATCACATTGCATATGCTTATATTTGAAAACCCCGAGAATCAATGGCAGAATCGAGGATTAGGCATACTCTGTAAATAAAAGTTTATGAAAACATTTTAAAACTGTTCTCGAGAGTTGATTTTATGGTGAAAACGTTTGGTTCAAGTGCAATAATACGTCCTACTTAATATGCAGAAGGATACCTTATATTATATTATATATATATATATATAATATATATATATATATATATATATATATATATATATATATAAAATATTACTCGGTGGCTGAAATGTATTTAAAAACATACATACACGTTTCCATTTAAATAAAAGATCTATCTAAAAAGTAAGTGTTTATTAAAACAAAACCTGCAAGTTTCATGATATTTCAGGCGAATCTTACCGAGTCAATACGTCACGTGAACGCCTTCAAATCAGGGCGGAGAATGCTGCTTTGCATAATTTATTAAACTGCACGAACATACTGAAAGAATTCGGCAACGTACATTATCTGCTAACTCGTATCATAATAATGTAATTGCGAGAGGTGGCTCAAATCTTACTAACATCTACATCGGGATATAGCTACAGTTTTGCTGAATCTATTATAGGCTGGATTAATGTGCACAAGTTGCGAGTCGTTTCATTTAATAGTTTTTAGGTTATATTTTCAGCCTCTTTTTTATTCAAACTTTTATAAATTGGCCTATGCCTATGTGTTTTTTCTATTTTATACTGCAACTTCCTGTTATGTATGTGTAAATACTTTTATATGAATAGTACATTTAATTAAGACTAAATAAGTACTTAATTCATATATGGTTTTAACACGTTATCGAGATTTCCTAAGTCGTACCGGTGCCACCCAAAGAAGATTCGCCTGAGAATCGATCTAAAAAGTAAGTTTTTTATATGGCAAAACGAAGGTGGTA
This sequence comes from Homalodisca vitripennis, assembly GCF_021130785.1. Classification (NCBI taxonomy): domain Eukaryota; kingdom Metazoa; phylum Arthropoda; class Insecta; order Hemiptera; family Cicadellidae; genus Homalodisca; species Homalodisca vitripennis. The sequence goes on from NC_060210.1 coordinate 109,244,895, forward strand.
AAATGGACTGAAGACGATATGAATCAAGGTTCTTCATGCATAGCATTGTGCATCGGAGCATACGTACGAAGCTCAGGTGGCTTAAGCCCTACCCCAGAAAATTTGAATGACAAATAGCCTATTAAAATGTTACCCAATATTATATTGCTTAGCATAAGCACTCAGGCTTACTTAAGGGTAAGCTTCTTCTTGTACAGGCTCGTGTCAGATTTGTACAGTGTACCTCAAAAGTTCATAATCTCGAAGTTAAATATTTACCGTAAAACGTACTAGGCCCTACTGTTAATTATAGTTCTGCTAAGCTTTCTCGTAGCATTCATTACCCATTACATTTCTGATAACCTAAATCCGGCCATAAAGTAATCCGGTTGCTGTTGGTCCAAGCCTTTTCACAAATTAACTTTGAAAGCCATTTCACTTTGAAATATAGCTCCAAATACAGTTATAAACGAGGTAATTCAAAGAAAAAGGTGTATCTCATGTATAACATACCTCATAGGTCACGTAATAATTTAAAATTATAACGAATAAACGAAAAAATTTACATTTTCCATCTGAGAGTTGGCGCACTACTAAGTCGACCACTTAATTAAAAAAAAAAAAAAAAAAAAAAAAAAAAAAAAAAATACTACATACAACGAATCTGTACCACGCTCTAAATCTTAGTGAATGTTACTTTTGTTGGAATGAAGCGTTTTAGAGATAATACAATTTAAAATTTTTTCTGCAGTTTTTACTAATAACGGTGCGATATTTATTAATGGCTGTACATCAAATAAAATGTTGCTAGCTACATTAGTTATGTGTGGATGATAATTCTGTAACACGTCAAATGAACACGGAAACAAAGAACTGTTCTGTTGAATGCAATAATCTAGATGAGTGTTGGTTGCGTGTGTTATTTGTGTTATTACTCGTTACAACGGTAACTTCTCGCATTGTGCATCCAACGTGAACCGCCATTGTGTCTCGTGTATGCGTTTGTGCTTGTGTGAAGGGAACAGGATATTTCCGGACATTTGCCATCGCATCGTTCAGTCATGTCATCGTCGATCACTGAACGATGGCAAATGTCCGGAAAAAGTCCTGTTCCCTTCACAATCTTTCCGTCGCCAAAAACAAACTTCAAACAAAGAATGTGCTTGTGTAGTATGATTTCAGTATCTTTTGAAAATTATTAGTTAGTCTTATTACATCCAAAAATTAGTCAAGTATAAAAATTAAAAATTATGTAATTCGGGTTATTAGTGAGGAGTTTTTTTAGACATTTAAGTGATATAGTCCTAAGCCTACGTGTTATAATACAGTATATTATTAATTATTTACCATGCAAGCTATTTTCCATCTCTCATTTCTAAGCAAAGTTTACTTACTACTGTTAACAATGCAAAAATACTTATAAGCTTGCTTACATTATAAAATAAGCGGTAATTAATCACCGATATCAAGTTATCAATAATACCAAATTATTGTTTTCCAGATATATTTCTGGCCTAGAGAATTTTAGAGGTGAGTATGGCAACACTTTTTGCTTTAACCGCTTAGGAAGTATTCGTATACGGAGAAGGGTTACAAGAAGTAAATTCACTGTTTGTTTAATCACTTTGCTCCAAAGTTCGTAAAACTTCTCGTCTATCCTCAAAGCTGTTAAATGAGATTTCACACGATTAACGTGGGCCAAGGCACAGGATATGCTATCTGGAGCTTTTTAACAATTTCTTTAGTTATTTAAAAAAATCAAGACTGCTATTTCCAAGTGAAATAGTAAGCTAGATTTTTTTTAAATTGGTATGGAGCTCTCTCTCTCTCTCTCTCTCTCTCTCTCTCTCTCTCTCTCGCTCTGAATGTAATGTTTGTATATATATATATATATATATATATATATATATACATATATATATATATACATATATATACATATATATATATATATATACATATATATACATACATATATATAATACATATATATATATATATATATATATATATATATATATTTAATTTCAATAAACATAATAATAATAATAATAATTCTTTTATTGCATTTTGGCAATAATACATTGCATTGCAAAAGTCAGGTTTAAGTATTTGTAAAAAACCCTACTATACACATTCATACTTACAATACTCATTCAAACATACATCTCTTGTCCTTTCACGCCAACATTCATTCAACATGAGACTCGGGGCTCTACTAATTAAGTTTTATGTAAATTTTGATTCTGTAAATTTTTATTCTAATTCTCCCAGCAGCCAGCCATGAACTCTTCGACAGAATAAAACGCATTCGACACCAGTAGGCGCTTCAGAAGAGCTTTAAACTGGTTTACATTATCCGATTGTATAAGACCCTCAGGGAGCCGATTGAGAATTTTGACTCCAGCCTGTGACGGCAAGCGTTCGAAAGCCACCGTCCTATGCTGTTCTGCACGGTAACTCTCCCTGCCTCTAGTTTCGTAAGAGTGAATGTCACTACCCCGAATAAGAACACATTTCGATCGACAATACAGGGCAACCTCCAATATATAGAGGCAGGGCAGAGTCAGCAATCCGAGCTCCCTGAAAGCATCCCTGCACGACTCTCTGATGTTTAATTGGAAAATTATTCTGACAGCTTTTTTTTTGTAGTCTGAATACTCTTACTAGATTGTATTTGGCACAGCTGCCCCAAAGTCTTAAACCATATGTCAGGTATGGATAAACCAGGCCAAAATAAGCCATTCTTAAGACTTTTTGTGAACAATAGTTGGCAAGGTTACGCAGGGCGTAGATACCTGAAGTAACACGAGCACAGATATAGTCCACATGATTTTTCCAGGTTAGACCTTTGTCGAGGTACATCCCTAGGAACTTGGTAGAGTCAGTAATCTCCAAGAGCTCATTCTCTACAAAAACTGCCGGGTGGCATACATCTTCATTTTGTCGGAGACAAAAGTTGATGACATTAGATTTTGTACTGTTTGTTCTTAAGTTGATCTCAGAAAAATTTTGAATGCAGCAATTGACAGCAATGAAGGATTCAATTTCAAGATTTTCTTTCGAAGTTGATTTTATGCAGAGAGTCGCATAAAATCAACATTGAATCACAAAAGTACTTGCTCCGCCGGGACTCGAACCCGGATCTCTCACTTGCCGGGTGAATGTGACCATCTTATTACCTTAACTGTAACTGAAAATGAGCAAGAATAAATGTTGTTTAAAATTGGTTGAAATTTTTTAGATTCTTTTTATTTTCATTTATGTAAATGCTCGAGATAAAAGTTTGGCTTAGATGCGAATGTATACCAAAGTTTTGTAAAAAGGGGTAAACAAAATGTGCTGTAATATATTTTGACTTAGTACGAATCAAAGTTAATATGTTGTTCATATTTATGATTTCGGATGGCTTCATAAGCGTGGAAAATATAGTACGGCTGTTGAAATTATTAAAAAAATGCACATTTATCATAACTACAAAACGTTGTAGATAGAGCTAGTAAAATAAACGTATACTCTCTTAACGTTTGTACATGTTTACAGTTAGTTCAACGAAGACAGAGCTATCGAAAGTAATATTAATGTCTTTGTCGTCAATGAAATAGAACACAAGTTGTTATATTGTACAAACAATTCAGTCTCACACACGCTCCAGTGACAACACAATAAACTGGAGAACATTGTGTTCAGAGTGAACACAAGAATGTCCATTCTCACTGTCCGCTCACTACATACTTGTTCCTTACTAGTTTACTTCGTGCAGTATTGACTCTCTACTGACTATATTAGATTAAAAATGAATATGTATACTAATAAAATTAAAACAGTTAACATTAAATATTTACATTATATATCGATGTAAATTCGTACGATGCTAATCGAAACAGAAACAACAATAGACTATAAATATTAAATGAACAACGTAAACATTAATTTTTGGAAAATGGACGTATTAAATATACAGTGAAAAGCACAAAATTCAGATGTGTTACCTGTTGACAAATTGCAGGGTTTATCATTCACACTTTGGATCCCATACTGCAGAGTATAACTGATTGAGTATATCATCGTCAATGTGGTCGTCTTCTGGGACTTGGACGGTTAAAACTACCTTCGGATAACAAATACCAAAAATGTATATAGGCCTTCACAAATGTCATAAATTAAATTTGTATAAACATTTTTTACAACACATTTCTGGCATGAATACGTAACATCGCTATCCGTGTCCCATACCTCATACTAATGTTCCTCTCCGCATAGACCTCTAAACACAGTTTTCCCACTGGGGCGCTTTGGCATGCTATTTACTTGATGGTGATATGTACTCAAGCATAGGTTCGCTCATCTGTCCTCGTATCCTCATCTTGCTATACCAGCTGCTGTGTGGTTACTTGAGGACACCTTCACTGCGACACGAGTCATGTACCGACTTTAGAACAGTCTGGGTTGTAGACTCGTCAAGTACATCCACCGCAGTCAATATGTTAAACTATGATACAACTCTAGCTGTATTATATATTGTTCATTTAAATTTTTTGGCTAAAACCCATTTTTATACCCAAGTGTCAATTATTTACTTATAAGTAGTCCAATATATTATTGAATACTTTTTTTACTGAAGATAACATAAACTATCAAGCAAAATTAGTTTGATGTATTATTTAATTCGGTATTACAACTTAATGCAATATTCAATTTAAAAAATAAACGAATAAATTCAACAGTTAAATATATAAATACCCTATCCGAAAATCTTAAATTGAGTACGTTTTAATGAGCAGCTCCTGAATTTACTATCAATAAAAGTTTATTAATTATAATCTTATAAACTTAGCAGTAATTTGAGTTTAGGTAAAGACATTAAAGCTGTAACAGAATCTTTATGGAATTCACTGTTTCAATGAGAAGGACATTTCTCAGAAGCTGTTTTCAGTTCGAGAATCCAGAAACAATAAATGTTTTGTCTACTTCCAATTTTGACAAAACCTTTAGGTTGAAATTTTAGTCCCTTGTAAACATAGCATTAACTGTTTCAGATTCAGCAAACCAGGAAAACCACGAGCACTTCTTTGCAATTCCGGTTTATGTAATCTACTTACTCCAAAAATAGTGTTTATCATGTATTTAAAATATAAGGGTTGAAATGACTCATTAACTTCCATTTTTTCCGAACGTCAATATCAAAGTTGGAACGGGGTCATTAGGTCTTTGCACGATAGTCATTACTGCTTTGCACGATATCATTAGAAGGTTCCCAGCTAACACCTTTACTTACGGGCATGCCACTCTTGGTTTTCGCACTTTATCTCTTAATAATATGTAAAAATTGCAACATTTATCACTTACAGAACTGAAAAAAAGAAATAACTCACAATCGTGATTTGCGAAGAGTAATGATGTAGGTGAGATGTCAGTTTGCGTCGCACCAGTGCCAACCGGATGCACCGGCCTGCACGTACTGGATTTACATTTAAGTAATGAATTTGGCTGAAATGAACTAAGTTAAAGAATATAATAGACGAACATATAATTGAAGAATATAATTGTTGTTACTATGCGGTAACAACATTTTATGACTGTTTCATTAGTAATTTAATTTGATATAGTACAATATACAACAATTTTTGTTTTCTTGATTACCAATAGCAATATTTGGCTTTTATCCATAATCCTGTAACTATGGACCGAATGCGGCAATTTAATTTAACTCTTAACTATCTTAAATGTTTGACCCCAATGAACCCCCGGTTCCGCCACCACTGGTAAACGTCCGATTTCCATGGAAAATGTCAGACATCCTATTGCCTGTATTAAAACCGTTTTACTCCGTCTTCAGAGATCCACCACATTCTCATTTAAATTTAAATATTCCATTATTTCAAAGTCAATATGGAATGAAAATATCTCCAAATTAATGTGACATATGTGAGAACTGCTTTATGAGGACTATTGTAATATTTAAAATGATATGTCCAGCCTTCCCATTATTTAACAGAGAATTGCAAGTAACGCCTCTGGTAACAGCAAGTATCTTATATAGTCCGGTAAAATAAGGATGCATCCTCGGAATGAAAGATAATAAGCTAAAAATTTGCATACGTCTTTATTTTGATGGTATAAAACTTAAATCAAAAGTCTCATATAATCACGTGATTAATGAGACTTTTTTCTTCTTGTTCATCATCCTCTTCTTCTTCTTCCTCTGGCTGTTCAATATCGGATTCATTATCATCATTCTCGTTTACTAAAGTATCAGAATAAAAGATTCAAGAATACCAGGTGCATATTCACTTTCTTCATTGAAATCATCTGAAGTTGATGAAGCGTTGAGGCATGATTGTCCATTACACTGCCCACAAATTAAAGTGCATCGCAATCCTGATTTCCTGCATCCGCAATTAGAACCACAACCTTTCTTGCGATTGCAAAATATTGTATTCAGCAGTTCTTCTGGTGCTGGTGGTAATAATGTTGTTATTGGTTCCAGGAGTTCATTTTGCAGTACCCAGCCGAATTCCTGGGGTTCTAAATCATTTCCCAACCAAATTTGGGTCTGATAATAGACACGAAGGATATGCTGCGAGCTGCTGTACTTGAAGGTGGAAGACTTGATAACTGCACTGGTTTGTTGAGTCTTGTTGAATTGATGAATTGGGTGTATCGAAAAAAGTCTATATCGTCTTCTGATTTCGGAGCATTATACGTTGCTAAGAAAATACGTACTACATTTTCAAATAATTCTTGAACACGCACAACACTCACAGAAGCACTTTCTGATATTAATTTATTAAAAATAAAACAACAATCAGCCATTGAAATTAAAAGTTACACTCAAAATCGTACGTCTGTTAATGCTAAGATGTAGTTTTCAACTAACGGATAAAATAAATTTTTACCGGTATAGAAATACTAACCCAGAGAAATACTCTACCATTACCATCATCAAGTAAAATATCTCACCACCACTATTGTACTTATACATATAAATTCCAAACTCATTCGTTACGGTGTGTAGAAAGTAATAATAAAAAAAAAAACGGTCATATTTATAACAATGGAGCATTTGCTACAGCTTCGCAGAAACAGCAAACGTCGTAAAAGAGATTTGTATTTCGAGATATAATATTCATAGTAATATAGGGATATGGACGAAAAGGGTTTTTTTTTAAATATTGTATGTTTGGTAAAAATAAAATAAGTATTATTTAGAGAATATATAATTTATAATATTAATATCTATAAATATGGTATATTAAATAAGAAATAATAATAAAAATTTAATAATAATGATAATAATAATAGTATTAAGTAATAATAATAATATTAAGTGAATAATTAACAATATAACTAATTTATTTATTGTATTATACTGGTTGACCTCGCATTATCGTATATATACAGGTAAGTGGCCCCCTACACTTTGCGCTGTATCTCAAAAAGGGTTGAACGTACATAAAATTACTTCAGACAAAAATTGAAGAGAATTTTCCGTTCTACAATTATTTCTCTAACTACCTTCAAAGTCATTTAGTGTAAGGGAGATATTTGCAAAAAACTGATTTTCGTGACCTTTGACCTTAAATATCTTAAAGTAGCGTGCACGTGATTATATGAGACTTTTGTTATATTGAGACTTAAGTTTTATACCATCAAAATAAATACGTATGCCATTGTTAGCTTATTATCTTTCATTCCGAGGTTGCATCCTTATTTTGCCTTATTTTACTGAGTTAATAAGAATACACAAAAATTGTAATAATTCCGCTATAAATATTTGAAAACTGCCCCCTGCATAACAAAACCGGTATAATACTAGTAAAGAATAAATATTCTTCCTGTTAAATTATAAAAATGTACTTTTTAACAGTACTTATAAAATACGTGTGGTGATTTTTAACATTATTATGATATTTTATAAATAATTATTTTGATTTATTTCGTTGTTTCATCGCAATTTGCAGGTAAATTCGATTTATTTCATTAATTTATTTAAAAAACTTATTCGCTCTCCGACTTGGACTAAAAATACTGTCCTTTAAACTGAAAGAATAATTATTCGACAATTATCCAGGAGATTTAAATATTTTCCAGTGGCCCTCAAATGAGTTTTTGGTGTGTAATTTAAAAAGAATATACCTATGATGTTCTAGTTGGATCAACAGGTACCTGGGGTAACTGCTAGTTCACTTACAATAACATTTAAGTTAAGTAAGTTTGAAAAGAGTTAAAATTGAATAATTTTTATTGGATCTCTGGAGATGAATCTGACCTCTGAAAGTCTATACTTGAAGTGTAGCGTAGAACGTTATATAAGCAAGTCGTTCAAACTGGAGCTCCAACGGCCTGGAACCGACCAACTTTGATTTGATGTCAGATGAGGAAAGCTTGCGGGTTTACAGACAGCGCCCTGGCAGTGTAGTTGAATGTGTAAAATTAACTCTCAACATTTTTAAACATAATTTTAAATAGAAATATATAAATTTATTATATGACATATCAATTAGTAAGCATTGTAATATAATGCGTCGCAAAAAGTAAAATGTACCATTAACCTTTTTTATTATAATAATTGTATATGTAAACCAATTCAGAGATTGGTCCGTATTATCTCCAGATTGGTTTTTTTAGCTCTTAATAAAGGTGTGACACTCAACTATAACAATAACATTAAATGGCAGCTTCATAAATAACTACTTACATAAAATAATGTAAGAGTGGTACAATAAATATGTACGGCACAACTTAACCTTAAAACGCCTACATGCGACTTGTGTGATATGAATAATGAAATATCCAGCTGTAATTAATTTTTAATGTACTTTAAAAAGCACCATTAGTGGTTATCATGATGATAATTATTAAACCTTATTATTTGTCAGATGTTTAATTTGCACAACACTTTTAACGGCATATAATCCATGTTGCCATTTTAATGTAATCGTAACACTTTCAAACATTTTTAAACTGCATAATCTTGAAACCTTTCAAGACGAAAATTGTTATTAGCATGTAATTTTCTTTCTAAAAATGTGGACTTGAAAAGTCAAAATTAATCAAAAACTATCTGTTTAAACACATTCACATATAAAATTTTACTTGTATACTTCTATAATTTTAAACAGCGACCATCTTGAAACCTTAAAATTTAACGAAAATGAGTAACAACAAACGTTGCTTAAAATTGATTAGCAGTTTTCAGAAGTTCTTTTTCACTTATGCTGTGAAATGCTGGAGAAAAAACTTTGGCTCATATGCGATGCCATCTTGAAATGTTTAAGACTGGCTAAGGAATTGAACCAAGCTATGTGTAAATACTGTATCTGTACCAAATTGATATACATTTTTTGCTTTTTGGAGATTTTGGATTCTGGAGGTCATTACCTGAAAATTACAATATATCTTCAGACAATTCCGCCATGGTGGTGATTGCAATAAGCAGATTTCTATGAAATCTACATAAAAAACATATATTTCCTCCAATAAACTGCTAAAAGCATAAGATAATTCTAGCTATTTTTTCTAGGTATATTTCTGAGAAGCTTCTGTAAGGTACGGAAATTTTTACACATACGATAATTTCTAATGTTTGATAAAAAACCTCAATGGCTGCGATTGCATTATAAATAATTTTAATAACCCGCGTTAATCAAAAGGACCTTTAAGTATATCTAGTATATCTTCCGCAATCTAATTTGGTTTATAAATGACAAAGAAAAAGATCTCGGTCTCATTACCAATAATCGTGTTATGTTCAATAAGAAATCGAACTTGTCATTATTATGTAATTGTCTCATATGTATTACCTACTATACACTACCACACGCTTCAATTGCGAATGACCACCATCTTGAATTTGTAGTTTATTAATATTCACCGACTTGTACAAAGTTTAGTTTTGAGTAATAACAGTTACTGCAGTTATTGTGTTCACGAGCTCGCGCATAGTTAGAGGGAGTTGGATAAAATATCTCGTCATAAAAGTGATTTCAACCAGGGCCGTCCGAAGGGGGGGGCGAACGGGGCGGTCGCCCCGGGCGCTGCGGCCAAGGGGGCGCCGCGCCGCGGCTAGGAGGTGCCTTACTCATAGTCAATATTAAATTTTTAAAAACAAAATTTCAGATATTCTACTATATACATACAAACCCCCAATCCGGTGCCTTAATATTTGTTAAAAAGAACTTGGTTTGAACCATATACTTAAAAATACTGTTTATTTTTAGTAAGTTAAGTTTGGCAACACCGCGCGGGCAAAAACAACTTTGGCAACACCGCACTCGCAACTCCAACTGTCACTGTCATTGGCGTCTACACACCGTATAGGTTAGGTTGCTAACTACTCTCGTGTGTTTAGTGTTTGTAGAGACTTAGAGCTGTGAAATTAAGCGAATGTGTACGTGAGAGGTGAGCTTCGTATTGTATTAGTACCTACATATACAAAAGCTACAGACATGTGGTAGTTAATATGTGTTGGTTGTCATATGTATTGGAAATAATTATGTAAATGTTGTTTCAAACCAAGGTACTATGTGCACTCTAGCTTGCATGTCGTAGCGTAGGCATAAAAAAACTACGCAACATGTAGACCAACAGATTTAAACATTATTTTTTAATTTCATTTTAAGTAAACAAGCAGAATTTTTTGAAGAAGTTTCATTTTATTTGAGATTATTTTATTAAAATGTCAAAAACACTATCAGGTCTAAAATGTCTAAAATGCAGCAATTGATACTGAGCTCATGGGCCAAATACAAAAAGAAGCCGAGAGATGGCAAAACATACTAAGAAGAATTATTGCTATTATTATTTACTTAGCAGAACACAACTTGGCTTTTCGTGGAAACTCAACAAAAACTTTTTACAAAAAATAACTGAAACTTCCTTGGGCTTATCCAGTTACAAGGAGAGTTTTGATCCGGTTATGATGGAACATTTAAGATGCATTGAAGAGAGTGAATATCGAGTTCAAGTGTTAAGTGTCAATATTCAAAATGAGTTTGATAAACTGTCTGGCAAAGGAGGTGAAAAAACAATATAATCGAGAAAATAAAGCTGTCACGGTACTTCTCAGTTATGTTGGATTGTACGCCAGACGTAAGTCATAAGGAACAAACATCTCTCACCATTCGCTATGTTCACGAAGAAGAGGAGATCGATGGTGAAATTGTTATTGAAGAAGGTTTTATAGGCTACACGATTACTAAGGAGTCAACAGGGGAAGCATTGACTCAATTGTTAACAGAAGAGGTAGAGTTATGTGGTTTGGACATGAGTAACTGCCGCGGGCAAGGGTACGACAATGGCGCAAACATGGCAGGAGCTAAAAAAACGGGGTCCAATCACGAATATTCTCAGAATATCCTTTAGCTGTATTTACACCCTGCGGATGCCACAGCCTCAACTTGGTTTGTTGCAGATGGAGCCAGATCATCCGTCAAGTCTACTCTACTTTTTGGAATCCTTCAAAGGATTTACACTATTTTTCGCATCATCTCCAAAACGTTGGTGCGTTGTCAGTGACCATGTTAAAGGTTTAACTTTGAAAAAAGGTTTGTGAAACAAGATGGGAGGCTCGAATAAGTTCTGTATCTGCCGTTCGATACCAGTACAAAAGACGTCCTTGACGCTCTTGTAGAACTGAGTGAAACTGTCAATGACCCTACAATCTCATCTGAAGCTAAGTCCCCCTCCAAATTCACATGGAAGACTTTTCATTTCTGGTTTGCCTTATTGTTTGGCACGATGTTTTGTTTGAGGTAAACTTGATAAGTAAAACCTTACAGGGTAAAAGCACTGATATTGCTTTAACATCAAATCTGCTGCAAAAAACTTTACAGTTCATAGATGATTTTCGTAAAGACGGTTTAAAATGACTAAGTTTCAAAAGCCAAAGAGATTTGTAGTGAAATTGACGTGGAACTATTGTATTAAAGAAAAACGCCAAAGAACAAAAAATAAGCTTTTTGATTATGAAAAGTAAAAGTAACTACAAAGCAACCCCAGAAGAAAAATTTAAAAGAAACGTTTTTCTACCCACTATTGGACATTATGCAGGCTTCCCTAAAAGAAAGGTTGATTCAGTTTTCAAACCACAATTTGAAATGGGAGTTCCTTATACGACCTTAAACAACTCCCTCACGCAGAACATTTGAAGGAATGTTGTGAAAATTTACAGAAACACCTATCGTTTGGGCAAACCTCTGACATAAGCGGAAAAGAACTTTATCAGGAACTCCTTCATGTAAAAACTATTGTGAATGAAGTAAGCCTAGCTAAGGCAACCCCATTACAAGTTTTAAAAGTGATTAAGAAGACAGACAGAAAGGACCTATACACAAACTTATGGATTGCACTTCGAATCCTTCTAATGTTCCCCTATCTGTTGCCAGTTGTGAAAGAAGCTTTAGCAAGCTTAAATTAATAAAAACCTACTTGCGTTCTTCAATGTCTCAGGAGAGACTGTCATCCCTTGCCATGCTGTCTATTGAAAATGAAGAATGTATAAAGGCTGAAGTTAGAAGACGTTATCAAGAATTTTGCTAGTGCAAAGGCCAGGAAGATTTCTTTTTGAAAATAAAACTATCTTTGTCAAAGGTAAATAATAGTTATGACATTAAGATTGAAATAGTTATGCATTGCGTTTATATCTGTTACTACTATTAAATAGCCCCTAAAGTTCCACAAAAGTATTGTATGCCAAAGAGCCAAAGTAATAATTTCTTTATATCTATGTATATAGGTCTATTCAATATTCTATTATCTATTCTAAAACATGTTTAAATGTACATATGTAAATATATTTGGTATTTTGTTACACACAGAAAACTGGAGTATTTATTTACATATAACAATTTCCAAAAATTCCTTATCACTTGGTATGGCTGTACTGACGAAATTTAATTTTTATGTGGGGGCCCCCAAGGCATGAATTTGCCCCGGGCGCATTAAATACTGGGGACGGCCCTGATTTCAACAGGCAGATTTCTATGACAATGTAAAAATACTTCCGCACGGTACCTAATAATAGTGATATTTTTATTGGTTTTGTGTGTAACCATGATGGCAAGAAGAAAATAGCAGAGTAAATAACATTACAAACTACACGGATCCAATCATATGAGATTAAAAAAAATGTTTTATTCATTGAGTAGAAAGAAAAAGAGTTGAAAGCTAATGTAAAAGATCGGTGACAAGATTTCGCACTCTATCACTGTAGAAACCTACCTATTTCAACGGAATTTATTATTTAAGCACTGTGTTATAAATCAAACTTAATGAACAAAAATGTCGATGCATCATATGGCAAGATTCGCGAGAAACATTTTATCTATAGATTTTAAATTGTCCATGAAACTTTATTCCTACATAGGCAAGAATGATAAATATCTAGCCGGAGGGTTGATAGAAGAACGGTGCTGTGATGTGTTCACGCCGTTAAAAGTTGGTAAAATAGATTTTCATCGACGAAATATAAGGGAAGCAGAATTAAGACTGTAAAAGGAAGAGCGAGATAACGTCTGAATTTACACGGAGCACATGAAAATAAAGTTTTGTCAGAGAAAGTTTGATGTGGGAACAGCATTGTGGAGAGGACTCAGGTTAATATGAATACAATACATTATACAACAGTGGAGTAGATGAGTAATTAATAATCTCATAAATAGATAGTTTTTACAGCTTTTACCTCACAGATAGCTGAGAAAACGTGTTCATTCGTTATTACATGATAGTGATTATTTACCCTATAATCCTAGATTAGATAGTTTCAATGGTGGTTTACCCACCAAAGGTGTTAAAGTGGACTATTAAAACGTTCAAAAAAATTAGGCAATGGTTTTTTTCACAGCGATTAAATTGAAAATTCTTAGTTAAAATGTCTAGCACGTAAAAACCCCGTACTACAATGGGTACATTCGCTACCAACGCGTGAATAATGTGATAGCATGGAGTGTACTCTTCGGTAATATGAGGAAACAGATCACAGCATTGAATAAACTGAGCGATGTGGATTATCCGAATTGTTGCAGTAATCTGAAAACCCCTGATAATCTCATCGTTTTAGATATATTGGTATTCTTGGTCTGTCTAAACGTTTTAGTGATTTGGTATCAGAATGTTGCGAGTTGTATAGAAATATATTGCATAGAATCAGATAAATGCATCGTTCGAAAGCTGCCAATAGTTCAATAATGGCAAGATACCGAATAATGTAATCGTCTAGGAAATTCTTTGCTATGTGGAGTGTCCAAATGCCTTAGATAGCTTGATAGTCATATTTCACTATATCTCACAAATATTTCGATTTACAGAGTATTTATTCTGTGCTAAATATTAACCTTATTGAGATGCGTGTTGACGTAAGTATTCAGGAAGTTGGCATAAACCCTGAAATAAATCACATAAAACCAACTATTCAGTTAAAACTTAAGCGAAGAAAGTTTCTTGCTATTCGTGACGTAACGCTTACTAACTATAATTAATTATAATACCTAATCTAGGATGGATGACAAATTGGTGTTATGAATAATATAAAACAAATTTATTATTCATACCATTGATTCTGTTTACGTTCATATATTCGTGCTAATGATATCTCAATTTAATAAAATTTAAAATACAATCAAGTGTACAAGTTATAGTATAAATATTGCATTAGTCTTGTTCAGATAATTTCACATTGCGGTTATTTATCGTTACTGAACTGCCCCCAACGTTGACTGATCACTTAGGCCGATTTAATAAACTCAATATCTGCAACATTTCATTATCCACTATTTTCAGACCATACACTCCAATGTCCATTAACCGTCGCTTTAATTAATTACGGACATCAAGTGCAGTGTAATGACCTCTTTACTAAACCCCTAATTAATTACTATTGGGAACTGTCACGTAATACCGAAATTAAGGTGGAATTCAATAGCGAGGCCATTATCAACAGCCCGTATTATGTATAGAGCTTGGTGTCACACTATACAGTAACATATATGCTTTATAGAGAGCTGGGTATTTGCCTATCCATTTATTTCTCAAACCTTTCCTAATACTGACGTTTGCAATGTTATTAATTTGTTAATACTGTTAAAAACAGTGTCGCTGTCAAGAAGGTGAGCTTATAGAAACAATGAATTAATTAATGTTTCATATGTTCTGCTTGGCCAGATAGGAGGATATTGTATAGTTTCAAACTAATTTATAATAACAAATTTGTTCTTTTGTTTAGTTCTCTTCTAATTTCGGTACCCGTGGTTTAGTAACGATATTAATTTCAACCTTTTTGATTCCAGGGGTTTTTGGTGGCCATGGCGTAAGTTAATAATTAGAAAGCATTACTAGATCCTCGGAATGTAAGTATATTATGCTTGGTTACATCAGCGCTCT
Organism: Homalodisca vitripennis; assembly: GCF_021130785.1. NCBI lineage: Eukaryota > Metazoa > Arthropoda > Insecta > Hemiptera > Cicadellidae > Homalodisca > Homalodisca vitripennis. Next base: position 109,260,255 of record NC_060210.1, read on the forward strand.
CTGATTGCCAGAAATGAGGATGTCACTGGCGCAGGAACTAAAAGTTGTCTTAGCGTCCTAACTCCAGTTCGCTACATCCTGACATTCATCGTTATTTGGCTTCAGAAATTTGTCTAACTCGGTTTAGTTTTGTATTCTGACATAAAGTTGTAATGTGACTTACACTTACAATTATTGAAATCGATAAATACATATGGAATATTTTAGTAATAATAACATTCGTTTATTAATCACACATATTGTTACAGACATTTTGTAACTAAATAGGACATTTACAGATTAAAATATTAAAATATCATGTAAGAATTTTCGTGTTATGTAAAACAGAACCTAAGTTAAGAATGTAATTGCTAATTTGCCTCGATTAAAACTAAGAAATTTTCCCTCCACCTCTTTCGTCAGATAATCACAATAACAAGAATGTTCAGTTGATTTTCCATAAGGTTTTTACATTGAATAACACGCGAATTCAATCTCGTTCAGTTCCTAAAATTTTGTAAATTCTATAGCAATCAATTAAAATATGTCCCTGTTATTAAATTTGTTTTGTTTAATTGATTGTTTCGTCACTATCTCCTCTTTGAAATCATTGATAGACAAACGTTTTACGATACCTTGAGCTTAAAGCTAAAACTGTTTAGAAAAGTTTGCAAAAACAAACTTTTCCTATGTAAGCAAATTAATTTTTGGGAAAAATTCAGCAAAGCAATAAACCTATTATTGTGGATCTGAATTTTTAATTTGCAATTATATATTTATTTTAATAATGACACGATAAATTGCTTATATAAGTACTGAATAAAATAAAACTCATTTTAGCTTACCGCTAACGACTAACACACATCGACTTTTAATGATAGGTAATAATAATTGTTAAAGTAACATTAAAGCTATTTTAGTAAAATCTATTATTTTTACCCGGATATAATAAGTTATTACATTTGTAGAATATGTATTATTATTGATCCAAGCTTTGATGTGCACCGAGGTTAATAAATTTGGGCATATTAAATAGCATTTTCCTTTACGTGAATATTTTATAACCAAATTAGAAAAAAGTATAGATTTCCCCTATCGTTGTTCGTAAAGACATCAGTATGTACAATTTCAACTATCAAATTCTTTTTATTAACTTTACGATATAGTGCTTAATTAAATTACTTTTAGTTTTATAATATGTAATTAACTAATAACCTGTATTTCTACAATATAGTAGTTATTTTATATGATAGTTCAACAATAATTATCTGTTTACATCAGATCAACAACGCAAAAACGAGAATGTTTTATAATTTAATAACGACAAATATAAAAATTCAGTCTGAAAAATGCTAATCTTATAACTAATAATATTCTGGTAAGTAATATCAAATATCAAATATTAAATTTTTTTGTTTTGTAAAACATAGATACTGGGTATAAAATAATTTCATTAACATTGTAAATGTATCTCTCAGCAGCTATATGATCAAGAGGTCTGAATATTGTAAATGTTCTGCATAATAAACGCTTGCCGAAGTTCCCACAGGAGCAGACTGTCAAGCTTCTCAGCACCACGATTCTACCTTCAAGAAACTACTTTTCTACATACTTTAACTTTTTTCAAAGTTATTATTAGAGTAATAAGTAAGTAATAAGTAAATTCTACAGTACTTAATCCTATGTTCTAGTGGTATTTTGGTAAGAACACAATGCCGTTGCAATCCCTTGCTGATTTTTTCTGTTAACTTCACAATAGTCTAGAACGGTGAAATTTGAAATAAACGTGCCTTGTGCTCTCAAAAAACAAAGTAAAGATTTTTCATGAAGATCAAGACACTCATAGGGGTTGAAATAAAAAAATTATGGTTGCCTGTAAAGTCGGTTTTACGGGCGAAGATTTTACGTGACAACGTCTTTTTCTCGGTAGAATATTTATTGATATGAATATTATTAAATTGCACAATAGGAACAAGGAATTGAATGAAAATAAGAATTGCACAAATTTTAACTATAGAAATATATTTTGTTTACTAAAACATTGTACATAATTTGAAATTAATTAAAATTTGTTATTGTAAATGGTAAAGTTGAATAAAACATTTACTAAAATTGGAATTTGAAATTCTTGCTAAACACAGTTAAATTCTAACTCCGCGCGTGGTGATTGGTCGGTTTAGTTCGTTTGTTGGTCGCACTGTTATGACAGGTTAGAGGTTATAATTTGTTATTTTAAATGTTTGACTAGCAATACGCGCTGTTTCTTCTCAATCGACTGAATTACGATTGATTGCAGAGTGATTTAAACTAATAATTTACTTAACACTATCAACATTTGTCAATAGTATGACGTAACCTATAAACTCAGTTTCTCAACTTTTGTGTCAATCTAACAATTAATCAATCAATCATAGTTTACGATAATGAAATATCAGTGTAAAATTATTTACCTTTATTGTTGTAGTTGTTGTAAATGACGAATCTAAGCACTCCACATTTTCACGAATAAACATAGTTATCTGCTTTATCCCGTGCGGCGGACCCACAGTTATCTGCTTTATCCCGTGCGGATCCCGTGCGGCGGACCCACTGGACGGGCATCGTAACGTTACCGGGCGTTACACTTTTTCATGAGTGACTCCGAGCCGCAACCTAATTTAAGACGTTGTCACATTTTATATGTGATAGATGAATTGGATGTTGTTTTTAAACTTCTCACTGTTCTAAAAAAGTGACATTTGACACACATGTGCCTTGTGCTCTCAACCTACATGGGAAATAACTTACACTTTACACTTATACTTACAATTTGATGTATATAAAGTATACAATTTAAATATATATATATATATATATATATATATATATATATATATATATATATATATATATATATATATATGTATGTATGGTTATGGTTACATACTTTTATTATTGACTTCTCGAGTTCTATTTGATTTGATATTCTATCTGTTCTGATGAATAATTTATTAAAACATGTGCACTATTTAACTTTGTTTTCCTGGTTTAAAACTGACTGCAAGTCTATTACTACGGTCTTTGTATTCTTCCACTTAATATGTTAATAGTTAAATTTATGCTCTATTTGCTTTAAATTATTAAATGTTTACTGAAAGTTTTGGGGATATTGATTCAAATATCATGGAATGCTGCGACGAAATTTGTAAATGTTTTGATACTCATAACAACTGTATGGGCCCCATAACATTGCTCTAAAAACAATTTAAACGCCAATTTCAGAATATAGATCAGGAGATTGGAATATCTTCCAGTGACAATGAATGTACCAAATCCCCAACCTGGCCATCCTGAATATCCCTTCCTTCTGGAAGCAGTACAAAGTTAATTTTAGGACTGAGTTCAAGGTAAGGTTTCCTCACCTTATTGTCCTAAATTTAAAACTGAAAAAGGAGTATTCCACTACCGCTCCTAAAAAGGTAGCAGTACGTCAAACCACATGTCATACAATATGTTACTCTGTAATTGTATGCACAATTACAAATCAATAGTTCATTTCATTCACTAGTTATCCTGCAGACATTCAGCCAGAAGAGGTGTTTTATCAAGTCTCTAAGTGATGACAATCACTCATAAAGCTCAATCTCATGGAGGAAAATATACCATCATCGAACTCCCCCTTGCCTCCCTATAAATAGTTATATTCATTCTCAATATCTCCGTGGATAACAAACAGACAGAAGGGAAAATTTGTCAGTCTCCTGATTAATACCAATATATAGAAAACTTCACGTATATAACTCAATTCATTCTCGGGTTATAGGCTTAGCTAAACTTCGGCTAAAATCCTATGGAGGAATTTGCACACCAAAAGCTCAATTAGTTTTCGGGTTCTACAGAGAAAGACAGACACATAAATAAATAGACCGAAGAAAAATGGTAACTGTTAGTTACAGTAAAGTATACAAAATTTCAAGTCTATCGCTCAACTCTATTCTCGAGGTCTCGTTCGGACAGTCAGACAAACAGAAAAGAAGTTTTGCCAGCCCTCTGACGCTCAGCAAATGAGAGTGTAGTTCTTAGGATTTAAAATAACATGAATCCATTTTGAGAGTAGTAAAACTGCAAGAAAAAGAATCATTTTGTATAGACACTGTAAAATAAACACAATTGAATTATTGCCTCTCGACTTTGTGCAAAAGATGAAGAGTGAACCCAAGCATGTAACTAAACAGATAACCTTACAAACCAAACTTGAATCGCATGTAGTGATGTAAGTTATCAAACTGGCTGTTACACACCAGGCAGCAGAAAACTGAAACATGTTTGTCTTCAGTCTTGACTGATACGAGTAACTTGAAGTCTAGTTTGAGATGCGACTCACAAACAAGTTGCCACCTCTGACACGGGTTTTTATATTTACATAAACAGAAACATTTCAAGTTAATTAGATCGAATTTCAGAGCTGTTTATGTTTAAAACATTTTTATACTTTGCGCCAGCTTATCTTTAAGTAGTTTTTAATTTATTACCAAATATTTTGAGTGCGTACATATTATTATATTGGCAAGACAAACTTTACACAGCGTTTTGAATTGAATCCAAACACAGAGTTAAATGTTTTACGAATTTAGGAAATTTGGTTCTTAAAGGAAGCAAGGCAAGCAAAGAGCAAAGGATGCAAGAAATATATGCACAGACACACAAACAGGCAAACATGTATACACCTACAGACTGATACTTAGATTCAGAAAAAATAAAAGTTCCTGCCAGCCCACATACAGAATGTCTCTATGGTAGGTGAAGAAGACTGAGCTAAGTGGTTGCTTACAAGGGTTAGTTTATTTTATTATAGATAAGACAAATAAGTTGAATGAGAGGTTCGCTTTCAAATGATGCTTTAGTTTCTGTAACACCTATAGTGGAGGAACTGTTTCTGTAACACCTATGGTGGTGGAACTGTTTCTGTAACACCTATGGTGGTGGAACTGTTTCTGTAACACCTATGGTGGTGGAACTGTTTCTGTAACACCTATGGTGGTGGAACTGTTTCTGTAACACCTATGGTGGTGGAACTGTTTCTGTAACACCTATGGTGGTGGAACTGTTTCTGTAACACCTATGGTGGTGGAACTGTTTCTGTAACATCTATGGTGGTGGAACTGTTTCTGTAACACCTATGGTGGTGGAACTGTTTCTGTAACATCTATGGTGGTGGAACTGTTTCTGTAACATCTATGGTGGTGGAACTGTTTCTGTAACACCTATGGTGGTGGAACTGTTTCTGTAACATCTATGGTGGAGGAACTGTTTCTGTAACACCTATGGTGGTGGAACTGTTTCTGTAACACCTATGGTGGTGGAACTGTTTCTGTAACACCTATGGTGGTGGAACTGTTTCTGTAACATCTATGGTGGTGGAACTGTTTCTGTAACACCTATGGTGGTGGAACTGTTTCTGTAACATCTATGGTGGTGGAACTGTTTCTGTAACACCTATGGTGGTGGAACTGTTTCTGTAACATCTATGGTGGTGGAACTGTTTCTGAATTCTGACTTGAATGTGGGATTGTTATAGATATTCTCTTTATCCTGTTAATATTTTTACCATTGAATCAGTCACCACTAAGTATTAGTAGTGTAGGCAGGCATTGAGATTATAAATATCATATTGTTAGCCGAGTCGTCATACTGAAGTGGAAATTCTTCCCATTGTCCCCCACTTTCCCACTTGTCAACAGTCATGTGTAGCAGCAGTAGTGTAGGCAGGCATTGAGATTATAAATATCATATTGTTAGCCGAGTCGTCATACTGAAGTGGAAATTCTTCCCATTGTCCCCCACTTTCCCACTTGTCAACAGTCATGTGTAGCAGCAGTAGTGTAGGCAGGCATTGAGATTATAAATATCATATTGTTAGCCGAGTCGTCATACTGAAGTGGAAATTCTTCCCATTGTCCCCCACTTTCCCACTTGTCAACAGTCATGTGTAGCAGCAGTAGTGTAGGCAGGCATTGAGATTATAAATATCATATTGTTAGCCGAGTCGTCATACTGAAGTGGAAATTCTTCCCATTGTCCCCCACTTTCCCACTTGTCAACAGTCATGTGTAGCAGCAGTAGTGTAGGCAGGCATTGAGATTATAAATATCATATTGTTAGCCGAGTCGTCATACTGAAGTGGAAATTCTTCCCATTGTCCCCCACTTTCCCACTTGTCAACAGTCATGTGTAGCAGCAGTACACCTGAATAGTGTACATGTAATTTGTACGTGCTTTTTCTTATCTAGATCTGAGTTTCAGGTATATCTGTGATTTTTTATGAACAAACCTTTTTTTACAATTCTTCCAGGGTCAGCAAGGACAAAGGACACAGCGACAATAACATTGGCCTTATATAAAAAGTAAAATAGACCCAATTCACATTGACAGTGAGTTAAATTTTATATACGTGTTTGAAATTCTTGTAAAATAATGTGTTAGCAATATAAAAACGTACTTACATAACGTTTTTTCTCACTTCTTTTCTTTAAATCCTGATTTAGAGTAAATTACACCAGAACATCTCTTTAACAACATAATCACTCTAATCAGCAGTATCAGATCCCAAATTGCAGGATGTTTTTCGATAATAACAACATTCTTTATTCCTGTTGACAAATTTACAACCAAAATCGTACATTACAGCCCTTTACATCTTTCACCTTACTACCTTTCTTTGGTAATTTTAATCCCTTCTCAACAAATGTCTAAGTATATCAGATTCCTTTATACCAACTTTATTGAGTACATTCGATATTTTACAACACTGTTGGCTGTGTATGTACGTTCTTTCGCAATTTCTTCCTGTACACCATAATTCATATCACCGTTTTTAAAACACAATCTCCATGCAAGGTCGGACAGCAAGCAACTAAAATACACGATTTTTAGCTGTTGAAAAGACCATACTTGCATCATTTATTATGCTTGCAAATCGTGATTGCGGCTAGGAAAGTTGGAAAAAGTTCCTTTGGAAGTTTTATAAAATTTGAAAATAAATGGGATTTTTTATATTTCTATAGTTAAATTAAAACAGCTAATGCCATTAAAAACACAAATTTGCTTACGTGTGCATGCTTACCTTTAAAGTGGTCGAGCTCGTTATACCTAGGCTATTATAACAAGTTTTGTCGTCCCTTACAAATGTAAACAACAAAATTTCTCTTCCCATATGAAAATTGCAAAAGTCAAACCCATTTTCATAAATAGATGATTATTGCATGGTAGGTAACTATCGAACATTTTCAATCCTTCCGGTAATGAGTGAACTCTTTAAACATATTGTCCTAACAAGATTGGAAGGATTCTTTAATTTTCCTGAACAATTCATCTGAGAAAGTGTAAAGTCTACTTACCATTGATGCCAGCACAGTTCTAACAGAAACCGTTATCGATCGATTGAAGAGCCGAGAATGTGTTCTAAGCATTTTCTTGACCTATCCAAAACATATCATTATGTACGTACATCATGTGGTATTCCAGATCTGCCGCTCGAATGGCTCTCGCCTTACCTGAGAGACATTGCAACTATGGCGAGTAATTTCCCTCTAAAGAAAACTGACTACAACAAATTCCTTGAGATGTACGGAGTGACCTGGCACGACTATACCGATGGTATATGTTCAAATATTTCTTCAATCCTTTAACGTTTTAAAAAACCACTCAAAGTTGTGTTTTAGACATAATACATGTGTGCGGTAACACAGGACTGTCGCATTAAAATGTTTTCCGTGTGCGCTTGGTATTAATCTGATCATTAAACTCCTTGACGAGATCAAACATCTGAATTCGAAGCTTAATTAACTAATTAGCACCTTTTACTGGGTCAAGGGTATTTTACTCAGTTGTCGTGATTATAATGAGCTGCTAGTATACGAGTAGGTCAATCCTCTATTTCTGGCCTGTAATGTATAATAACAGAGTTAAAATGATAAATTGTCAATATACGTGTGTATAATTGGGTGACAATTTATTCATACAATAGTACCTGACGTTTGAATACAATCATATCAAAATAGTTGAAACAATAAACATTAACGACAGCAGAATTCAGTAATAATTGGCCGAGTCTGCTTGGCTGTGCTGTGCTGTTCTGAGAGTGCACTGTGTGCGGTCCCGGCCCAACCATTGTTTCAGTCCAACGAAGCTACTAGTACAGTACTAGTGGCCGAGTTTACTCGGCTGTGCTGTGCTGTTCTGAGAGTGCACTGTGTGCGGTCCCGGCCCAACCATTGTTTCAGTCCAACGAAGCTACTAGTACAGTACTAGTGGCCGAGTCTACTCGGCAGAGCCCTGCTCTTCTGTGAGTGCACTCTGTGCGGTCCCGGCCCAACCATTGTTTCAGTCCGACGAAGCTACTAGTACAGTACTAGTGGTCGAGTCTACTCGGCAGAGCCCTGCTCTTCTGTGAGTGCACTCTGTGCGGTCCCGGCCCAACCATTGTTTCAGTCCGACGAAGCTACTAGTACAGTACTAGTGGCCGAGTCTACTCGGCAGAGCCCTGCTCTTCTGTGAGTGCACTCTGTGCGGTCCCGGCCCAACCATTGTTTCAGTCTGACGAAGTTACTAGTACAGAAGCAGTGGCAGAGTCTACTCGGCTGTGCTCTGCTGTTCTGAGAGTGTACTGTGTGCGGTCCCGGCCCAACCATTGTTTCAGTCCAACGAAGCTACTAGTACAGTACTAGTGGCCGAGTTTACTCGGCTGTGCTGTGCTGTTCTGAGAGTGCACTGTGTGCGGTCCCGGCCCAACCATTGTTTCAGTCCAACGAAGCTACTAGTACAGTACTAGTGGCCGAGTCTACTCGGCAGAGCCCTGCTCTTCTGTGAGTGCACTCTGTGCGGTCCCGGCCCAACCATTGTTTCAGTCCAACGAAGCTACTAGTACAGTACTAGTGGCCGAGTCTACTCGGCAGAGCCCTGCTCTTCTGTGAGTGCACTCTGTGCGGTCCCGGCCCAACCATTGTTTCAGTCCAACGAAGCTACTAGTACAGTACTAGTGGCCGAGTCTACTCGGCTGTGCCCTGCTCTTCTGTGAGTGCACTGTGTGCGGTCCCGGCCCAACCATTGTTTCAGTCTGACGAAGTTACTAGTACAGAAGCAGTGGCAGAGTCTACTCGGCTGTGCTCTGCTGTTCTGAGAGTGTACTGTGTGCGGTCCCGGCCCAACCATTGTTTCAGTCCGACGAAGCTACTAGTACAGTACTAGTGGCCGAGTCTACTCGGCAGAGCCCTGCTCTTCTGTGAGTGCACTCTGTGCGGTCCCGGCCCAACCATTGTTTCAGTCTGACGAAGTTACTAGTACAGAAGCAGTGGCAGAGTCTACTCGGCTGTGCTCTGCTGTTCTGAGAGTGTACTGTGTGCGGTCCCGGCCCAACCATTGTTTCAGTCCGACGAAGCTACTAGTACAGTACTAGTGGCCGAGTCTACTCGGCAGAGCCCTGCTCTCCTGTGAGTGCACTCTGTGCGGTCCCGGCCCAACCATTGTTTCAGTCTGACGAAGTTACTAGTACAGAAGCAGTGGCAGAGTCTACTCGGCTGTGCTCTGCTGTTCTGAGAGTGTACTGTGTGCGGTCCCGGCCCAACCATTGTTTCAGTCCGACGAAGCTACTAGTACAGTACTAGTGGTCGAGTCTACTCGGCAGAGCCCTGCTCTTCTGAGAGTGACCTGTGTGCGGTCCCGGCCCAACCATTGTTTCAGTCCGACGAAGCTACTAGTACAGTAGTAGTGGCCGAATCTACTCGGCAGTGCTCTGCTGTTCTGAGAGTGCACTGTGTGCGATCCCAGCCCAACCATTGTTTCAGTTCAACGCAGCTACTAGTACAGTAGTGAAGGAAATAGGGGTTTTCCGGATATTTGCCATCGTTCAGTGAAACAAGAAATCACTATGTTTCGAGATCTGCAATCTGATCTCCTCTTCTGGTAAAGAACTAACCTAATACATAATTACAAACAAATCACAGCCACCATGCTGTTTGTCATCTTCACTAACTTTAAAAACATAATAAAAATCTATACACAACACTAATCATTAAAATTATTTAAATTCAATGTCTTCATGAGAAAAAATAACAATGGTATCATCCACATACCTCCACCAAACTTCTTCGGTTTGAACTGAGCTGAAGCCAAAGCTTTTCGCTCTAATTCCTCCATAAAGATATTGGCGAAAATAGGATACAATGGAGAACCCATTGCCATCCCCTCATATTGACGGTAAATTACTCTCTAACTCAAAATAATTGTATTGAGTGCATAGTTCTAACAGTTCCATAATTACTAGCACGGGAAGTTTAGTTCTATCCTTTAATGTTTGGTCTTCTTTGAGACGTGATTTAATAATTCTGAGAGTTTCTGGAACTGGTACACTTGTAAATAGACTTTCAACGTCAAAACTTACTAGTTTGTCAGTCTCAGTCAACTTCAGGGATTTTGACTTCTCTACAAAATCCCTGGAATTTTTGATAAAAGAGTCAGTTTTTCCTACCAATGGCGTTAAGATGTCCAAGAGGACTTTAGACAATTCCCTGCAAGGTGAATCACCCGGGAAAATCAACCCTCAGCGACGAAATTCCGTTCATTAATATTGGTATATGTGTAATTGGAATATTTACCGAGTTTGGAAAAACTACATTGTAATGTGGCTTTACCCCTTATTTTACTCGAAGCAAAACCTGTTATTCTTATAATTCTATTCCGTAATGGTCAAGGTTTGCGTTCATTGTTATGAGACAAATCTTCTGGCTTCACATATAGAAAAAATTAACCCAATTGCTACAAGCTCGGACGTATTAACGACTGAGTAATGTCACAAACTCGTCATTTTATCTATTTATGTAAATATTCTTCAAAGGTTAGTTACAATTTGTGCGAGTAGTTGCCAAGTGGCTTCGCTTGCAATTCCGGCTCAATGAGGTCATATGTCTTGTAAATGACACACATAACACTCCTGAGATAAGTGATCGTCACTAGAAGATGCTCAAATTTCATGGTTCATTTAAAATTTGAATCAAGAGGGTAAATTTAAGAGACGGCTGTTATGAATATATTTTGATATTTATCTCATAATAACGATGTTAAACTTCCAACAATTTTATGACCTTATGGTCCTAGAACCCGAGTGGAGAATCTAATTTGAAAGATATTGTAAATACAATTCTAATCGCTTTTAATTTATTTTATTTTTTGTAAAATGAATACGTTTTGAGTATGTAAACGACAAAGTGGAAATTCGGTCGAGGTTGTGTAACTGAATAAGTTACAAAATATCAAAAATTAAAACAATTGTTTGAGTGGATACTAATTTTATCTTAAAAACGACATAACATTTATTCCCCTACGGCCAAAACTATCAGCCTTAAATATTTGAGGTTTAACATTGTTCTTATCGGGTTAAAATGAAAATACTTAATCAGTATCGTATCCTTCATCAGAGCAAAACGTACCTGATGCCCACTCATTGGTTTTCTCGGTCCTAAAAAATTATACTTTGTGACTGGTGCACTGCCTTATGATTCTATTCTCAATGATCATGTTAATGTTTTAATGATTACAATTATCATTGTTTCCTCAAATTTTAGGTGTCCACATAATACTGTATAAAACTTCGCCATTTGTTTTATCAGGTCAAACAAATAAGACATGTCGTATAAAGTATAGTCGCAACTTGCTTAGTGTACTGTATGTTTGTCTTTTCCCCTTTATTGGTAAAGAAAATATATCTTTGTAATGAATAAAGATACAAAATTTAAGTTTTGAATACTGTTTACTCTTTGAAAACTCTTGGAGCAATTGGAATTTTTTTAAACAGTACTAAATGTTAATAAAACAATATTTTTCCAAATGATTTATTTTTGGACGAGACAAATCATGGTAGAGTCGCCTGATGATGAAACCTTTGGTTTAGAATGGCCTCGTCCAAAGAAATAAACCATTTGGAAAAGTATTATCTTATTAACTTGCAGTACTCTATTTAAAATCTTTCAGACAATATTATCAAAGGTTTCATAAAGGTAACTGTAATAACTCACAGATTATAGATTTTATAAAAAAAAACTGATAAACGTTAGTGAACCATGGATTACTTTTAGCTGGACATTATGATACCAAGTTCATTTCGCGATGACAAATAATAACAGAGTAGTAAATGTTTTACTCAGGTCATCTCTCTCATAATACAGTACTCGAATTATTAATTTTGTTTACCCGTTGATTAATAATTAGTGGATTGCTGCATTTAACAACTGAAATTACTAGCTAACTTTTATTTTGTTTTACATTTGATATGAAAATTATTTTAGGTACATTACATGTTACATTTCCGTCCGATTCGTTCTTTAAATGTTGTCTAGTTTTGTTTTTAAATTTGATAGATTAGAAAATATTATAATTATATTTGTTCTTATTTGGAATCAATTTAGATAAACTTTTTATAGTCAAATGTTCAGATGGCTATTACATTTAATAGCTGAAATTACATGCTCATATGATATAAACTTATATTGATCTTTAAAATATTAAATGTTGAAATGCCAAATGACTGTTATCAATTTGTTTACAAATTTGTTTATTTTACGATTTTCTTGTTTCCATCATGGTTATCTACTGTGATGTCTTGTGAACGTCATATGTAAATGTTCTAGCTTCAAAGCTTAGTTTTTTCTTAGCAAACCATAACAATCTATACAAGTTGTAAAACTCATTAAAACATTAAGAAAGGCCTTAAGATGCGTTAGTAATATTTTACTTGTTGTAGAAGTTCAAACACAGAAAAACTTGTAAGAATATATGCTAAGAAATTTCGTTAGACTTATAAACCGATTTAATAGAGGTATTTGAACATTTCGTAGTTAGAATAATTGTTTCCTTCAGGTTTACATTTCAAAATAAATAGTGAAAACACAGATTCTGGAAACCGAGTAGTTAACTGCAGGTTTTCTCTCTTCCAACAAACTGTTTTTCGTCTTCGTCATGATTTCTCTTTGGTTTTGATAATACTATTTATATATAATTGGATCAAACATGCCTCTATAGCACTGTTTTCACTTTGTCACAAGCTAAGTAGAATGATGTTCAGTAGGACGTGATCTTAAAGGGAAATTATTGAAATGATCTCTTATAGTTATGCCGTCGATTTCACTACGTATTAATGTAAGATCACAATAAGTAAGAGTCCATTTTTGAACCTTTTAAGGAATTATTTGTCATGTTTTGTTTTATTATTTTTACACAAGCAGAATTTTCAACAAAAGTTTTGGGTTGATAACTTAGATTGGACACTGGTGAAGTTTTTCTCTCAGGTTGAGCTGAAAACTGTGAAACTTATTTTCCACTTGAGAACTCATTTTCCGTATAGATTATCTTGGAATTTAAACTTGATTACATATTTTGTTTTGCCTGGCATTGCTGACCTACCTTTATTAGCTGACAAACCTTTTTGCTTTCATAACTTGGAATATAGTGTAAATATACTACACATGGAATAGACAGCAACAAATAACTCGTTCAATTTGAGAATGATCGTACAAAATTGCGATGTGGCCGGTTTACTGCTAAACATGGCCATTGAGGTTGGAAATAAATTCAGTCCCTTAAAATATAAAAGCATAGAAAAACTCATAGTAATTAGGACTATTACGTATTCGGATAAGCCAAAAACCTATGACTCAACAAAAATAGTTATAATAATATAATGTATAGTAAATAAAACAAGTCTCAATAACATCAGCTAAAACAACAGGAATTACAAATCTGTGCTGGGTTGGACAGGATGTAAATAACAACAACAGTCTGGGAACTTTAGCAGAATCCATGTTAGAGACACACCACTATTATCGATGTGGTAAAGTCAAAAGTCTATACAATATAATCACAATAAACACCAGTTATATAATTATACTAACTTTGGATAAGTAAATGTAGGCTGAAATACAGAAGGTGGATAAACAAAACTTGTAAGATAGATAGAAATGAGCATTTTATTTAGGATAAATAAGAAATAATTTTTGTGAAGTATTGGAACAGTGATTATATACATTGATTATATACAGTGATTATATACAACAATTACAATTGTTGTATATAAAAAGGAAATGAAAAGACTTTCATGACGAGATCGCATGTTATAGAGACCAAATCAATCAGTCATCAAGAGCTTCTCACCCCCAACAAATTTATTTTCCGTCTCTATCATAATTTTATTTCAGTTATAATAACAAACAGTTATACAATTTGATATAATAGCATGCTCTTTACTTGTCACAAGTTCAATAGCCTGATGTTCGGAAGGGCGTGAACTAACGAGAGAGTCGTGGCAACAATAACATCAGAGCCCTCCATACACACAGCCACAGTAATCACCGCAGCCCTCGTTAGTGGCCCAGGACTCTGTTAATGAGAATGTTATTGAGAGCTATTGTTAACTTGAGTATTACACGATCAAGACTAAGTTTGTACAACATAGCAGACTATACTGTATCCTGCTTGGCAATTAAAAATTATTAAACTATGGTTTTTAAATATTGTATACTTCATTTAACAAGGAAAGAGGTGATAATACATTTTTTAAGGCAATTATAATAATTATATATTAAAATTTTTTTCAAATAGTTTGTGAATAAAATTATTATTTTCTTCACTACTACGAACCATATGTGATTCTTGCACAAGAGTAAAATTTAAACATTCAATAACGACACCCCTTAACAAATACGATTTGTATACAAAACCAAAATGACTACAATTTAACTACTTTAGTAGAAGTAGATCATTGTTCGCCGTTGACAAAAAATACAAAACTATCATTTCGCATGCTGTTCTACAAATCGGCTTAGCTTAGCCAGTCAGCTGAAAAAACAACAATAAAACATAGTGAAATTATAAAGGATAAGAACTGTTATTGTTTGTGATTAAATATTACCAATGCAGTAGTCTTACAAACAAATGAGAGCACAGTGCGAAGTAACGGCTCAAAACGTTAAGTTTTACGGCACAGCAACGACAAGAAGTGCCCAATATCAGAGGTTAAACTGTGAGCCGGGTAGTTCTGGGAACAAAGTTGCCGATCTTACAAGCGATCAATGCAGTAAACTGGAAATCAAGTAACCCACCTGGCAGTTCTTAAACTTATTGGTTCCTAAATGTCAACTAATTTATTGTTATAGAAAATTAATTTTTAGTGCTCGTATAAATCTCCTTCATAAATAGTGCTATTTAGATTTTTTATAAGTTGGCTTTAGAAATGACAGAAAGACTGAGATTTTAATCCAAACCCATAATTTATATATAGTTGATTTTAAAGATAATAACAGGTACTTTTTTAGGATTTTATGAACATGTTATATACAAGATATGGGGTTGGTTTAAAAATATAGTGTGTGCTTAAAGTGTTAATTAAACACGTAATTACAAAACAATATGCTAACAACAATTTAAAAATCAAATGGACTTCGATTAGTATTAGTAAATCAACAATATAATTATAATACACTTAGATACTAGCTGGCTGTCCTAAAGTTGGTACATAACTTGTGTCGTAGTGAAGGTGGCAATCTTAAAGCTGCAACATTGTTTGTGGTGTAATATAGCGACATTGTCAACATGAAACCACAAAGCAGTTGGAATATAAATACAAGGAATTGAATGAGCATACCTCAGCTGCTTTAGTAAAACTACAGCATGTTTAGTATAAAGGGTGTAAATAGCATCCCATAGCGCCCTAGAAGGAAAAACTATGCTTAGAGGTCTATATGGAGAAGAAAATTATGTTTAAGGGATGAGACCCGGCTAGCGATATCACGCATTCAGGCCAGAAATGTGTTGTAAATAGTCTTCATAAACATTTAATTTAGGACAGTAGTATACACAAATTGTTGGTAGATTTAACCCCTTAAGTTCCAGGTGACGATCAGATTGACGATGATAAGGACAGTATTATTTGAGATCCAGAACAAAGCCTATGATTTGTCAATGTGTAATTCTTCGACATTTTGTGCTATTCGCAGTTTATTTAATCTGTCCACATACCTACAACCTAATTTTGTTTATTGCTCAATTTATATATTTTTGTTTCGATTTATGATGTATATATTTAAATTTGAAGGACAGTTTTATTTTTATTAGTATAAAAAAGTCAATGATAATCTAATTTTGGAGTCTACAAATAAATATTATATAACAAGTGAAAATAATGTTAATTCTATCAAACAAATATACACTTTATAGATTTAACACAGTTTTATCTGTTTAAATTCACAATTTGAACCAAGAAAGTTGTAAATCTTTAATTAAAAACCGTATACCTATGCTGCGGGATGGCTTTTTATAAAAGAAGCTTTTAAAATGGACTATATCTGAGGTAAGCAGCAGTTGCCCGTTTTACAAATTGTTGTTGCAAGATAACTGTTATAGTTAACAGTTTCACAATGAAGATTGTTTGGCTTAATTGATTGTCAGTAATGACAACGATTGTTCTCGGTTGTACCTCTTAATAGATTACAAGGTTTGTTGATTACAGCAGTGTTAACCTTCACTCGGCTATTGTTACAAACTACGTCCTTTACCTCCTTTCATCCCTTACATACACTCACAATTATCTACCAAATAACATTATACCTTAGAAGTCAAATATTCAACTCATCTAAAACAATAATTGATATCTTTTTATTGAGTTAATAAGGAAGCGTTAAATATTACTATATTTTTTTATTGTACTGGGTAACTTTGATTTGCAAGTATTATAATTATTATTTACCGAAATATATTATTGTTTTAAAAATTGCCATTATCTTCATGAATATGGCCTGTTACATTAAAAAATTAAAATGTAAACTCGTCATTACTAGGTATTGATAGTAACCTCGACGTGCTGAGTAGGGTCTTAAAATGTATCTCGTAGGTTCATACAGCTTGTACCGAATGGACGAAACACTTGGGGTTGGATATAACTGAGGTTGTAGTAATAAATATTGAATTCGAAAAGTGTACTAATAAGTTTAATTGTGCAATTAAAACCTTAAGCACCACTTCTAGATGTTAAAATAAAATAATGTCTTGCCACGTTGCTGCTAAAATAGAGTAATAATGAACGTAAATGATATCTTAGGGGTGGGCCTAATGGTTCCAATGTTCTCTAAAATTCTACCTAAGAACTGAATAATTTACTAAAAATTTAAAATTTACTTCCTTTCACGTCGATGTCGACTAACACGAGCAGCGTCAGCATCTTGGCCCGACATTGCAGTTGTAGTAAGAAAATGTTAAGGATAGTAGACTAGAAGTTTAAATCATGAATACTGGAAGTACTCGAAATTGTACTCATAGTTATAGAGCACTCATAAACTCACCTAAAACAAAATCACGACCGTACATAGTGGTCAAGACAGCGAAATTCCACCCCAGCCACGTATGTATTTCTTTAAAAATATAGTATAGGGTAGTAGGCATTTATCAAGAAAACTTATATCACTACAACGTGGTCTCGTCCGAAGGACATCACCACAGCTACTCGTATTAGCTTTATTAGCATGCCAAACGAAACATCATCAAAGGTAAATTACCTTAATATTTACAATTTGAATTTATATTACATTTAAATTAGATGTCTTGCATGAAAGGACTAATTTATAATTCGAAAATATAAATTCTACTTACGGACAAGGCGCGCGAGGTGTTTCTTGGCAGCAAGATGTTCCGCTACAATGTTTAAGAGAAAAAAAAGATTATTACGCGTGCGAATTAGATAGGTGCGCAGCCCGCTAAGAATGTAGTTCCAAGAACATCAGATAAACATATGCTAACCAGTAACTAGTAACAGGTTTGCGAAAATATGTATTATATAAAATAAAAACTAAATAACGGTACAAGCTGGATGAGTCGTAATACTCAAGAATCATTTCGCCGTCCTTTTAATCTGTAACATATAACGACATGCGAATAGCTGGTGCGCCATTTTGTTCCAATATGAAGGTTCCTTTAACTTTAACCAAATTTACAACTCCACTATTTATGGAGAGATAACAAATCAAAAGCGTTCTCGAATGAATGCCTAACACATTTCCATAACACTTTATGACAAACACTGTTCTCCCATCGACAAACTCGAAGGGTTTTCCTATCCTAACATATAAATCCTATAAGACTTTCTTAACCTACAAAAAAATTGGTGAATTAAAAGTCGGTTAAAAAATTATCTTACAAATATCTCAGCCTCTTAATTAGCTTACTTGGTAACCTATTTAATTTCAAACTTCTCGAAAAAGTCGCAAGCGCTGCAACTATCACCCAGGTTAAACTGGCGGGGTAGAGATGGAGGAATTTACAACACTACAAACTTACACTAAGAATCATTAAAATAATTAGAACAAAATAGTGAGACATTCTGTCTTCTTTCCACTCATTTTTAGCTGAATTTGGACTTAAGAAAGAAAGATTTTGGCTTTGTTTTTTGTTACCCATATTTTACCAAACTCGACGAGGGCCTTACATTTAGTACATAGATTAAACATAAATAAATCATCGGTAAAAGCTTCAAATAACAGTTATGATAGATTTTACTGCCCGATTAGTAAAGCTTAATCCAGAATCAATTCATTCAGAGCTAAAACCAAGCTTTCAATCCTTAATTAATTTTGATCTGAGGTGAGCCAGCATTAACCACTGATAGGTTTGAGTGATCATGAGAAAATGAGCTTGCATTTCCATTATACATAAACGCTCACAGAAATAAAATAGTTCGACTTCTACAGACGTAGTATTTGTAAAATTTCCCTACTATTAATAGCTAAATATTTGGTATATCTGTTGACTTTATACAGGTATGATAGTTTGGTCCACAATCTTGGTCCAAAAGTTTATGATTACTAAAAACATATGGGGTCAATGAGCTTTAGGATTTTTAATTACCATTGCCTTGCTCCTCTTTCCGATCATCATAGTGCATTACAATTTAAGTACAATAATCGTAAATTTTAACAAGCACATGCTTCGCGCTTTTTAAATGCCATAATGTTAAACCTAACATGTTTTGTATTGTCTGTGTTATGGATTATTATTACTAATATAAGGGTATGTATAGGCTATATACAAATATTTTAATGTTAGATCAGAACTGAGCCAAGAAGAGCAATTTTCGCGTAGCTGGCTGGCTTGCAGGTAAAGCGACCAAATACCTGTATAATATTAATGTAATGAAAATAACTAAAACCCTTTAAATTAAAACTTTTTATTACATACACGTGTTTCGGTTTTTAACCATCTTCAGTGTACATTAACCTCTAAATAAATAAATAAATAATAAACAATGAGATATACACATGTGGACCTTTTAAACATATGTTAAATTTAAATGACACAGTTGTAATTTTCTTATTAGTAATCTGTATTTAATATTTTAATTTTTTCAAAAATTGGATTTGTCTTATTTTTCAGATTACTATTTAAAATGTTATGAGGATCTTTATTATAATTTAGATAAATGTGTAATTCTTCTTTTGTGTTTAATTTCTCTCCTTTCCTTTCGATATCTAAAATTTCCATGTTCTTTTCAATATTTGTGTAGTTATGGTCAGTCTCCAATAGGTGTTCAGCAAAATTTGATTTTATTGTAGACATGTTATTTGCTTAAAGCTTGTATGTGTTCTTTAAACCTTTTATTAAAATTTCTTCCAGTTTGCCCAATATAATAGCTTTCACAGTCACTACAGTTAATTTTGTATACTCCAGATTGTTTGTATAATTCCTGTTTGTCATCATTTTGGTTGACTTTGTTTTCAATAAGTTTAAATGTATTATTTCTTGTTTGGTGACTGATGGAGAATTTTGAATTTTGAAAGGTTTTTCAAACAGCTTTGTTTAATTTAGTATTGAATGGTACATATATATATTTTTGAATTTATGTAGTATTATGATTAGGTAGTATTTTGTTGGTTTTATTAATTTTTCTTGTTTTCTTCTTAATCGTTTTGTCTACAATTTGGGGTTGATATCCATTTTTGACAGCTAGGTATTTTATTATTTTTATTTCTTTATTTTTATTTTCATCACTCATTGGTATATTTAGCATTCTGTTTACCATTGAGTGAAATGCTGCTAATTTGTATTTCCAAGGATGGTTAGAGGATGATGGTATTAGAAGATCTGTTTGGGTTGTTTTTATATAAATTTCAAATGAGTGCTTTCCATTAAGATTAGAAATACTTATATCAAGAAAGTTAATTTTGACTTTTTGGATTTCTTTAGAAAACTTAATTGTTGGTGATATAGAATTGAGAAATGTTAAAAAGTGTTCTGTCTGGTTCTCATCTCCATTGAAAAGACATAATATATCATCCACATATCTAAACCAATAAAACACGTGTATGTAATAAAAAGTTTTAATTTAAAGGGTTTTAGTTATTTTCATTACATTAATATAAATAGATAACCCTATAAGTGGAGTTAATAACATAACCTGTATAATAATTTATTGCTTTTAGTAATTCATTTCAGGAAGTACTGACAGTGCAGAAGATTTACGCGCCTTATGTAAGAGACTAATACAAAGCAAGGAATCAACAAAACGATCAGAATGACTTCAACCACATCGTATTGGACAGGTCGGCTGAAGGCATGGGAGCCGCGTCATTGATGCACCTAGTATTCTTGACCATAAAGGGGTGAAGATTACGGAAAACAGAATGGTTTTCTGCGCCATCATGTTAAAAAAATGCAAAAAGATCCCGAAAACGATTATCTGTAAAGATTTCTCAAAATTTGATTCAAATCGAACTGCACTGCAACTACTGACATTGATTAATACAACATGTAATGTTGTTGGAAATAACAGAAATACAAGGTTTTAAAAAGTCAATGAATTTTCTTCTTATTTCATTTCATAAGACAATTAGAATATCTCATAGTTTGTGGTCTAGCATATAAATCTAGATCACAAAATGTTGTGTAATCTACGGGCGAAGAGATATTCTCATCTTAATAATTAGTTTACTAAGGATAGTTTTTGTATCGAATAGTATCCAATTAATCGAAAATGAATATGGAATTGCAGATATCTCCAAATAACAATCACTTATGTATGGAGCGCTAGATACGATTTGTAAACAAAGGATGTCCGATACTCTCTGTTATATTACTAGGAACTGTGTGCAACCTGTGAATAACAAGAAGCATCAGAATTACCACATCAGAGATGTATAATGAATCTTGTTAGAATACAGAAGTTATAATAATGTTGTTGTTACTGAATATCTCTCAATAACATTCTCGTTAACTCAGTCCTGGGTCACTAACGAGGGCTGCGGTGATTACTGTGGCTGTGTGTATGGAGGGCTCTGATGTTATTGTTGCCGCGAGTCTCTCTCGTTAGTTCACGTCCTTCCGAACACCATGCGATTAAACTTGCTACAAAGTAAAAACCATGCTATTTCATCAAATTGTATAAACATTTGTAAAAACCAAAAAGAAATCACGTCGCTCCTAGCAAAAGTAATGGGCAAATAACGCAAAAAATAATAATCTGTAAGGACAATACCAATGTCTTGCGCATATTAACAAAACGCATGCGTAAAATCTTTTAGTAAGACTCTTTTAGTTAGGGGCTCAGCTTATCCCTTTACGTAGTATCTTATGGTTTTGGTGTGCATAATATTGGTAAGAGTTTTCTTTTTCTAGGCGGTATTACAATGTAAGTGATTATTTGCCTATAACTTTTGCTAGGATCGTTGAAGAGATGCTGTCTTTATGGTATTGTGTTTCATTTGCATAGAACTTTAAAATGGCTTGTTACAAGATCGGGGTTGCAATTTGAAAATTTGAAAGTTATCCCCTTCTAAACGCGATTAATTAAATAGGGAGCGATTAATTAAATAAGTATACTGAAAATTGTACATTGATATATCAATTCGTTTGGAATATACCCAGGCGTATGAGGACTTTACACTCTTAGATTTAAGGGCTTGTTTGCATCTAAAAATGATCGTCGTAGTGATGTTTTGTTCATGTCATTGTGTTTCTTTTGAATTTACCTCTCAAATAACATGTCCCAAGATAAGAGTTTGCAATTAGAAAATTTAAAGTTACTCCCCTCTACACTCCTTTGAAAATCCTTCAAAAAGTCTAAAAAGTATGTAAATAGGTTTTTTGGTTAATTGGTTTTTTTAAAGATTTCAATATATTTTTTTCAGATAAGAAACAAATCAACAAAACAACCTATTGTTGGGTAGTTTATAAAAGTACCTTTACGACATAATGGTGTCCAGATATAATCACGGCAATATTTTGCATCAGAAAGTAAAATAATATTTTATTTTACCAGACAAAGTTAGGGCTAAGAAGCAATCTCTAAACAATTACCTGTGGACCAATGGTTTAAAGGTGAGTTGCGAACCACCACCAATGGTTGGGCAGGCGGACTGCTTTAAAGAACAGGATCGCGCAGCAGTCGCCCATCAAAGCAGCAGCCCGCTCGACGTTGCGCATACCTATTGGAGGTGAAAATATAATTATAATGAAGGGAACAGGGTTTATTCCGGACATTTGCCATCGTTCAGTGAAACAAAAAAAACAATAACACTACTTTTCGAGATCTGCAATCTCATCTCTTTGTACCGAATGACGATAACACATGGGGGCGGTGACTTCTGAGGTCGTAGTAATAAATACTCGAATTGCAAAGTTTACTTATAAGTTCAATTTAATTAACGAAACTTACAAGCACCACTTTTAGTTGGTAAATTAAATGTATACCTTGTCACGTTGCTGCCAATTAGAGTACAAGAACTAAACATGTATATCTGATAGGTGGGCCTAAAATATCCAATGTTCTATGGAATTATGCCTACGATATTTTACTTTATAAAACTTTAAGATTTTACTTCCCTTCGCAATATGTAAACTCACAACCCGGGCGTCGGCGTCTTGGCACGAGACATTGAAGCTGTAGTCTAAGAAGTACTAGTGAATTTGAATTTCTAGTCGGTAATTACTAGAAGAGGAGTAGAAGTTATGAAAGTGGTAGCCATCTACTCAAATAATACGTGAGCTCGCCTAAAACAAATTCGCGACGGTATTAGCCATTTAATGAGACAAAAAACTTATCACGACAACGTGCTCGTCAGAAGGACGACGCCACAGCTTGTATCCATTTCAATCAAGCAAATAAAAGATCTTCAAGGGTAAGTTACTTTACTATTTACAACTTTACTTTACGTTACATTCATTTTTATATGTTTGGCATCAAAGGGCTAATTTAATAACACGAAAATATAAATTTTACTTACGGACATAGCGCGCGAGGTGAAATCGGTCACGTAGTTGGGCTGCTACGAAGGGTTACAATAAAATATTCATACGCGTGCCAATTAGGTAGTTAGTCCGTCAATAATTTAGTTCCGGAAAATCGGATAAAAAATAATATTAAGTTGTACTGGCTAACTAGGTTGTGAAATGTTGCATTATATAAAATGGAACTAACTAACGGTACATCTTCTTCAGGTTAATAACTAACCTAACACATTTAAAACTAGGTTAAAATAAACAAATCATACCAGAGCGTTGTGACACGCCTAAGTCAGGAATCACAACCACCATGTAGTTTGTCAACTTCACTAACTCTAAAAACACGCATTTAATAAAGCTCAGAAACAAAATAGAATATTATCAGCGAGCGTATGATATTGGAATAAAGGTATTTTTCGTAAGACCTTGATGATTACAGTTCAATATAATGGCTCAGTGGAGTACGCGAGTCTTGGCCATTTCCCCGAGACGTGTTATCGCGTACGTGAACGTGGAAGAGGTGTACTGGTGTTGTTTTATCTACCCCTGTACGATGCAGGATATTCCAAAAAGTGTCTACATAACACTAATTATAAATACGAGATAGTACTTTCATTGTGCTACCATTGTAGGTTAATAACAGCTGAAGTAATTTAAAGTGGTGTTTAAACACAACAGCTCATTCTAACACATGGGAGTGCCATGACCCCTCCCTCTTTGTGAAACTAATTTAATAATCAATGCCAATAGTTCTCTCGTAAACCCTGGGAAGATTGTTGTCAATCATCGTATAAAGTTTGCTTTTTGTTCTTCTATAAGTCGTGTTTTTTTATACAATTTATTCCTTGTTATTAAATATTTTAAAATGAAATAAGCAATGTTTGTTTCCAAAATGAGAAGTATTCCGATAGTTTCTAGTGACAGTTATTTACTTGAATTAATTCAAGTTAATTTGTTGCTTCGTTAATCATTAATCTAACGCGTCTGTTTTTAAAGCGCTGAGGTAGAGCGTCCTCTTGAGTGTCATAATCACGAGTTGTGTTTAGCTCTTACTTCACAAGAAAATAGGATGAAGTCACAATGCAAGGAATCCAATTTTGACTATCTTTCGTGCAGACCCTTGCAGTACTATTACTTTGGGGTTTCTATATTCACTGTTTAAATAATATATCCAATGCATTATCCACATTGGGTTCACCTCCAGTTATAATTAATGCTTCTTCCAGTAAACAGTGCAAACAGGATATTTTCCTAAGTAATAGCCATTCTCACTCACGGTTATTAACTCTATACATTTAAATAGAATTTGACAGTGGGGCAGAGCAATATGGGTCACAAAACTTAAGCGTGAATGCTATTCCAGTCTTTAAAACGAGTTAATGCAAATTTACAACACAATCAGTTCAGTAATTTTTGCGGGTCAGATCATGAAACCTCATTCATTCATCCATCCATACCTTCAAATTTATAATACTAGTGAGATGCGTTTATTTTTATTGTTTTTATTTAGAAATATTAAAAATGTCTAAAACTTCATTTCTCGGGTTCAATAAATAAATATATATTCCTAAAACGTAAGATGACGAGAAGAAACAAATATTTCTTCAGGAAAATAAAGTTTTATATTTTTGTGTACTATTGTTTACAACTTCAACTATGTATTATATCTTGTCCATATAATTCTTACATACGGAAGCGTAAAATAGTACTTTGTCAAGGATAAAGAAGATTTCCATCATTTTAAATCTCAATACTTCTTAATACTTGTCATGGAAGCGTTACATTCCATGTTTTGTATTTTACGGTTATAGCTCATAATAGGAACATAAAAATGAAAAAATGAAATATGCTATATTATAAATGATAATATTCGTGAGTTGAGAGGTTATTGAAAAACTAAATTAATTTTCTGCGGTAATAAAGCATAAGATAAGATATTAGTAAACGAAAAGAAAATTAATTGTAAAATAATAATATTCTCAGAGAATGGAGGGTCTTGAAAAATTGCTCATTATATTTCAAACGTTTCTAGTAAGTTTTGCATACAATGTATCTACTTAATAATAAGGGCCCATTTTCACTCATTTTGATGGATTGTCAAAAACTTTTAGTATTACGACTTTTTAAATGTCCGAGTTGTTAAAAAAAGGAATGGACTATGCCACTAACTTAGATTGTATAGGTACTGTTTCGGGTAGTGCAAAACCTGAAAACTTATTCTTCAACCCAAGAAATTACCGAAACATTACAAACAATATGCTACTAAAATATGCCATAAAGAATCTTCCTTTATTCACGTACACCACTTTCATTCTATTAGACAAATCTTGGAAGCATAGATTGGAACGTAATTTGCATCTCAACGGTTTCAATCGCGTCACAATTAAAAATAATTATCTTTATGGAATATGTGTATAAGACGTGGTTTTATTTCAATTTTAACATTTTAATGGGCTGTAAATTGTGAACATTTTATTGAACTTACAGCAGTTCTTACGGTCGCTTTTAGATAGTAGCGATTCTGTTTAGTAGAACTAAACATTAGTTGGATACAACAAAATCTTAGGGATTAAATAATTTTAATAAGAATACGATTTAATAATAAGAAATAAGGAAATAAGGTTTTTTTAGAAATATTTATAAATAATTATACTTTACTATTATTATTCAATTATTTCACACCAAGTTTAATTAATATAATATACCATAACCGAAGATATAATAACACTGTATGTACATTCAATACGTGATTTTATTATTTTACAATTGAAATATCATGTTATACGAGTACAATATATAAAATAACAAATTACAGAGGTTTCGTTAGTTCCATGATATTACACTTATAAAGCTGGCAGGGAGGATGTTATGGAATATAAGTAAGTCGTCAAGAGGATTACTGAATGCAAGTGAAACTAATGTACTTGGCTACGTTACAAGAACAGCTGATAATTCCGCTACTATTACTCCAATAACTGAATATTAATAATAATAATAATGAAACCATTGGATTGATAGTAACGGATACACTAGTTGTAATTTACAGATTTCCTATTGGTTTAATAATATTGTGGCAGGGCACTGCCACAAACATAACTGCAAAGAAACCAATTTCACTCATAAAATGGTGAGTGTTCTTAGTTAAATTAAACATACCACTAAGCGGTTAGTTAGGGCATCGTCCTGAGCCTTCCCTCATAAGAAATATATATTGTTGTAGGCTGTAATGAAGTAGCCTCTGGCTTTCTGAACCTTCTCCCTCTTCCTGTATGTCAGTGCTACTGCAAACAATAGCCTAGTAAAATCTCCCTCATACACACAACGACCTTGCTTTCAGTAGATTATAAAAACTGGTAAAATAGACATAGAAAATTGATTTGGGGTAGTGTCATAAGCTATGTAGAGTACAGTTGTTAATCTTAATTTTATTATAAACATAGAAATTTTTAACATATACGGGTATAGAGCTGGCCGTTGACACAGAAATGTAACAAGGAAAGTAAGTGCACGACTTTCACACAACTCAGTCGACAAACATTACAAACAGAACTTCATTATTGCTTTTGTATCTACGGGTATCTTTTATACTCTGCCTTTACTCACCAAATCAGTTTAATTAAACGTTTCGTGGTCAAAATTGTATCTGAAGTGTAAGGATTTCCAGTTTAACCAGACTTAGGTACTCTGGTTAAATGATTCAACACAATCTTCTAGGTAGTCATATATAAGCAAAATAATATATCGTACTCTATAAAAACATCCTACTCAGTATGAAATCTTTTCACTTTTGACTGATTGTATATAGAAATGTATGGCTAATTTTACTTTTAGATTTCTTTTAAGACAGAAAACTAAAAACTTAACAAACGCTGTTTATTTATAGGACAAAAAAAATTAATGGCTTTTCCGTTATTATTAGTGAATAAATGTAATCACTTGAGCACTCTTATGTAATATAATAAAAGAGAGCCATAAAAATAAATCAACTTTACGTGTTACACTCCAACGTAACTCCACTGCGTAACGGCCCGGGACGTTAACGACAGTTATATGGCGCAGCGCAGTAACGACAAGAAGTGCCCAATGTCAGAGGTTAAACCGTGACCCAGATACATCAAAGTTGTCGATCTTAGAAGCGAACAAAGCCATAAACTGAATATCAAGTACCCCACCAGGCAGTAGTAACGACAAGAAGTGCCCAATGTTAGAGGTTAAACTATGACCCGGGCACAACAAAGTTGCCGATCTTAGAAGCAATCAAAGCCATAAACTGAATATCAAGTACCCCACCTGGTGGCTCTATAAGTTTACTTAAAGACCTTTCTGCTAGTTTACAAGTTTGAAGGTCACAGCATAAACTTCCCACGTGTGAATTTTAATTGCTTAGAATATCTAACCCTTGTGAATTCAAAGGTTTTTAAGTTTAGAAAAATCTCGTATATACAAGATGTTTGTATAATCTTCTTGGTAGGAAATTGTGCCTATTACAATAAAGTAATTTTTAACTATATGTCGGTTCTTTGTTTGAAGTTTGTTATTGACGATGGAAGGTTTGAAAGAATAACTGGATTTTTGTTTGCCACCGTTATATGTTACAAAAGGTATAACACAACGTTTCGAGGATCGGATCCATCCTCTTCATCAGGTGCGGGAGGTATTAATACATATGCAAATAAATAACAGAAAGAAGAACATAGTGTTTTTATTCGAAATTAACAATAGTACGTATCTGTTGTTGTAGTGGTTTTGGTAGTGTTTGCAACAACAAATACAGGATACACGATTGGCGTAAAAGTACAGATTGTGTCAAACTGTAGAATTGTGGATTTTATTGGGTATTCGAGTTGCAACAATTCTAAAATGTTTGGACTTCAACAGATTATAACACACTGTCATTAAATCACAAATAATAACAACAGTGTTCTCATGTTACCTTGCATATAACATAAAACATTTCTAATAGGTGTAATATGGGTATGAAGTGCGAGTTGGGATTTCTGGCAAGTGACCATCGACACCAGAGTTGCTTGAGGATATATCTCTATGGTATATTAAAGCATTGTACAAGGTCTTGTTATTTACATTTTTAATAGTAAACCTTTATAAACCAACTCAAGCACGTCTGTCGCAACGTATTACCAAACTATTGGTAATTCCTGATAAAACCATTTTTAACTTTTTCTCAGATAATTTATGGTTATTAAAAAAGATTCCTGTATTAGGAATTGAATTCTAATTTAATGATTAAACTTAAAGGCCAGTGTACTGAAGCACTCCAATGGTAAAGCACACTATTTCTTACTGAACACATACGAAGAAACATAAATGCTTTTGCAATAGTATAATTTATTTATTTAGTTGAGTAGACTCTTAGATTTATGACATAAAACATAATGTAATGAAACACAATACACTGGTAGTTAAAATAGCGAAAATCCATGACTTGGTTAACTTAACCAAAATTAGATTTTCACAAAGTTTTCGACCACCTGACGTAAAATGTCTACCGTATAATTTACTTTATATAGTAAATTATAGTATAAGTATTTTTACTTATACTATAATTAAAAAAAAATACTATTTTTAATATGCAACATTTTTATGTAACAGTTTTATTACAATTCAAAACTAAATATATATTTATTTCTATATAATAATTTTTTCTAGTATTATAAAAGTCAAAATATAACCTCAAAATAAATTTTAATTAAATGATTGAAAATTAATACTAAAAATTGTTTCAGCAATAGTAATAGATAGAATGCAGATAAATGTCGATTTAAATATTTCTAATGTAACATTGATCCTGTAATTTCTTTTTTCAATGTTATTAGGTGCTTTAATGAGTTATTCTATCCACTTTTGTTATAGTTATGTAATTCATATTCTAGATAAAGAATAGTTTAAACACCATATACGAATATTTTTCTGAGACTATCGACAAAAGATATATTAAAATGCATTATTTATAAGAAAAAAGTTTCAATTAACAGGTAACTGCGATATAACTATTTAACCTATATGAATAATTACTAGTAACATTTATGTCAACTTTAAAACAAAAATATCAATATTTGTTACATTAAAAATGATTCAATATAATACAGGGTGAATGAAGGAAATAAAGATAATACATTATTCATAATAGAAAACTAATAGGAACAGCATTAAAAGTAAAGACAAATTAATTTACAAATATTAAAAAATGTATAACACTTATACTTTTGAATCAGTGTTTTACACAAAAATTCAGTTAAATCTAAAACAGTATACCGCATGAAAAGATAAACACCAAGAATCTAGTTATTCATAAAAATATCATATCTCTAAATATAAGGTAAAACAAGAAAAAAGTCCTTTGAAACAAGACAAAAACAATGTAGAATCTCCCTTTCTCGCGCGCGCGAGTTATAGAATATTTCAATATCAGCACACTAACATTACAAGGATCAGCGTTTCACATATTTCTTTAGTAGTATAATAAAGTTGAAAATGTTTCTTTTCTGTTATTACAATAGTTTCTTCATGTCTTTTATGACAAAGATTTGCCTTAGCGTGTTTGAGTTATGTACCTAATGTATAAACCGGTCACGGCTTAACTTTGATTGGTGTCCGTTGTGTCAAACTTTAGCTTACAAAATTGAAGTAACGACTTTTCTACAAACTTTCTTAATATGGTTTTCACAATTACTAGTTCTCATTCTTGTACAGGTTTCAAGAATCTTAATGCAGACGGTACAGTGTTAAAAGTAAAATTGTAAATAAATTTACACATTATTATGTGTAAATGTATTTGTGATGTGTTTATTTATTTGTAATTTTTAGTGTGCGTGCATAGTCTCGATCTACATTAACATTTATCACATAACCGTGGTGAATATATATTTTTAGTGTGCGTGCATAGTCTCGATCTACATTAACATTTATCACATAACCGTGGTGAATATATATTTTTAGTGTGCGTGCATAGTCTCGATCTACATTAACATTTATCACATAACCGTGGTGAATATATATTTTTAGTGTGCGTGCATAGTCTCGATCTACATTAACATTTATCACATAACCGTGGTGAATATATATTTTTAGTGTGCGTGCATAGTCTCGATCTACATTAACATTTATCACATAACCGTGGTGAATATATATTTTTAGTGTGCGTGCATAGTCTCGATCTACATTAACATTTATCACATAACCGTGGTGAATATATATTTTTAAGGTATTTAATAGTGCAAAAAATAAACAGTATGCTATTTAACCACATAGAATCTATAAAACCTGTCATCGAGTATACAAATTAATAACTCGAACGTAAACAGGACGATTTGCAAACTTTGTATCATATGCAATATTCGGTTTTAATACGGTACGGTAATATTAACCCGGTTTCAAAGTTAGAGTTTGAAAATAACAGTAGTAAACATGCTGTTCGTGTATTTGTGTAACTGTACTATTCAATAGGCGGGAGAATACTAAGCAATTAACAGACTTTGTTCCTAGTAGCCAGTTAAACCAGCAGGAGTTTCTTCTAACATACCTGCAAAGTTTGATCCAATCTCCGTTTGTGTTAATTTGAAATATATTTCAATATTGTCAAGTTAAATACTTCGTAATTATATTACAATGTAGGCTTCTCCAAAGAACATTTAATGTATATACTATCCTTGGTAAGCAGCAGTTGTCAGTGTGACAAATTGTTGCAGGATAACTGTTATAGTTAACAGCTTTACAATGAAGATTGTTTCGCTTAATCGATTGTCAGTAATGACAACGATATAATTATAATTTGATTACATGCGTTTGTTAAATTCTTTTGTTCTCGCTTTAACTATTTACTACTAAAAAGTTTTACTATTTTTGATATTTACCAAAATCTATAAAGCTCTTTTCACTATCAGTGTCTTCGTCTGGCGCTGTTTGGGAAGGAACTGTTAAAGCGAATGTTAGGACTGATAATAAAAAAAAACTATCATTTACACCGCTAATGAGACTCATAGTGGACCCACACCCAATAACCATGAGGGTCCTGACACCATCTCCACCTCCACAGAGACGTCTTCCCCTCGTCACGACTCCAAGACCTGCGGGATCTTCACCTTTTACGACCACATCTTCCAGCACACCCGAGTTCCGCATCCTCGACTGATATTCCGCCTGCTCCCGCACCCGCTTCGCCACTCCATTCCAGCAATGCTCCAGCCACTTCATCACACAAAGCAGAAGACTCATCGGGAGAAATCTCAACATTAAAAAATGAAATAACTCGTTTAAAATAACGAAATGCGGGGTCTTCTAGACCACGCCATCGAGTCGGATATGCGCTTGCTAAAATTTACTGACCAAATTTTTGTATCAGACGCATCAATCTCCGATAATAAGGAAAATAGGCCAGCGACTCAAGACTGCAGTATACAGTGCGATCTTCCTGCGAAACGAAAGCTCGTCTGAACCTATTGCAACACGCACATACACAGACGTGTCTGCGCAGTGTGACCTAACAGACCAGCGGGCAGCGTGGATGGAATTGGAAGAATCGGTGCGTAGTTTAAGAGGAACAGTGGAAGTTTTGGAAGCAGAAAACCATAGTTTAAAGCTCCAACTAAAGTCCTGCAAGTGTGCTGAACAGTCTCGCCAACCATTGACTGTGATTTCGCAGCAATTCAGATACATCTCCTCCAGTAACAACTCAAAATAAATCTTAATTATTGCAAACAAAAAATACAAAAAACACCGACTACAGCTTTGACATCAAAAACAGCAGATAGTCACACTCGGCACATTCGCAGGTCTTACAAGAGGACTGGTCGACTCCTCTACTTCGATCACCGGTGTTTGCAAACCCGGCGCCGCCGCCTACTAGACATTGTCAGCCTGCCTCAGCTCACCACCTCCACCTGCGAGCACTGTCGGCCTGGACCAGCCCGCGTCTCCACCTGGACCTAGGCTTCATTGCGAGGTGCTGATTGCCGGAACAAACGACCTGGCTACCGGCGCCCAGCACACGATCTACCAGCATCTGGAGCAGTACATCACCAAACAGACCGGCCGACACTCAACTAGTAGTCGCCACTATGCCCACATCGGCACGACCTGCAAGATCTGACAATCCCATCCATGACGAGACCATTCTCGTGAATGCTTTCATTGAAGAGCTGGCTGCCAGACACGACATCCAAGTGCTTCGTCTTGGACACCATTAGCCGGAAGTATTTCACGAGACATGGTCTACACCTGTCGATGCGTGGCAAAAGACTGCTGGCCGAGATGTTGGTGAGGTGCTTGACTACGCCCAAAACTCGCCCCGTTTGCACAGATAGCAGACTGTCAGCTATCGCTCCTACGCCTCAAAAACCGTGCACCAGCAGAGCGGTTCCTCCGGTAGCACCACCACCGGTACCGACGTCCCCTCCATTACCCTCATCTCCAACGCCTTTTCTGACACTTTTGGGGCCAGCGTCTTCACCGTCGTCTCCATCAACGTCCGCTCCTCTCACTCTGCCGCATATCACCTTTGCTGAAGTTGTCGCTGGGACATCTAAGCCCAATTTCAATTGCAGAAACAACCCAGCACTCAGTCTTTTTTAGTAGAAGCTCCACCTCTGATCCCCATACAAATTTGACTGACAAAAATAAAATAAAAAATTCCAATTTAAAGAAAACACATTTCTAAAACAGTGTCATTTGTGCATCAAAATGCACAAATGGCTACGAATAAGGTGGATGAGCTTACTCTCATGTGCGAGGAGCTCAATCCAGACTTGTTAGTTGTGACCGAACCACGGTTTTAACAACAACAATATCGAACACTTTAAAATTCCAAATTACCAATTGGCAAATTTTTACTGCCGCAACTCCTTCAAAGGAGGAGGTGTAGCAATATTTCTGAAAAATGAGCTCTCCTTTACCCCTCTCACTCTTTTCAAACCTACAGACAAACACTGTGAACATACAGGTGTAAAACTCAAAACCAAACACTCTCATATTGATGTGATTGGTCTCTATAGGTCTTCCAACGGAAACGAGGAATTGTTTTTTTCAAAATTCGATCAAATCTTGACTGACGTTGCAATTAAAACTCGCGGTTTCATAGTCATGGGAGACTTCAACATTGACGTCTTAGATGTCGATAGTCCCATGACAAGGAGGATTGGCTGACTTGCTGGGGGTCGTTTGGCCTGAAATGGTCGGTTAACTCTCCAACAAGAGTGACGGCCAACTCAGCGACCGCGATTGACAAACGTCATCACCACAGATTTGACAGACATTTGAGGTCTTGGTGGTCGACACAGCCATTTCAGAACCACTATGGCCAACAGGCCATCATCAATGGTCACGAGGCACCAAGGGGTCCCATCTCAGAGAAAACATTCAGAGATACAAGGCCCACAAACATAGCATTGCTCAACTTTCAGCTGGCAAAAGAAAGTTGGAAATTTCTGAATTCTAGGGATCCTCTTGAGTTGCAATTTCAAAAATTTGAACACACATTCAATTTTCATCTAGACGTGAGCTGTCCTCTAAGGAAAACCAAACAAAGACCTAAGAAACGAAAGTGCACATGGATTACCAAAGGTATCCTGGTTTCTAGAGAAAAAATTTCATTTTTCTCGGAAATAAACAAGCACACAGTTAACGAAGAGTTCAAAAGATTTTTTCAAAAGTACAAACAAATTTATAGAAAAGTCATCAAAAGCTGCGAAAAGCCTATGATGTAAACAAAGCGTTGCTCACGTCGAAAAAAA
The DNA here is from genome assembly GCF_021130785.1 of Homalodisca vitripennis. Lineage (NCBI taxonomy): Eukaryota > Metazoa > Arthropoda > Insecta > Hemiptera > Cicadellidae > Homalodisca > Homalodisca vitripennis. Next base: position 109,294,265 of record NC_060210.1, read on the forward strand.
CGTATCAAAAACTGCATGGGCCTTCATCAACAATAAAAATTTATTAATTGATAAACCGATTGAACTACAGATCAAAGATAAACTCATCAATGATCCTTTAAGGGTAGCTGAGGAGTTCAATAAATTCTTTTCCTCGGTTGGAGCTGAACTAGGACATCGTCCTCCATATAGCCAGCCGGTTCACATGTCAGTGCCGAGTCCAAATAGCTTCATTGGCTCTGGTCCCGGTATCAGAGGAGGAAATTGCTAGAGTGATACGAGGCCATCCCATCAAAACGGTCTAATGACTCAAATTATGTGTCAACGTGGCTCCTAAAAGCAATGCTCTAAGCATTTATTGGGCCCGCTCGAACACCTTATCAACCTCTCTTTTCACTCGGGAGCGTTTCCTTCCTCTCTCAAAATCGCTAAAGTCACTCCAATTTTTTAAGAAGGGTGACCCTCTTTCAACTCAAAATTACCGCCCCATATCGATATTGCCGGTCTTCAGCAAAATCTTTGAGAAGCGCTTTCTTTCCCGTTGTGTGAATTTTTCTGGACAAACACCATCTACTGTCTGTAAACCAGTTCGGATTCCGAAGTGGTAGATCGACGGTGGACGCAGTCGTGCGTCTAGTCGATGCGATAGTGGAGGGAATTGAAGGTCGAGGAGATACTTTGAGTATTTTCCTTGACTTATCAAAAGCGTTTGACTGTGTCGACCATCAAATCCTCATTCGCAAACTGGAGTATTACGGGATGCGAGGAGTGTCGCTCAAGTGGCTCAAATCGTATCTCAGTGATCGAACACAATTTGTAGGCATTTCAGGCGTCAAAATCGGGGAGAGGAGGGTCTGAGCTATGGTGTTCCTCAGGGCTCCATACTTAGCCCTTTACTCTTCTTGATCTACGTAAATGATGTTGGTTCATCGGTACAAACAAGGGCGACTCGTCCAGTACGCAGATGACACGACTCTCTGTCTCAACTCAAAATCACAAGAAGAAACTTGAAAAAATTACGTTCATTGAGCTCAACAGTGCAGTTCAACATTTCAATGAGCTCAAATCTCAAACAAATTCTTTGAAATCAAAATTCATTCAATTTAGTTTGCGACAAACAGATTCAGATTGTAGTCCTACAGTCATGTTAGACGAATCTGAAATCACTGAAGTGTACTCAATGAAAATTCCTTGGAATACACCTAGATCGAGGTTTGACTTGGGATTGTCATGTAGACTATGTTTGTTCAAAGTTATCCTCAGGCATTTATGTCTTGAGGAAACTGTCCGAATACTGCCCAACGCAGGTACTGATGACGGCATATTATGGACTGATCTACCCACACCTTTCTTACGGATTGGCATTGTGGGGAGGTTGCACAACCGCAAACTTTTCCAGAATTTTCATCCTTCAAAAAAAAGCAGTTCGAACAATTGCAAAACTGCAATGGAGAGAGTCGTGCAGGCCAGCTTTCAAAAATCTAAAATTGTTGACATTACCTTGCCTCTACGTCTTGGAAACGTGTCTTTTTTCAAATCCAAATGCGAACACACAAGAGGTAGTGATTTACACTCTTATGCAACTAGAGGGAGGGATGACTACCGAACTGGAAGACACAGGACGGTAGCTCACGAGCGTTTGCCTTCTCAGGCAGGAGTTCGAATTGTCAACAACTTGCCGAACTCGATTAAATGTGTCCCCATGCTGAAGGCATTCAAAGCTCGTCTATAAAAACAAACATTGATTACACATGCGTTCTACAGTATAGACGAGTTTATGGCACACAATTGGGAGACCTCTCAATTGGCTGAACTGACCGGGGAAGTGGTGGATCTATTCGAATGAGTGAGAGAGAGTGAACGCAAAAATTGTATGTATGGAAGGGACTTCGATGGTAGAACGAGTGGGAAAATTTAGCTCGATATACGTGACGATTGCTATAACATTGTTTTTATGTTCTACGCAATAAATAATTTATTATTATTATTATTATTATTCGTAACATGTTTTTCCCGCAATGAATTGTGTTAATTTATTCTAGAGCTACTTGGCCACGTTCCCTCCAAGCCAGACAGCTAGGCGACAATTCGTCTTCTTGGCGTAATTTAACCTAATATTAAACAACTAAAGTTTGTACAATATATATTGTCTATATGTTTTCATATGTATGGCTGGTATATAAACATAGCTTCTATATTTAACATTGTCTTGGCTCACCGATCAAAAGATTTAGGTACTTACAGATCGCCTCTTGCAGATAGGTCTGTTATTTTCCAGAAAAGAACTTCTGGTTCTTGTAGGCTTCTGCATTGTAAATGTATATTACAGCAACTATGTGGTAAACTAACTTCTAGAAGCACGTAATAAATAGCTATTAGGTTGGTGTGTTTGGATTCTCTCGGTCTCCGAGAGTTAATATAAACTCTGCTGATGAGAAAACTGGTCCAGAATATCTGTTTCTGGTTATATCTAACTAGGACTTATCATCCTCATATTTCGCATGTACAATAACTATTTGTACAACATTTTAAATCTTAGCCTCTTGCTGCTTTTGGTCTGTAGAAGTTTTCTGGTATACAAACTTCTAGCGTCTGGAAATCTGCAGCCTCTGGAAGCTAGCAGCTACAACAAACGCTGAACACGTGCAGAGTAACAAGCGGTCTAAAATCTTCTAACTTTAGAGAGTTCAAATTTATCTGAAGACCCTTAACCATAATGTTACATCATTAACCACAACCAAACAACTGACCCTTTTGTCATAACGACGCAGCCCACTTTAAAACATTGATAACAAAACAAAATATAATGGACAACAGTTCGTCCTACGGTACGCTAACGATTTTTCCTCAAAGAGCATCTTCGTGAATTCTAAAAAGACGTTAGCGAGCGCAGTCAGTCACCTTGTCACACCCCTTAGATACTGTAATAAAAAAACATGGAACTGGCGCAATTTCATTTAAACTTTCACTTATTTCTACTTTTGTCTATGATTTTTTCCAGCATCTTTATGACAACACCAATGCATGTCGAAAACGTCATCTGTCTCGGAACAGAGAAATATAGTCGATATCTTATAAACCACATGTCCTCCCTTTCTTGTAAGTGGTTCTTCTTGATTTCATATTGTTTAATTTCGGGTTTCTACATTCCAACTTGTTATTATAATTTTTATTCACGCCATTGCTCTCGTTGGAGAGTTTGATGTATTTTTCGCACCAGCGATTCTTAGTCACAAGCTGAAAAAAATGTATAGTTGTTTCCGTTTATAAATCTGTAAATACATGTTATTGTTTCTGGATTTCCCTATTTATATTGCTACCAAACTCCTGTGGCTATGGCAAGTCATACAAACGAACACATATTCGTTATTGATATTATTTCCTCTGTTTCTGAGCTATCGGTGATGAGTTTATGAACGTTTGTTCTTTTTGGTTTTGAAGGATTAACCTTTTACATGAAAATAAGGACACTGAATTATTATTTTCTCGTTGTTTATTCAACATGTGCACATGTATTGGATATTTTATAAAAATAGAATAAGTACGTAAAACTATAAGTCAGATAATGAATCTAGAAGTGAATGATGACGATAATACCCAGATAGGCTACTTCGAGTACATGTGAACACATTAAGAGGTTCACCACAGCCTCTCTTGGGTCGCGTTATCTTTAGAACACAAGTCTTTATTTGTGGTCATCCATATATCTAGTAATTTATTAGGGGGAAAGAAGGTTTAGAGGAGCTTTTCAAGGATATTTCAGGAATGTTTCAAGGGTGTTATATTTTAATTATTAAATCATTTGCTATTGCCTATTATTTCAGCGTAAGAAGCATTTGTCCGCTTATTGTTTTTGCTTCAATCAGCTGGTTTATAAAATATATAAAAATTCCAATATATTTTGTTTCATAAAAACATAAGAAACGAGTTCTTCTTTTAAGATCCTTGTTCATCAGGGAAAAATGTATAATAAAATTCAATATATATAATATAACAGTTAATATCATCTACCTTATATGCTTCGAAATAAAATGTATGCTTATCTAGAAAGAAGTTTATAACAATTCTACTACCAATATTCTAACCCCTTTACTTTAAGGAGATCATTATAACAAGATCTCTAGAGTAATAACAAAAAATGTTTTGTTTTTTACAGTAAAGTATTTTTTGTTGAAACTTAACCATCTGAGTTGTATCAATAAACTCACATGGCTTATTCCCACTAAACAGTTTAAATTGTTTGTATGTTTCTCTGTGACACTATAGAGGAAGTCCCGTAACTCTCTGGACAAAGGTAATTAACATTATTGCTCAGGGCAATTAATTAACGATTTCTCAAACACACTTCACTACATAAACATCTCCGGTGCTTAATTTCCCATATGTCTGACCTTATGATTTCTAACTCATAGTTAATTATAACTGTGTTGTATTTCAAGAACTCTAATGTGGCCCCCAGCCCAATACACACACTGTGTGTGTCTCTACTCATCCGATAGAAACTATCGATTACAATAGTTTGACCGGGTGCATTTATTTGGAGTATGTGTAAATAAGCAATCAAATATATCATTCCGTATCATTTCAATTGTTTTTGACAGTTTCAGAAACTAAAAATATGAATTTTGAACTAATATTGTTTAATTAATATATGTTTGGAGAAGAAAATTTTATTATTTTGCTCCAACAGTTTGTGGAGAGGATTCAGACCTCTACTGAATAACAAACATATCCGCTGGTACATGTAGTAATGGACTGATGAGGCAAGATTAGATCATGTATTGCTAAGCTTACAATACCATAAAGTGTCATTTAAAAAGTTGAAAATAAATATTAAAAAGTAAGAAATGACATACACTTCTCTCTACAAAAGAAAATTAATACGGTTTTGATGAAATTAAATGTTTACTGGTGCAATATATATAGTCATGCTGACGTTATAGCTGTACTATTATCCATTTGTTTATAAGTCATACTAAATATCCTCTCTTCTTTGAAAACAGGGATCTGTCTCTCCCTTTAAAAAAAATGAAACAAAAAAGAATAGGATGAAATATTTTTCTATCGGTTTTCAAAACCTATTTTATAAATGCACATATCGAAATGAACATTTGCCAAGGCATTTATAATTTTTTTCACGCGGTTAGAAGTGCCCAAAAAGGTTTTCATCGACGAAATATAAAGAAAGAAGAATAAAAGCCGTAAAAGACAGAGCTATAGAAATGCTGAGTTTATACAAAAACCACATGAAAGTAAAGTTTAGTCAGAGAAAGTTTGACGTAGGAACAGCAGTCTGAGCTGTTATGAATACAATTCGCTGTAAAACAGTGTGGCGAGTAGCTTGCCAGTTATATTAATATTAATAGATTGAGTTTTTACTGCTTTTACTTCGCTGATACTCACTATCGTTAGGATTAACAGAATAGGACTATTTCAGCTGAGGAAACATACTCATTCTTCATATGATAACTATTAATTTATTATTATAACTATTTGAATAAGATAGATAATTGCTCACTTATAATATTATGGTACTACAAGAAAACTAAAGGAGTCGTGTTTCCTTACCTAATTATATGAAGATTAATCTATCCGGCTTGTGACCGGTTGTACTTTTAACCGATATAAAACTACTTGTTTGGTATATTTTAAATATTATTATATTTTATTTTTCTGTTACATAATTCTAAACATCAGACCAAAACTTTGATTGAAATTATAAGTGAAAATTCATGTATTTTAATGTTACTAATTTCAGAGCTTTACTATTACAAATTTTAGTACAGTTCTAGCTTCACGAAAATATGTAACATATATCTCTCAGTGGTCGTATAAATAAGAGGTATGATTGTTGTAAATGTTCTGCATAATAAACGTCTGAAGAGACTCCCACAGGAGCAGACTGTCAAGGCTTCTCAGCGCCACGATTCTACCTCTAAGAAACTATTTAACATATATCCCACAGTAGTCATATAAATAAGAAGTCTGAAGAGGCTCCCACAGGAGCAAACTGTTAAGGTTTCTCAGCGCCACGATTCCCCACAGTGTCGTATAAATAAGAAGTCTGAAGAGGCTCCCACAGGAGCAGACTGTTAAGGTTTCTCAGCGCCACGATTCTACCTCTAAGAAACTATTTAACATATATCCCACAGTAGTCATATAAATAAGAAGTCTGAAGAGGCTCCCACAGGAGCAGACAGTCAAGCTATTTCAGTACCACGATACCTTTAAGAAACTATTTAACATATATGCCACAGCAGTCATATAAATAAGAAGTCTGAAGAGGCTCCCACAGGAGCAGACTGTCAAGGTTTCTCAGCGCCACGATTCTAGCTTTAAGAAAATATTTAACATATATCCCACAGCAGTCATATAAATAAGAAGTCTGAAGAGGCTCCCACAGGAGCAGACAGTCAAGCTATTTCAGTACCACGATACCTTTAAGAAACTATTTAACATATATGCCACAGCAGTCATATAAATAAGAAGTCTGAAGAGGCTCTCACAGGAGCAGACTGTCAAGGTTTCTCAGCGCCACGATTCCCCACAGTGTTGTATAAATAAGATATCTGAAGAGGCTCCCACAGGAGCAGACTGTCAAAATTTCTCAGCGCCATGATTCCCACAGTGTCGTATAAATAAGATGTCTGAAGAGGCTCTCACAGGAGCAGACTGTTAAGGTTTCTCAGCGCCACAATTCCCCACAGTGTCGTATAAATAAGAAGTCTGAAGAGGCTCTCACAGGAGCAGACTGTCAAGCTATTTCAGTAGCACGATACCTTTAAGAAACTATTTAACATATATCCCATAGCAGTCATATAAATAAGAAGTCTGAAGAGGCTCCAACAGAAGCAGACAGTCAAGCTATTTCAGTACCACGATACCTTTAAGAAACTATTTAACATATATGCCACAGCAGTCATATAAATAAGAAGTCTGAAGAGGCTCCCACAGGAGCAGACTGTCAAGGTTTCTCAGCGCCACGATTCTAGCTTTAAGAAACTATTTAACATATATCCCACAGCAGTCATATAAATAAGAAGTCTGAAGAGGCTCCCACAGGAGCAAACAGTCAAGCTATATCAGTACCACGATACCTTTAAGAAACTATTTAACATATATTCCCCAGCAGTCATATAAATAAGAAGTCTGAAGAGGCTCCCACAGGAGCAAACTGTTAAGGTTTCTCAGGGCCACGATTCCCCACAGTGTCGTATAAATAAGAAGTCTGAAGAGGCTCCCACAGGAGCAGACTGTTAAGGTTTCTCAGCGCCACGATTCCCCACAGTGTCGTATAAATAAGAAGTCTGAAGAGGCTCCCACAGGAGCAGACTGTCAAGCTATTTCAGTAGCACGATACCTTTAAGAAACTATTTAACATATATCCCATAGCAGTCATATAAATAAGAAGTCTGAAGAGGCTCCCACAGGAGCAGACTGTCAAGCTATTTTCAGTACCACGATTCCCATCCATCCATCGTATCCATCGTAATTTTGAATGCATCTCGTCTTCATATGGAATTTATCTAAGATGGTAATTATTTCCCTTTACTTGAATTATTTACTTATATAATTATAAAACAATTAAATATAAAATATTTACTTAAATAATTTACTTATATTATTTTACTTATTTTTCTATAGAACTATAAAACTGTAAAATAAAAACTAATGGTTGTCATCGTAAATGAAAAATATTTTCGTGTAGTACGGAAAAGACTTGCACAATTCTAGCATGAAATTAACAAGATAACCACCCAACATGGTTTGTCTTCAGTCTTGACTGATATGAGTAACTAGAAACAAAGTTTGAGATGCGACTAATTAACTTACGGACAAGTTGCATCCCTGCCAGACCATTTTTAGAAATCCCAACTTTATAAACAAGGCAAGTTACATAATAGCACAATAAAAAGTGTTCAAAGCTTAAAGATATTGTTTGCGCTAGCTTAAATTTGTTACCGAACAAATAATGTTTTAATGTCTACATTTACTATAAGGTGGACAACGCTTAGTTGATTGAAAAATTAAAAACATGATGTACTGTTGGCGAGAGAAAAGAAGAGACCTGGCCCGTGCCGGCGCACAGCTGTGTACTAGTGTGTTGCCGCGCGGTAATTTCAGGCGCTTCGCCCCACAGCCAACCCTGCGAATTGTTTATCATAGCAATGGAACAGTGAAACAATAATGGAATTACGAAACAAGGCGCGGCAACATACTAGTAGTAGCGCCTGCAAATTTCAGATAGGCCAGAATCCAGGTCTCTTCTTTTCTCTTGCGATCAGTAAATTTATGAAATATTTATGAATGAAAAATGTATGAATGATTTTGTATATTTTTGTAAAAATTATGCAAGAGCAACAAAACTATCTATTTAAACACGCGCACGCAAACGCAAACAAAAATATTCAGGTGCACACATTCCGCTAAAACGTGGTAAATTAATTTTCATAACTTTTTTGATATGTATATACACAAAGTTTTTTTTAATGTATTACCAACTAGGTCGTGCCTCAAAATTCTTTTATGGATTGGATCTGTTCTAGATAAGTGAATGAATAATTAATTATTATGAGTTCTCTGCAGGGTTTCAGATCCTCCCTCGATGATTATGTCACAAATACACCCTAAGCTTACCCCCTCCATATTCCTTCCTATAGAATGTTCCTATAGGAGTTTAGACTACTAAAGACCTTTTACTAGTAAGATCTATTGTTCATCTCGGGCGAAAAGTACAATCGGGTAAAATGAAGCTTCGTCTTGAGGAACATAAAAAAACTTGTTGTGCGTAGAATTCGATCAATATCCCTACTCGAAGTTAGAACGAAATGTTTATACAGGATTGTATAGAAATCTTTTAAGAGACACCCCAATCTTGGCTAATATTGGTTTTGGTTCATTTTGGATATTGAAATTCAATACCACACTGGCCACCGGATAAATTCTTTAGTTTTTTTTCTGAGGAAATGGTTGGCAGTGTAAAAATTGAGTCTTTACACGGGTATAGAGCCAGAGGAGCAGATATCGCGATTTTAGCGCAGGATTTGTGTATAATTGAAATGTTTAGTGTTTTCAGAAATTCACAAGTCTTGATGTAATAAAAACATTAAGGTCGTTCCGCGATTCAAAAAGTATTTGGCAGTGTATTGGGTAGTTATAATGGCTGGCACTAATGGGAACGCTATAAAGTGTGGTTTCTCCATATTTTTATATTCCTTTTTTATGAGAAGTTTCAATATCGCTTTTACCATAGAAAAAAACAATAATTAGGGACAAAACAAAAAAATAACACAGAGATACCATATGTAAGAAATTTGGCCACTCGTAACATAATTTTATTCTATACAGTAGGAGTAACACTCTCCTAAAAAAAGTAATAGTTGATGTTATTAGTGGTCGTAAATATTAGAACAACAAGTAACAAACTTATAAAAAGGAATTATTAGTCGCCATAATACAGTAAATTATGTAATTGACAGATCAGGAGGAGGAAAGAAAGAGTATGAGGGTTTAAAGAGATGAATGCATCTAGAATCATAACTCTATTGTATTGAGAACTCTCAGAGGGTGAGAGCTTCGAGATGAACTTATGAAAAGATCGGAGTCCCTTGCGACTTGACGAGCGGTTCCTAGACACCATAAAATTGCAGAGATTAAGTTTTAAGATCTCTGTAATTGTGACATTTAGGATGGAGGCTTACAGAAGCCAATATTTCATAGACGCCACATCTCATATGACTGTAGATTACACAAATTAGTTCTGAATATTGCAGTTCGTTATTCATAAGTACCAAGACCAAGCCTCCTTTGTTATGAGTTGCCATACACCAGAGAATTCACTTGTTGGAGTGATTACCATGTTCCATTTGCTCAGAAAAATCAGTCGATCTCAAAATCCAGGTGGTCGGGAATTGGAGAAAAATGAGGACCATCGTCATTGAACTAAAGACTAGAGCTGAGGCACGTATATGCTTATTGGAGATGGAGGTATCCTACACCAAGAGGGTCTTAGAAGGCAGATAGAAGATCTCAGCACTCAAGAAGTCTGTCAATCCTAGGAATTTAATGACTAAAGGGAATTCTGTATACATGTGAAGCCGAGATTGCTTAAAAAGAGGAACTTCTGGGGGAGGTGCAGTGGTTTTATATGCAGGTAGAAAAGCCAATATTACAGTGGTGTAGATAAAATCCATCTTTAGGGGGATCTTAGGGGAGTCTGAGTAATGAAATACCCCGTACATAAAATGGAGTGTGGAGGTACTTCCTAGAGAAATAGCAACTTCAGATATTTAAAAATCTTAAATGTTCCTGTAGAAACAGTTATTTTTACAATTGAATTTTTAATGATTCGGGCAAGTTATGCGCAATTTTTAATACATTTCTTGAATTATGGTAAATATGTTTTGTGGTTCAGTGAACAACTTATCTTGTTTATTCAACATAATTAAATTTAATCTATAGAAACATTGTGCACATTATCAGCATCTATTTCACATGTCGATCATATCTGTATCCTATGAACCTGAGTGTAGCTAATAAAGATCATAGCTTTGTACAGTTGTTTTTATTTCAGTTTATGGTTTGCATTTTTCGTCACTCCGGTAAGTAACAGCCAAAAAGCTTTAACAAAAGCATGATTATACGAAATTGAGCTATTATTAGAATAGATTAAAGAAACAAATTAAATTAGTCTCGTATTTTGAGAGCTCGTCCAAAACTTCACTTGGAGAAATTTTCTCGGTTGATGATGAGCATTGCTTAGTCTAGTCTGAAAAAATATATTATATGGAAATCGATATAAAATGAAACATATTCTGTTAATATACATATTTTGCTAACACTTTAAATGAAAATAAATTATTTATTTTACTAATAAAGTTGCTAAAAATAATACTTCTGCTGCGTTGCAATTTGAGATTGAAATAAAAATGTAGTAAGGTATATATTTTGTACGTATTTGATAAATTAAAACTGAAACATTACTTTTCATTAAAATTTTTTTAACATTCACAATGTGCCCAATTGAGATTCGCAAGCAGGTTTTTATACTTTGGTATAGTTCTTGGTTGCAAATACTCATAGCAGTGAAGGAAAGATAGCGCAACATTAAATAAATAATATAATTTTAATAATGTTTAATATCATGACCTATCCTTATATTTACAAGTGAACGATTTTCATTACTCAATTAATTATTAATATCTAATACTTTGTCCTGTGTTTATTAAGGTGATTTCTTGGTAAGTCATATCAGATGTTTCATAATCATTACATATCAGAATAATGTATGCTCGAATTATATTGAAGAATAACACAACGTTTTATAGTATAGGCAATTACTTTATTGAAAACAAATCAAATAACATTCGGTTTTACAGAAGTTGTTTCTCGGAGCGCCTTATGAACACACAACAGAAGGACGGCCATTTCAGAGTGTAGCCGAGTGCTTCTTGTTTTCAGGCAGGTCTCACCGGCAAACAGTTAGTAGGAGCGATGGAGCGTCTTCTAACAAATTTGGACAACCTTCTTCCTCTCTCTACTTTTTAGTAAGTAAATCAATAACAAAGCATGGTAAAATATGTATAAATTATATTAAATACCCAATCAACGGTGTGTTATTCATTCAAAAGATTTAACAATATTACGTATAAATAACTGTTACAATTTCTTTATGGTTTGGGGAGGGGGACAGGACCCCCTACACCACTGCAATATGTTTCAGGAGTAAAGAATGTTTCGATGCACAGTAAGTTGTTGGGTAGAAATTTTATAATTTACAGTGTACAAAAAGCTGTATCTGTACAATTAAAGTTAGTAACAAAAAGTTTATATGAATTTAAAAACATCTGGGCTGAGCGTTAGTGAAACCAATCACTTGTGTGGGCTTAGAAATTAATTTATGTATGTTTGACCTCTTCACTAGCCCAGGACTCAGTAATAAGAATGTTATTGAGGGCTTTAGTTACACGAACATGATTTAGTATATATACGTGTATGTATACATTTAAATATACTACATATTTTCAATTTTTATAAATGCACATTTCTACTTTTTTAAGATAAGTTGAATATGAAATGTTCTTTATCTATAGTATAACAGCAGTTAGTTTAAGCCAACCATGACAAAAGCGTTGGCTTATAAGATTGATTAGTCGAGGCTTAATATCTTTTTGTATATCTCTATGCTTGTTTGTACGCACTATAATTCGAAAATGGCCTCACCTATAGAGTTAAATCTTGGGTCTGGCTGAACTTTAGCAAATATCTGCACATTAATTTTAAGGGTAAACATGATGGCATCGAGAAAATATCATAGTAAATACATTAAATACATTTTTAAAGAAGAATTTTAAAGCTTAATAGTCATATCAGGTTTTAACATATTACATATTATCACATGAAGATTATTCATACAGTAATAAAAGGAAAGTCAGTGATAGAAGTTGTGACATCGTTCGATTTCAGTGCATTCTTGCGTTGTAGTACTCTCCCTAACTTACCGCAACTTTAATTATATAACACTGAAATGATACATAACTCAATAAACACAAATGTGAATATCTCATATGTGAAGATATCTCGATAAAGATTATATGTAGATTTTTAATTTTGTAAATACTGAAATGATACATAACTCAATAAACACAAATGTGAATATCTCATATGTGAAGATATCTCGATAAAGATTATATGTAGATTTTTAATTTTGTAAACACTGAAATGATACATAACTCAATAAACACAAATGTGAATATCTCATATGTGAAGATATCTCGATAAAGATTACATGTAGATTTTTAATTTTCCATGAAACTTTTTAATATAGAGAAGAATGAGTTCTATGGTGGTGCTTGTTCAACCATAGAGCTCGGCTGAAAGCCAATGCAGCCTATCACTTTGCATCACAATTTCTTTCTCTATGCCGGACGATGTAAAAAGTTCGTCTCTGTATGATGTACGTTTGTCTATCTGACTGCAGGACATCTCTTGAAGGAAATGAGCTTCATGCCTGACATTTTGCATGCAACCTTAGAAGGTTGCATGCAAAAAGTTTCGTATGAGGCTTCAAGAGAAATACGTTTCGTGGTGTACTCCACCTCGCCATTACATACTTATATTTTCAGTAACTGACCCAAATCTTAGATTCATAAATTTAAAATACAGTTTAATGCCTGTTAGCTTAAAAGAAAATAACGTACTGTATTAATATTTTATTGTGTTAGCTAATTAATTTTGACATGTTATCTCGTTTTGAATAATACAATGAAGAAATTAAACTCTTAATTCAGTAAAAGTCTTCCTCTACGGACTAGAAAAAGACTGTCCTAAAGCAGGCAAATTTCTCAAGTCAACCGTTATTTTGGAATTGATTATGAAGTAGAAATAAAAAATTCACTACGTTTTTCGTAGGCATACATGAAAAGTGTTATAAATATTAATGATTATACGTTTTCTTGTTTAAAATATGTTTAAACATATCAATACCACTAAACTCTTGAGATCTGTGTGCCCTGTCGTGGAGTCGGAGAAGAAACTAAAATCATTCAAATAAAACAAATTATGTTTATTATGGATGACATACATTTGTTATTCAATTTATGGACGTACATAATGTTGCCATTTATGCTACTTGGAGACTAAGTAACCATACAGAATCGGTGAATAGGTGACGGGAACAAAAAAACAGATTTCTAACTGATCAGATGCGGATGGGGGTGTTAATGCACAAATATAACTAATACAAGTTAGATAATATTGAAGTTTTAGTTTAGTTTAACATAAAAAAATGAATACAAATAACTACTTAAACAAGTAGGAGTTAAAAGATGAACGTGAACGTAATTAGAGTAGTAACGGAAAATACAGTACGTCACGAAGTAAATTGCTCTAAATATATTCTTAACTAACAACTTTCATATACTTTAAAATTTACGATCTTTACTACAATTAACGCATTTATTGGTTTTAAAAATTTAATAATTATTAATTTTCATCTGTCAGTGTTTATAATGAAGACCTCAAACCTTTCTCGACCGCATGCCGTTCCGTTTTTCATATAATACAAACAACTTGATATGACATTAAAGCTTCTAAGTCCCAGATGTACAACTGACAGGAAATTATTTTCTGTCAGCGGTGACACCAGAGATACAGTTTATCAGATTTGCTTCCCAAATATTAGGTTCCGTTTCCTCCCTGACCTTCTCCATACAAATCGTTTTATGTCCTTATAGTTTCATATTGTTACAAACTAGCATTTAAAAATAAATATAATTAATTTGATATTTTTCTCAGATTTGAAAACAATTGGAAATACTTTATTTAACTGGGTACATATCATAATATAACTAAATTTAATAACTAACTTGAACATTTCACTATATTATTCAGTGTATTTTTAATAATAAGGTTTAAAGACCAGCATCTTACACCGGATAAAAGATAAACCCACTGCATTAGACCCACTCCAATGATAAATAGAAATATTTAGGATCTTTTTCGAGAACCTAAGTTTTATTCTTGTTTAGAAATTCTCAGAAACAAAATATATTTATAATGTTCTAACTATATAACACTTCTATATTGATAATTAAATTATTCTTTAAAGTCTATTTTTACTTTTAGAACAAATGTAATTCTATAGAATTATTAGTTTCAAATAAAATAATTAATTAACATTTAAACCAAAAGATGGAATCAATAAATTTAAAAGAAAGTTTATTAAAAATGTATAAACCAAACAAACGCGGAATTATAAAATTTCTTACGCAAGCTAAAAATTAAGAATTATAAATCGATTTACAATTATGCGTCACACGTCGATTTAAAAAAATGTGTTTATAGATAGAGAGTCTTTACAATAAACGAAGTATTTAAAACTCCTTTTCTAACTGAAAAGAACTTGAATTGTCGTATTAGTTATAAAAAAGATTATTTGACGAAAGAGCAAGGGACACAGCTACAAGTAAATATTTAATATAATGTCGTGTTAAGAAACATGGCTTCGTCTACCACAAACAATAGCTGGGGCTGGCTCGTACACAATACACTCTCAGAACAACACAACACACCCGAGCAGACCCGGCCATTACTACTTACTGTACTTACTAGTAGTAAGAAGTAAACTTCGTCTACCACAAACAATAGCTGGGGCTGGCTCGTACACAATACACTCTCAGAACAACACAACACACCCGAGCAGACCCGGCCATTACTACTTACTGTACTTACTAGTAGTAAGAAGTAAACTTCGTCTACCACAAACAATAGCTGGGGCTGGCTCGTACACAATACACTCTCAGAACAACACAACACACCCGAGCAGACCCGGCCATTACTACTTACTGTACTTACTAGTAGTAAGAAGTAAACTTCGTCTACCACAAACAATAGCTGGGGCTGGCTCGTACACAATACACTCTCAGAACAACACAACACACCCGAGCAGACCCGGCCATTACTACTTACTGTACTTACTAGTAGTAAGAAGTAAACTTCGTCTACCACAAACAATAGCTGGGGCTGGCTCGTACACAATACACTCTCAGAACAACACAACACACCCGAGCAGACCCGGCCATTACTACTTACTGTACTTACTAGTAGTAAGAAGTAAACTTCGTCTACCACAAACAATAGCTGGGGCTGGCTCGTACACAATACACTCTCAGAACAACACAACACACCCGAGCAGACCCGGCCATTACTACTTACTGTACTTACTAGTAGTAAGAAGTAAACTTCGTCTACCACAAACAATAGCTGGGGCTGGCTCGTACACAATACACTCTCAGAACAACACAACACACCCGAGCAGACCCGGCCATTACTACTTACTGTACTTACTAGTAGTAAGAAGTAAACTTCGTCTACCACAAACAATAGCTGGGGCTGGCTCACACACAATACACTCTCAGAACAACACAACACACCCGAGCAGACCCGGCCATTACTACTTACTGTACTTACTAGTAGTAAGAAGTAAACTTCGTCTACCAGGAACAATAGCTGGGGCTGGCCACACACAATACACTCTCAGAACAACACAACACACCCGAGCAGACCCGGCCACTACTACTTACTGTACTTACTAGTAGTAAGAAGTAAACTTCGTCTACCAGGAACAATAGCTGGGGCTGGCCACACACAATACACTCTCAGAACAACACAACACACCCGAGCAGACCCGGCCACTACTACTTACTGTACTTACTAGTAGTAAGAAGTAAACTTCGTCTACCAGGAACAATAGCTGGGGCTGGCCACACACAATACACTCTCAGAACAACACAACACACCCGAGCAGACCCGGCCACTACTACTTACTGTACTTACTAGTAGTAAGAAGTAAACTTCGTCTACCAGGAACAATAGCTGGGGCTGGCCACACACAATACACTCTCAGAACAACACAACACACCCGAGCAGACCCGGCCACTACTACTTACTGTACTTACTAGTAGTAAGAAGTAAACTTCGTCTACCAGGAACAATAGCTGGGGCTGGCCACACACAATACACTCTCAGAACAACACAACACACCCGAGCAGACCCGGCCACTACTACTTACTGTACTTACTAGTAGTAAGAAGTAAACTTCGTCTACCAGGAACAATAGCTGGGGCTGGCCACACACAATACACTCTCAGAACAACACAACACACCCGAGCAGACCCGGCCACTACTACTTACTGTACTTACTAGTAGTAAGAAGTAAACTTCGTCTACCAGGAACAATAGCTGGGGCTGGCCACACACAATACACTCTCAGAACAACACAACACACCCGAGCAGACCCGGCCACTACTACTTACTGTACTTACTAGTAGTAAGAAGTAAACTTCGTCTACCAGGAACAATAGCTGGGGCTGGCCACACACAATACACTCTCAGAACAACACAACACACCCGAGCAGACCCGGCCACTACTACTTACTGTACTTACTAGTAGTAAGAAGTAAACTTCGTTTACCAGGAACAATAGCTGGGGCTGGCCACACACAATACACTCTCAGAACAACACAACACACCCGAGCAGACCCGGCCACTACTACTTACTGTACTTACTAGTAGTAAGAAGTAAACTTCGTCTACCAGGAACAATAGCTGGGGCTGGCCACACACAATACACTCTCAGAACAACACAACACACCCGAGCAGACCCGGCCACTACTACTTACTGTACTTACTAGTAGTAAGAAGTAAACTTCGTCTACCAGGAACAATAGCTGGGGCTGGCCACACACAATACACTCTCAGAACAACACAACACACACCCGAGCAGACCCGGCCACTACTACTTACTGTACTTACTAGTAGTAAGAAGTAAACTTCGTCTACCAGGAACAATAGCTGGGGCTGGCCACACACAATACACTCTCAGAACAACACAACACACCCGAGCAGACCCGGCCACTACTACTTACTGTACTTACTAGTAGTAAGAAGTAAACTTCGTCTACCAGGAACAATAGCTGGGGCTGGCCACACACAATACACTCTCAGAACAACACAACACACCCGAGCAGACCCGGCCACTACTACTTACTGTACTTACTAGTAGTAAGAAGTAAACTTCGTCTACCAGGAACAATAGCTGGGGCTGGCCACACACAATACACTCTCAGAACAACACAACACACCCGAGCAGGACCCGGCCACTACTACTTACTGTACTTACTAGTAGTAAGAAGTATAAACTTCGTACTAACCAGGAACAATAGCTGGGGCTGGCCACACACAATACACTCTCGGAACAAACCTACACACATCCGAGCAGACCCGGCCACTACTACTTACTGTACTTACTAGTAGTAGAAGTAAACTTCGCTCTACCAGGAACAATAGCTGGGGCTGGCCACACACAATACACTCTCAGAAACAACACAACACACCCGAGCAGACCCGGCCACTTACTACTTACTGTACTTACTTAGTATCTAAGAAGTAAACTTCGTCTACCAGGAACAATAGCTGGGGCTGGCCACACACAATACACTTCAGAAACAACACAACACACCCGAGCAGACCCGGCCACTACTACTTACTGTACTTACTAGTAATTAAGAAGTAAACTTCGTCTACCAGGAACAATAGCTGGGGCTGGCTCGTACACAATACACTCTCCAGAACAAACACAAACACACCCGAAGCAGGACCCGGGCCATTACTTACTTACTGTATTACTAGTATAGTAAGAAGTAAACTTCGTCTACCAGGAACAATAGCTGGGGCTGGCCACACACAATACACTCTCAGAACAACACAACACACCGAGCAGGACCGGGCCACTACTACTTACTGTACTTACTAGTAGTAAGAGTAAACTTCGTCTACCGGGAACAATAGCTGGGGGCTGGCCACACACAATTACACTCTCAGAACAACACAACACAACCACGAGCAGACCGGCCACTTACTACTTACTGTACTTACTAGTAGTAAGAAGTAAACTTCGTCTACCAGGACAAACAATAGCTGGGGCTGGCCACACACAAAATACACTCTCAGAACAACACAACACACCCCGAGCAGACCCGGCCACTTACTACTTACTGTACTTACTAGTAGTAAGAAGTAAACTTTCGCTACAGATACCAGGAACAATAGCGTGGGTATTATCTAAGAGGTCGCATCTGGCCACACACAATACACTCTCAGATACAACACAACTAACCCAGACGCCGAGACAGAGCCGGTCCTACTTAACTATACTACTTACTGTACTTACTCTAGTAGTAATCCGAAGGAAGTAAACTTCGGTTTTACCAGGAACACGAATAGACTGGGGCTGGCCACACAACAATAACACTCTCCAGAACAACCACAACACACCCGGAGCATGTACCCGTCACTACTACTTACTGTACTTACTAGTAGTAAGAAGTTAAAACTTAGTCTACCAGGAACAATAGCTGGGGCTGGCCACACACAATACATCTAGCTCCAGAACAATCACAACACATCCCGAGCAGACCGCGGCCAAATTACTTACTTACTGTTACTTACTAGTAGTAAGAAGTAAACTTAGTCTGTCTACCGTTAAACTGCGCAAAGGAAACAATAGCTGGGGCTGGTCTCGCCACACATCAATACACTCTCAGAACAACACAACACACCCCCGAGATCAGACCCGGCCTCTACTATGGTTTTATACTTACTGTACTTTACTAGTAGTAAGAAGTTAAACTTGACACCGGTATTTCTACCAGGAAGCCATTAGTATTTCAATAGCTAAGTGGGGCTGGTTTGTCCACACACAATACCACTCATCCAGAACAAACACAACGACACAACCGAGCAGACCCGGCCACTACCTATTACTGTAGCTTATAGTATAGGTAGTAAGAACTGTAAACTCTGTTCTGACAGGAACAATAGCTGGGGCTGGCCACACACCAATACTTACACTACCCTTCAGAACAACACAAACATCACCGAGCAGACCCTCACTACTACATTACGCTGTACTTACTAGTAGTAGAAGTAAAACTTTAGTCTACTCAGTGAACAATAGCTGGGGCTGGCCACTCTCACACCAATACACACTCATCCGGAACAACACAACACTCACACCGAAGCAGACCCGGCCCACTACTACATTACTGCTACTTAACTTAGTAGTATTAACAGAAGAAAGTAGCAACTTCGTTCTCTTGTTTTGATTGATCCAGGAAACAATAAGCTGGGGCTGGATTGGACCATATACCAATAACAACTCTCGGACAAACTAACACAACACACCCGAGCAGACCCTCATAGCTGGCCTACTACTAATTGTTATCTGTACTTACTAGTGAGTTAAGAAGTAAATACTTCCGTCTACCAGGATACAACTATTAGCTGGGGCTGAACCACACACAATACACTCTCAGAACTCAAACACAACACACCCTGAGCAGACTACAGCCTGTACTACTACTTACTGTACTTTACTATGTAGGTAAGAAGTATAAACACTTCGTTTGTCTACCAGGAACTATAGATGGGGGCTGGCCATACACCAATACACTCTCAGTACAAACAGCATCACACACCCGGAGCAGACCCAGCCACTACTACTTACTGTAATTCTTACTAGTAGTAAGAAGTAAACTTCGTTTGTACTGACCAGTAAGCAACATAGCTGGGGGATGGCCACACACAATACACTCTCAGGAACAACACAACACACCCGAGCAGACCCCGGCCTCTACTACTACTTACTGTAAACCCAACCCTTACTAGTCCCCCCCCCCCCCCAACCCCCTCCTCCTCCCCCCCCCCCCACCCCCACCCCCCCCCCTACCCCCCACCCGCCTCCCCCTCCCCCCGAATTCGTTCTAACAGGAACAATAGCTGGGGCTGGCCACACACAATACACATCTCAGAAACAACACAACACACCCGAGCAGACCCTGCCACTACTACTTTACTGTACTTACTAGTATTAAGAAGTAAAACTTCGTCTTACCAGGAACAATAGCTGGGGCTGGCCACACACAATACACTCTCGGAACAACACACACACCCGAGCAGAACCCGGCTACTACTAATTACTGTACTTACTAGTAGTAATGAAGTAAACTTCGTCTACAGGAACAATAGCTGGGGCTGGCCACACACAATACACTCTCGGAACAACACACACAGACCACCCGAGCAGACCCGGCTACTACTACTTACTGTACTTACTAGTAGTAAGTGATTAAGTAAACTTCGTCTACCAGGAACTATAGCTGGGCTTGGCACAACCACAAATCACTCTCGGAAACAACACAACACACCCGAAGCAACGACCCGGCTACTACTACTTACTGTACTTACTAGTAGTAAGAAGTAAACTTCGTGCTACCAGGAACAATTAGCTCGGGGCTTGGCCTACACACAATTACACTCTCGGAACAACACACGATATATCGAGAACGAACTATAGACTTGAAATTTTGCATTCAAACTTGAATTGTATGTAGCCAGCATTAAGTTCTATTCGATAAGTTGGTTCAGATAAGTTAGTTCGATTCATGTCACTCTATTGGACTGGCTAAGTAGAAACAATAGGTAGTTAACACTTACATTGCTGTTAATGGGTAATATAATCTGGGAATATGCATTTTACACAATATGAAAAAATAAAAACCTTAGGGATTTGTATTTACCCTTTTAGATTAGATTTTCCACTTTAGTTCTAGGACCGTAAGGTCGTAAAATTGTTGGAAGGTAAACATTGTTCTCATGAGAAACATATCGACTATTCAGTACAGTTGGCTCTTATTTATCCTCTTGAGTCAAATTTTAAATAGACCATAAGATTGGAATATCTTCTAGTCACCATCTCAGGTGTGTAAGGGGTAGGATTTACAAAGCTTAGAACTTCATTAAATTGAGAGCGAAGCTACCAGGCAACTACTCGCATAAATTATAACTAAACCTAATTAGAGTTTTATATAAATTGACGAGTTTATGAAATTACTTAGTTATTAATACGGGTATGTCCGAGCATCATAACGATTGGGGAGCTTTTTATTAATGAAACAAGAAGTTTTTTCCGAACAATGGACACAACTTTAAAACTTTTCGGAATAAAACGTAAGAAAAGAATGTACTGCTTTTAGTAAAATAAGGGAACTATAACACATAGATTTTTTTTAAATTCAACAAATAGTTTAACTATACATATACAAACATTCATGAACGAAACAGGATTTTTCCGTCCATTTGTCATCATTCAGAGATACAAGAACATCGTGAGTTAGAGTCGTGGTTACATTCGTTGGCGGTAACCTTCTACGAAGAGGTGTAGAAAAAGTGTTTGAAAATCAATGGAAAATATGTCGAAAAATAGTGTAAGGTTTGGGCTTTCATGTAAAAATAAAATTGTGTTGAAAAAATAGTTTTATTTGATGTTTTTAACGGTACTTACTTTCTGAACACGCCACGCACATAAATTCAGTAACACTACGTTCCGAGATCTCCAATCTGATCTCTTCTTTAGGTGGATAGCTAAACTAACTCATAACTACAATATAATGTTAAATAAACAAATCATACCAGAGTGTTGTGGCACGCATTAGTCAGGGATTGAGCCTAGTTGTGCTGGTGCATTAAACACTGCCTCATTTTTAAAACGCACCGGCATTATTATCGCAGAATGGTTTATGAAAACGCCACTGTGATCAATTCTCTCCGTGGATGATATCACACCTTTTGCCTTGACCCTAAGTTCAAGAACTCTATGCCGTCCATTATTTAGAATAAATACATCATGAATAATTTTAAGAAATGTTTTCGTATCAAAGAGTTTTTATGTAGAAACATGATTATAAGATCTATGATGACATTAAATATCACATTTCAGTATTAATTTTGACAGCAAAAGTTAGCTACGCAGTGAATTTAATTATATACCTAATAATTAAATTTAATTATATACTAAAATCAGTAGTGGATACGTATTAAACTAATTGACTTTCGTAATTTGTTTCAAACCAATATTACTAATTTAGGAAAAAAACGTAAACTGAATAAATAAATTCAAAAATAATAATTATTTCATGAATTACAAACAATTTAAACTGAAGACGTAGAAATATTCTTATTAATAAAAACTAAAGATGTTATCCACCAGTTCCTACTCAAAACATTAGTGAATAACTAGAAAATAAAATAAAATATAAGAAAGCTTACAGAATATATCTTTAATACAGTATATGCATATTCTGGTACTGAAGAATATAACTAATAATGTCTTAGTTTATAATTAGGTGACGATGCTAATATAAATATTTTATCAATATTAATTTTATTATATTTCATCATTACTGTTGTATGTACCTATTATATTATATGCTTTTATGTCTATAATTATTATGCCAGACTTTATTACACCACACTTAACGATTTAGCTTTTTTAATGGCCAAAACACACTGAGAAAAGTATATTAAAGAAATATTTAATATTAAAAGAACTGCTAGCACTGACGATAAAAGTTCACGATGAATTATTCTTTTGTTTTCCTGAATAATCTTAACACGCTTTAGTTATAAAAATATTATTTTACGAAGCAACACTGACCACAGCTGGACGTAAATATTCAACATAATGTCGTGGGGTGGATTCGTCTACCAGAAACAATAGTTGGGTTTGGCCTGTGCACTATGTACTCTGACAATGTACATAACAGCACAGTACAGCCGAGCAGACCCGGACACTAACTACTGCTAATAATAATAATCATTTATTGTGTCAAAAATTTTAAAACAATTGCATACTAACGTCACCTACTATGTTTTGAATAAATTATCACCCACTCATACACGCATTCATAATTCCTCTCCGTCTTATTCCATATGTCATTTAACCAGCAGAACTAGATAATTGATCCAATTCATTTTCAATTTTATTCCAGTGGCTCATTATATACTACAGAAAGAGTAAAACACCCTTAACTGCAAAATGTCTCTCAATTTAGCTTTGAAGTTTTGCCATTCAGATGTTTTATTACGTCAGGGAGCCTAATTATCAACTTAATACCAACCTAACAAGACAAACTTTCAAATGTGACAGATCTATGTTACCTCATACGGAGGTTGTCCCGGCCTTTAGTTCTATATTAATGAACATCCCTGCCTTGCACCAAATCGTATTTGAATCGAAAGAACATTATTAACTCGAGGATGTAGAGTCAGGGCTAAGGTAGCGTTTTGCATGAATCTCTTAATTTTAAGTCTTAATCTTTTGTCTTCTAAACAGCCTTTACAATTTGTATTTAGAGCAGATACCCTAAAGTATTAATCTGTATGTTAAATGGCCACAACACACAAGGCCAAAATAGAACGTTATTATTATATGCAAATAACAGAATTTTGAGATATTTTGTAAGACGTAAATGCCTGAATAAACCTTTAAATATATACTCAACAAAAAATGAACGTCAAAATGATTACCCTTGACACATGAGTATAGTCAGTCATAGGAGTAACCATGGAGGCCTCGCTCTATCTTATATTATTTTGTAGTTCGATTAGTTAAACGAAATATTATGCAGATAAATCCCACTGAGGGATTTCCTAGGTGATGATTGTTTAAATAAATTGAAACCAATATCAAATTAGCCACACTTATTATTAAAGTGGCATTAATTCTTTATAGTAAGGTAGTTGTGAAAATTTGTCATCGTTGTAAAATTCAGATTACGTTTCGATATATATTTTGATCTCATATACTAAAATATAATATCCAGATTAGCATGAAATAATGTTTGAACACTTCAGAAATCCCATATAAAATTTCTGAATATCCATTATCAAAACGCTCGAGGAGATTTCACATTACAAGTGAGCGAGTGGAGTCAAACGTCCTCTAAAAAGAACCAAAATTGAAAGATGGATGCTTAAAAAAATAAACGCTTTATGACTTAAAAGAAATTATTAAGAACCCTTTTGATTCAAAATTTACTTTGTATTGATCCAATACAAAAAACATAAGAGATTATTGTATTGAAAATTACAAAAAGTAAGTTCAAATATTGTCCATTATTTAAATTAATTATAAATCACATTGTTTACACCCATGTAACAAAAGTATATAATAACATGTAATTTACATAATTTCTTTACAAAACATCAACGATTCCACCTCGAATTTAGCAAGAACATATAAAGAATAGTATTTGCTGTAGAGTAATAAAACATGTTTGGCCTCAGTATGATAGTCAGAGGAAATTTACTTGAGAGCATCGTGTACAACATGTCTGAATGTACTTGACAGATTTAAGGTTATATTATTCACTTTGGTTATTTTGGGATGGTAAGCGAAGTTATAATTTGGTGTTAAGCGAATGTTATTTAATAATTAATGTGTTTAACTACTTGTTTATGATTTTGTAACACTAAATGTCGTTTTATGGGAGGAAATGGAACGTTATGTTGCCAAGCATGTCTGATACACTTTATCTCCGTGTCACCGCTGACAGAAAATAATTTCATGTCAGTTGTCCAGCTGGGACCTTGAAGCTTAAACTGTCATTTCAAGTTGTTTGTGCCTTTGAAAAATGGAACGTTATGCGGTTGGGGAGGGGTGTATGTTCTCAAAATTAACTAACTTTAATATACACACATTTGTAATAATTGAATTCTTGAAAATAATAAGTGTGTTAATGTTATTTTACTACTTTTATTTGCAATGTACTGTAAGCTGCTTATGAAACATTTAACGAGAGTACTAATATCAATTTAAAATATACTTAGTACAATTATTTGTTTTAGATTTATTTTTCATTGTTACTATATTTTGTGTTGACACTCCTTCAATTGTATGCCTCCCTTATTTTAGTTGGTACTAGTTCAGTTTAAGTAACAACACAACACCTACACAATGAACACCTACATCAATTTTATTTTATATACAAACAAGATATGTTTGCTTGGTAGCACTTTATGACATTTAGACGATCCCCTCTATTGAATACTTCTACAAAAATATTTTATGAGTACATAACCAGGATTTTAATACATTAGTTCCCAAATAGAAAGAAGAAATCTGTGAAAATAAGATTAAAAGAAGTGAGGGTAGCACGTGATTTCGACAACAATTCTACGAAATTTACGAACACTTGCCCTCGCTGGAAGGACTTCGTTTCATCAACAAATTGTCAAATTCATTATAAAATTCCTCAACGCTTATGGCGTTAAAAGTTTGTTAAAAGCGCTTTCTAGCGTCTCGTTTTAGAGAGATAATGAGTTTATGACATTCGACTGGGTCACCGCACAATTGCAAAACTGACAACCGTTGGAAAATTGTAAAATTAGTATGAATGAATGTTGTGCGACTGAAAATAATGTATGTTTGACTGAGGTCTTGATGTGTAGTGCTTGCTCAAATTTTTAGAAACAATATGAGTATTGCTATATATTTTTGTAATATCCTGCCAATAAAAAATTTGAATTTGAATTCCTAGGTGTTAGTGTCTTGTGGTGTCTTATCTCTCTTCGACAGGTCCAGTCGTGTCGCGGAGACTACAGTGTTAGCAATTAGGGA
The DNA here is from genome assembly GCF_021130785.1 of Homalodisca vitripennis. Lineage (NCBI taxonomy): Eukaryota > Metazoa > Arthropoda > Insecta > Hemiptera > Cicadellidae > Homalodisca > Homalodisca vitripennis. The sequence goes on from NC_060210.1 coordinate 109,320,261, forward strand.
TTGCGGTTGAAAGGGCAAGTGGCCGTATCGCACGCACGCACCCCCACACTCACGAGCGCAGGAGGTTGAGGCTAACCCATCATCTGCCATTTTGTGTCCCGGGCTATTCAGTGACATCTTAGATTATAATCTAAGATGTCACTGAATATAATCTAAGATGTCACTGAATTAGCCCGGGACACAAAATGGCAGATGATGGGTTAGCCTCAACCTCCTGCATATATAATCTAATATGTCACTGAATAGCCCGGGACACAAAATGGCAGATGATGGGTTAGCCTCAACCTCCTGCATATATAATCTAATACGTCACTGAATAGCCCGGGACACAAAACACAAAATGGCAGATGATGGGTTAGCCTCAACCTCCTGCATATATAATCTAAGATGGAAATTTCTATCTAAGATGGCAGATGATTTAGCCTCAACCTCCTGCATATATAATATATATATATTTTTTATATATATATATATATACGCTAATAATTTTTAGAACAAAATTACAAATAATAAAATTATAGGCTTGCTTGAGTGCACTGGGTAAGTAATAAGGTGGAAATGCGGTCGGTGCTAATCCACTGAAGTTGTGTGTGTGAGATCTGCGTGTGTATTGGCCTAGAACTACCTGGGTCCCAGTTGCAAACACTATTCGCGAACACCATAACTAATGGAAGTGCGGGCAAAGTCAGCCCTTGAATACAGTTTGCGTTTCATAAAAGGAATAAACTATGGTGTGCCGAAAGAAATTAGAAACGTATACAAAAATAAGACAGTTGATGAAACTGTATTAAATGTACTCAATAAAGTTTGTGTAAAGGGATCTGATGTAGTAAAGACTAACAAATGTAGAGAAGAATAACGTGGTGCGAAGTAGAAAGATGTTGCAGAGAGCTGTAGTGTACGATTTTGTTCGTAAAACTTGCCGACTGGAATGAATTTAGAAGATTATAATTATTATCAAACAACATTCTGCAATTTGGGATCTAATACTGATGATTATAGTGATTATATTGTTAAAGAGATGTTCTGGTGTATTTTAAGCTGGATCGAGATTTCTTGAAAGCACATGAGAAAAACGTTATGCGAGTACGTTTTTATATTGCTAATACAATGCCTGTCTGTACTACTAATACTTGGCGATAACTGATTCAATGGTAAACAGTTTTTAATAAGAGAATGGTAACATTTATATCAAGCCCACATTCAAACACAAGCAGGAGTTTAGAAACAGTTCTATCACATTGTTAAAAACTGAGGTAATATAAAGCATCTTTTAAAGCATCTTATTCATAATAATCCAAACTGATAAAGAGCTTACATGAAACTTGCAAGAAACCACCTGAGCCAGTTTTCTATCAAACAGACGTAATATTTGTATCTGAATTTATGTATCAGTCTGTATGTGTATGTACATTTGCGTGCTTTCATGTGTCTACGTACACGAGATGTACGTAGACACATACACGCATGTACATATACGAGTGTATGTTAATTTGCTCTTACACAATATTTAAGACCAAATTTTCTAAATTTTTAAAATATTTATCTCTTTGTCTGAATACAGTTAAAAATGATGTCCAAAGTTTGTTTTAGTAACATAACATGTACGCATAAAAATATTGGATAATAATTGTAAAACTGTTTATGATAAGTATAAATATGCCATAACTAATTAAATTGAGCTGTTTGTGTTTAAGTAAGTACGGAAAATCGTGTCAGAGGTGAAACTTGTCTGTACGTCAAACTTAAAGTTCCATATCAGTCAAGACTAAAGACAAACATGTTTCAGTTTTCTGCTGTCTGGTGTGTAACATCCAGTTTGATAACTTTTATCGTTACATTTCATTTACGCTTGGTTTGTGTGGTTATCTATTTACGTACTTGCTTGGGTTCAGTTATCATCTTTTGTTTTTCCTCACAAATCCAAGAGGCATCAGCTCTGCTGTGTTTATCTTACTGTTTTGATACTAAATAAATCTCTTTTTCTATAATTTAACTAATCTTAAACAACTCTTAAATCCATGTCCTTTGAAATCTTAAGAACTACTCTATGATTTGCTGAGCGTCACAGGGCTGGTAAAACTTCTTTTCTGTTTGCCTGACTGTCCGAACGATACGTCCAGAACAGAGTTGAGTGACAGACTTGAAATTTAAACATTTTGCGTAAGTTAAAAACCGTTCAGAGCTACGATTTTTCTTATGTCTGTCTATCTATGAGTCTGCATTTTTTGTAGAATATATCGAGAACAAGTTGAGCTATGGACTTTATATTTAACATATAACTTCAGTTATACACAAAAGTTTGAATTCAATGATCGTGCATATCCCTCCATAGGATTTGGCCAAAATTTTTGCTAACTTTTAGCTTGTAACCCGAGAATAAATTGAGTTATATTAGTGAAATTTTGTATATGGTATTAATCAGGCGACTGGTAAGTTTTCTTTTGTGTGTTTGTCTTATGCATAGATCTTTAAAATGAATGAAACTTTATTTCTAATTTGACAAGGTATATACTTCCCTCCATGAGATTTTGCTGAAGAAAATCACTGTCTTCTGACTGAATGTCTGTCTGCCTGCAAGATAATTAGTGAATGAAATGAGCTATCGACTTGTAATTATGCATGCATTTACGCACAACCTGTTGAATGACGTGTGGTTTAACGTAATCATACGTTTTCAATAGGACGGTAGTGAGATACTCTTTCCCTCAGTTTTGTCACTTAGAACAAGAAGGTGAGGAAACCTTTCCTTGAACTCAGTCCTAAAATGACCTTTGCGCTGCTTCCGGAATGAAAGGATATTCAGGATGGGAAAGGTTGGGGATTTGGAACCACCTCCTTACAAGATTCTTAATCACTTGAAAATATTTCAATCTCCTGATCTATTTCAGAATAATTGGTGTTTAAGATTTAAAGTGCAACATTTTTGGGCCCTAAAGATGGAGAGTGAAATAGTTTTTGTACGTACCAATAAAATTTTAAAATTCTTTCACAACATTCTACAATATTTAAATTAATATCTTCCATAATTTCAATATTGAAGATTAAAATTATTTATGTATTTATGACCAGAGTGGAGAAATATTAAAATGTTTTGTGAAAGCATTTAAGATAAATGTTTTAGATCTCCATGGTAACTTTTAATTCCAAGTCGACATATTTAGGGTACATACTATTTCAGCGTTCATTTCTAAGAGGTGGAAGTTTAAGGCAATTGCCACTGGTTCTTATTTTAAAGTCTAGGGTCAGTTATATTTCACTGTCATAATTGGGTTTAGCTTAGTATGATAAAAAAATATACCTACTTGGTTTGAAAAGCTTAATTTATAAAAAAAATAAAACTTTCGCTTCTTGTAATTTTCTTTACAGTGTCCTAGTAGCGTTCATTGTTCCCCGATCCAGAATATATTATATAATCTATAGTAATATACATCGGTTTTAATACACTTCTGGTAAAGTCAGGAAAAAACCCTACTCCTATACATCCATAATAATATACAGCCGGACTATATTACTTCCGGCATTATAAACTACTTTCAGTGTAAGTTATTTCCTGTGCAGTTAGTTTATTGAGAGCATAATACACATGTGTGCCAAATGTCATCTGTCTAGAACAGTGAAAAGTTGAAAAATATCACCTAATTAATGTAGGGGCTGCAATCATATCCCCTATTTTCATAAAGAATCTTTAATTTGCCATTTGAGAGCACGAGGCATGTGTATTTTCAAATACGCACTTGGCCATCGTGAAGTTAACGAAACAAATATAAATTCATCAAGGGATTTGCAACGCCATTATGTTCATGCACAAACTATTATTAGAAGTATGAATTAATACAATTTACACATCAACCGAATAATAACTTTGTAAAAGAGTTAAGAAAAGTCAAGAAAAGTAGTTTCTTGAAGGTAGAATCGTGGTGCTGACAAAGCTTGACAGTCTGCTCCTATGGGAGCCTCGGCAAGCGTTTATTATGCAAAACATATACAATATTCAGACCTCTTGATCATATGGCTGCTGAGAGATTAAAGAAATTTAAAACGTTAAAGAAATTGTTTCATACCCTGTAAATATCTATATTTTACAAAACACGAACAAATTAAATAATTTCATATACCTTACGAAAATATTATTATTCATAAGATTAACATATTTCAGGCGGAAAATTCTATTGGAAACTTAATTTTTATATTCGTCGTAATTAAATTATAAAACATTCTCGTTTGTGTTGTTTATCTGGTGTAAACAGACCATTATTATTAAACTACTACGTAATATAACTACTAGATTGTAGAAATGCCGGTTATTAGTTAATTACTATATAACTAAAAGGAAATCTATGTGAATACTACATCGCACAAAGCTATTGAAAAAATTAGACAGGTAACATGTAGCATACTGAGGTCTTTATGAAAAACCACAGGAAAATGTATGTTTCCAATTTGGTAAACATTGTAAACAATGTGTTGTAAACAATTGTATACATTTTTTTTTAAAGGAAAATGCTATTTAAAATGCCCAAAATGTATTAACCTTGGATCACATCAATGCCTCTAGCCGAGAGAATATGTATCATTGGTAGAATAATACATATTCTACCAATGTAATAACTGATTATATCGGATTATACTATTTTGAAATATAATACTTAAAAATATTAGATCTTATTAAATACTATTTTTAATGTTTGTTTTACAATTATTGCCTGCTATTTGAAAATATAATACAGAAAATATCAGATATTGTCATCATAAATCTCGTCAGCTCTAAATTAAAACTAATAAAAATATGCAGTTTATGTACAAAATGTTTGTGACAATATTTGTGATTAATAAACAAGCTGTATTATTAATTCAATATTCTGTGTTCATTTATCACATCAAAACTTTTTGAGAGAATACTCAAACTCAAACTCAAAAATCTTTATTTTTACAGTTTTTCAACCATACAATAGTGTCAACCAAAATAAACGAAGTAATCCAGTACAACAGTAATTACATATGATTATCACATTGCACATTTCTATGGGTTACAATAAAGAAAAGAGCTATCTACAACTAGCTCGTTCCCATACCTATTTACATTCAATTCGTCATCAGGACAAGAAATCCCCGATGCTGTAACAACACCGCTGTAATAGAATTTTCTTTACCCCGTTTCCCGAAAGAATTGAAATTATTCTCTGACTTGAGCTCCCCCGTAGTGCATTGTAAAGCCTGATCCCATTATATTTAAGGTGGTGTTCATAAAAAAGCAGTTTTATGCCTAGGAACAGAGATTTTTCCCGATTCCCGGAGATCGTAGATGTGTGGAAGAGTGTCAGACTTGAACAAAGGTAAGTTTCTATGGACATACTTGACAACATGTAGAATGTAAATGGATGGAAAAGTTAATATGTTGTTGTCAGTAAAAAGAGTTTGCAAGAAGAACGCCATGATTTCCCAAATATTATTCTAATTGCTTTCTTTTGAAGCTTGAATAATACTTTGGTCCTTGTGCACTCAAAGCCCCAAATTTCAATGGCATATGATAAAGAAGGATACACAATGCCATAATAAGCAGCTAGTAAGACATCGGTACCAGCGAAAGCAGAGACAGGCGCCTCAACACAAAGATTCCCGAGCTAATCCTTTTACAGACCGCATCAACTTGCTGAGCAAAAATTAAGACCTCTGTCAACGATGATCCCAAGAAACTTAATGTTAAGAACATGGTTCGATTGTATCATCACCAATTTGAAACATTCTGTTATCATCACCGACAGAACTCGCAATCTTAAAGTCAACGACTTTAGTTTTTTCACTGTTTAAGAGTAAGCGGTTTCTCCTGAAACCACTGCATTAAAGCACCTGTCTCCTCATAAATAGCAACCTCAAGTTCATTGTGATGCCGAGCTGAAATTGAAAAGGTAGTGTCGTCTGCAAAAATGCAGACTTTTCCTCTAGTGACCTGTTTGGGGTAGCTCATTCACAAAGAGAAGGAAGAGGAATGGGACCAAGCACTGACCCCTGGGGGAACTCCCCTAGAGACCAATGCCCGTGATGACCGAACCGATGTTAGACAGCCACTGCTATCCACATAAGGTATTTGAACCAATTGACCTCTTCCACCAAGATAGCTAGAAATCCACGAATGAGCGACACCTCTTAGTCCAAGACAAGACAGCCTACGTAACAGGATGTCATGATCAATCATGTCAAATGCTTTTGACAAGTCGAAAAAGATCCCAGTACTTTTCAAGCCCAGAATCCAGGGGACTGAAACACAGAAGAAACCAAACAATGCATGGCATCAGATGTCGATCTATTCTTCATAAACCCAAACTGATTCAAAGAAAACACCTGGTTTGAATTCATGAATGACAGGAGTCCTTGTTAGGAATATGCGCTCAAACACCTTAGACAATGTGGAAGTGAGCGAGATGGGCCTATAGTTGTTACAGTCGTCCTTCTGTCCCCTTTTTATGAACTGGTCTTATAATTGCATTTTTTTAGTGATGAAGGGAACTGACCCAGGTTGAATGACAGGTTTATAAGATACGTAAGAGGTTTGACTATTGCATCAGCGACATGCTTCAATAGCTTTGGAGAGATTTCATCAGGTCCAGCAGAAACTTTTAGGCTTTAGAGATCTAATTTCCCTCATCACCTCTTCTTCTGAGGTAGGAAAAATGAATAGTGTTTTACTGATCATTTCCGGCTGTACAACTCCGTGCGACGACCCAATACTACTGCCTGTAGACATTGGTTGACCGATACTGGAATAAAATGAACTAATACACTTCAGCCACCAGATTGGGTTCCACCATCCTGGATCCTTTCTCGTCAGACAGATGGATGAAATAAGTTCGCTCACTGTTGGATGATTTAAGGTCGTTGATGATTTCCCACGTTGTCTTTGTTTTGTTGGTAGACTTCTGGATCCTATTTAACACAGCATCAGACTTGTGCTTACGAATCTCCTTTTTGTACATCCTTCTCAGTTGCCGGTATTCAGATCGGAGAGGGTGAGCTGCTTCTAGATGATTCGAGTCAGAATAGAGAGAATACAGCTGATCCTTCATAGATAACAGTTGTGGAGTAAGTTTAGGTTTCAAAGTTGAGTTTCTACCTTTCATAGACTTCCTGAGTAAAGGGAAAGAAATATCAAAATAATATTTCAACTTATTCATGAAGACATCAAACAATGTATCAAGACCACCCAATTCAAAAACTTCACTCCAAAGCTCCCTTTTGATATGAAAGTGGAAACTACGGAATATTTTGCGGTGTGAATTGACGTGATAACCTGTACAAAGGGCCAGAGTTTAAGTCAGCGACAGAGAGGTTAAAAGTAGCTAACTGACCATGATGATCAGATAATGCGGTTAACACAACCTCATGTTTACCAGCCGATCATCTATGTTAGTAAAAATGTTATCAATCACAGTCTTAGAGTTTTTTTACCTCTCTAGTGTAGGATGTGATTGTATGACGCAGATCAAACGAGGCCATTGTGTGGAGAAATCTTTTACACCATGATGACGCAGATGACAAGTCTATATTAAAGTCGCCTACAACAACTAGGTGTTTTTCCTGATAAAAAACACTGTCTAAACAATCACTTATACTGCTCAGGAACTGTTCGCAATTATAGGTAGGAATCCTATAAACAGCTAAGACAAACATAGATTTGCCGCATGCCAGTCTCACCCTGGCACCAGCCATTTGGCAGAATTCTTCAAACGCAAAATCTAGACACATCAACAGCCTCCGACTCAATGTGGCATCCAGTCAATATGCAGACTCCACCTATTAGCCGGGCCTCACGACAGTATGATGACACAACCTTGAAGTCAGGTAAACTAAAACAATTAAGTCAAGTTATGCTCGCTAGTCAAGTTTATGTTCAGTCAAACATACTACGTCATGACTTTCACATTGAAGATGGATCTGAAGTAGATCGGCATTAGATTTAAGGCCACAAATGTTTTGGTGGAAAACAACAATTGGCCTCTCTCCCGGCCATCCCTGGCATGACCATTCGAAGCAAGGGAAGCGCCCGTTAGGTATTCAGCTCTCGGCCCCAGCTCTTCCATAAAAAATTATTTTGTACTGATGAATGGGTCCAGACTCCACTTCTCACCACCGGATAGCAGCTCGATCTAGGTTTTGATAAATTTGGCTTAAGATCATTACTGCTCGACGACCCGCTATAGAAGGTTTTGAGGGACCAGACACCGCAACTTTCCATATCGTTTTAAGTTGGAATTATACCATGTTCTAGTCATGAATCGTTTGTCCATACTGTTTGAGGACGAATTTAAATGGTTTCCTTTTATGAACAACAGGTTTGGTAGATAAAAGAGCTCCGCGACTTACCGCCCCCCGAGGCCCGAGCGCACCCAAAACGAGGTCCACGATTAAGCGTTTCCCTGCCATATTAAAGTGTAGCCCGCGCCCCGCGTAACAGCGCCTCGGAACACCTTCAAGAGATATAAAAGTTGCATGTCTATGTGAGTCCACTAAAGTTTTAAGCTTTCTATTTGTTTCGGAAATGAGGGATTCACACTTGTATTATTATATCGTTTAGGTATGCCCAATATTACTGCATTTGTATGACTAAGATTATTCATAAGATATTCGAAAGAGTCTAACAGTTATCACAGCAGTCGGGGATGTTATTAGTTCCAGCCATTACCACAGCATAGTCATTATTCGTCAAGGTTTTAACGACATGGGTGCTGCCATCAATTACATCTTCAAGTTTCCCCCCTGGCTTTTATACAAAAATAAATACAAAAATAAACCGAGTTAGACCAATTTCTGAGCCCGATTAGCCACGAATATTTGGGGTGTAGTGAGAGGAGTCGGCGCGCAAAGACAGTTTTGGATTCCCGCGTCAGTGACGTTCTGATTTTTTGCAATCAGAGGGCATTGATGAAACCAAGCATGCATATACATGCATTCCGAGAATATGAATAACAATTATAAATATTTCAAAAACTCTAATTGTTAAAATGTCACCGAATATTCGGTCCAAAGGGATTGAAATGAATATAGTAATAATACCAATTAGTTAAAATGAAACAATATGACCCTATCAGGCCAAGCAGGAAATATTGACTTTATAAATTATTGGTCAATTTATCGTCTCTATAACTTTACCTTTTTGAGAGCGTTAAACGTTTCAATTGTTTCAGTTTCTGCCAAGATGTGTGTAACATTTTGAATAAAACTGAATGCAGTATAGGAAGATCGGCCAAAAACGAAAATTTGGAACTGCTTACTTAAGTCACAATGACCTATAATATGGCAAAATTTATATTTATTTGATGATATATATAACTGGATGCCGCCGTATTAAAAATGTATTAATAATGAGACTGATAAGTTTAGGAAATAAGAATGCAGTATAGGAAGATCGGCCAAAAACGAAAATTTGGAACTGCTTACTTAAGTCACAATGACCTATAATATTGCAACATTTATATTTATTTGATGAGATATATAACTGGATGCCGCCGTATTAAAAATGTATTAATAATGAGACTGATAAGTTTAGGAAATAAGAATTTAGTATAGGGAGATCGGCCAAAAACGAAAATTTGGAACTGCTTACTTAAGTAACAATGACCTACAATATGGCAACATTTATATTTATTTGATGAGATATATAACTGGATGCCGCCGTATTAAAAATTTATTAATAATGAGACTGATAAGTTTAGGAAATAAATTGATAGGCAAACACCCAGCTCTCTATAAAGCATATATGTTACTGTATAGTGTAACACCAAACTCTATACATAATACGGGCTGTTGATAATGGCCTCGCTATTGAATTCCACCTTAATTTCGGTATTACGTGACAGTTCCCAATAGTAATTAATTAGGGGTTTAGTAAAGAGGCCATTACACTGCACTTGATGTCCGTAATTAATTAAAGCGACGGTTAATGGACATTGGAGTGTATGGTCTGAAAATAGTGGATAATGAAATGTTGCAGATATTCAGTTTATTAAATCGGCCTAAGTGATCAGTCAACGTTGGGGGCAGTTCAGTTACAATAAATAACCGCAATGTGAAATTATCTGAACAAGACTAATGCAATATTTGTACTATAACTTGTACACTTGATTGTATTTTAAATTTTATTAAATTGAGATATCATTAGCACGAATATATGAACGTAAACAGAATCAATGGTATGAATAATAAATTTGTTTTATATTATTCATAACACCAATTTGTCATCCATCCTAGATTAGGTATTATAATTAATTATAGTTAGTAAGCGTTACGTCACGAATAGCAAGAAAAGTAACTTTCTTCGCTTAAGTTTTAACTGAATAGTTGGTTTTATGTGATTTATTTCAGGGTGTATGCCAACTTCCTTAATACTTACGTCAACACGCATCTCAATAAGGTTAATATTTAGCGCAGAATAAATACTCTGTAAATCAAAATATTTGTGAGATACGGTGAAATATGACTATCAAGCTATCTAAGGCATTTGGACACTCCACATAGCAAAGAATTTCCTAGACGATTACATTATTCGGTATCTTGCCATTATTGAACTATTGGCAGCTTTCGAACGATGCATTTATCTGATTCTATGCAATATATTTCTATACAACTCGCAACATTCTGATACCAAATCACTAAAACGTTTAGACAGACCAAGAATACCAATATATCTAAGACGATGAGATTATCAGGGGATTTCAGATTACTGCAACAATTCGGATAATCCACATCGCTCAGTTTATTCAATGCTGTGATCTGTTTCCTCATATTACCGAAGAGTAAACTCCATGCTATCACATTATTCACGCGTTTATAGCGAATGTACCCATTTTAGTACGGGGTTTTTAAGTGCTAGACATTTTAACTAAGAATTTTCAATTTTATCGCTATGAAAAAAAAACCATTGCCTAATTTTTTTGAACGTTTTAATAGTCCACTTTAACACCATTGGTGGGTAAACCACCATTGAAACTATCTAATCTAGGATTATAGGGTAAATAATCACTATCATTTAATAACGAATGAACACGTTTTATATACTAGAGTTGATGAGGAAATAGAATGGAGTAACCAATAGTATTTACAATATTTCATTAATCACTGACAGACAGAAGAGCGTTCATTTTAAAAATAAATCTGGTACGAAATTTGATGTTTTCTGGATCACACATATTTTGATTATAAAACTATACAAGGTGTTTGAAAAGTCTGGGTACGGCTTAATATTTTACAAACCATAGCAGATAACATCTATAAACTTTGCACAGTGTCATATGGCCTTGTAAACTATTTTTCTTTGCTGTTACCATGACATGCCAACCATGGGGGGACGGCCCACAGAGGAAAACATGGAAATCTTAAATTAAAGCATGGGTCGAGTGATACCTCATTTTAAAGAGCTCACTTTGAAGAGTTTAATGCCGCAAACCGCATCTCAAAAGGTTTATCCAATCAGAAATGGCGGGTTGTTTTAGGTACACATTGTGAAGTACATTATGCGCTGCCATTTCTAACTGGATCGTCGTATTTTGATGTGGTAGGCACAAAATATAACGTAGACACAAAACGAAAAATTAAAAATATATAAGGTAAACATAAATAACTTTGTTATTTTCACTTTTTAAAATCTTTTAATATTTTAAGTAGGCGGTTATTCAAAGTTTGATAAAGGCATGGTTGTATGACTTATTATACATTATGGTGTAAAGAAACAAGGGTATTATTAGTATTCCTAGAGCATTCAAAATAATTTTGGTTCGTAGGTGTTTTTCTATTTCGTAAGGTTTCTAGATAGCGAGGTTGCAGTTTTAAGTAGTATACACCTTCGCGAATAATAATTAAACGCGAAACTTTAGTAATTAGTAAACTACTAATTAATTAGTAAACTAATTACTAATTAGTAACTAATTAATAAATTAATTAATTAGTAAAATTATTAGTAAACTACTAACTAATAATAATTAAACTAAATAATAATTAATAATAATAAATAACTAAATAATAATTAAACTACTTTAGTTCTTAGTAGATTCAGACCAAACGTGTCACGCACACAGTACTTACACATAGTTTGGTTCAATTCTTCAGCCAGTCCTTTTAAATTAAACGTTTCAAGATGGCGGTCATCGCATTTGATCCAAAGTTTTTTCTAGAACATTTTATAACATAAGTGAAAACTTCTAAAAACTTCTGAAACCTACTTATCAATGTTTAACAATATTTATTCTTACGCATTTTAGTTAACTTTTAAGGTTTCAAGATTGTAGTTTTTAAAGTTATAGAAGTATACAAGTAAGCTTCTAATATGTGAATATTTTTACACTGATAGTTACATAGGTAATAATGTACACTCTTATGAAACCAGAGGCAGGGATAATTACCACACTGCGAGACACAAGACGGTAGTTCATGAACGCTTGCCTTCACAGGCAGGCGCTCAATTTGTCAACAGACTGCCAAATTCTATTAAAAATGCAAATATGCCCAAGGCATTTAAAGCTCGTCTAAAACCAGCATTAATCCGTGCAGCATTTTATAATACAGACGAGTTTTTAACACACGATTGGGAGATCGCTGAATTGGCTGACTAAGACTGCGGCTAGAGTGGATAAATTCGAATGAACGAGATTAAGAATGGAAACTATTGTATGTGTGAATAAGTCCAATTGTCGTGAATGAATGGGAAATTTTAGTTAACATAATATAAAACTGACAATTGCAATACAATTTTGTACATTGTTTACGCAATAAATTATTTATTATTATTATAGTTTCTGATTAATTTTAACTAAATCAAGTCCATGTTTTTAGAAAGAAATTTATATGCTCATAGCAATTTTTGTCTTGCAAGGTTTCAAGATTTTGCAGTTCCAAAATTTTGAAAGTGTTACAATTATAATATTAACATGGCAACATAGAGGGTTACCGTCCCAAGTGTTGTGAAAATTAAACATTTGACTAATTACTATATATTACTAATTACAGCATGACAACCACTAAATAATGCTCTTTAAAATACGTAAAGAATTTGTTACAGCTGGAGATTTCATTATTCACTTACATCACACGTAGACATTTGCAGATCAATTTGTGCCGTACATATTTAATTTACTACTCTTACAGTATTTTATGTAATTAATTATTTACTCTGCCATGTTAATGTTACTTTTTAGTTTAATTTACTTATATGAAGAGCCAAAGCACCAATCTGGAGATAATACGGACCAATCTCTGAATATGGTTTACATAAAGAATTATTGGAATAAAAATGGTTAATGGCACCTTTTACATTTTGCGACGCATTATATTGAAATATTTAGTAATTGATACATCACATAATAATTATATTTCTATTTAAATGAGGTATAAAAAGATTGAGAGTTAATTTGACACATTCAACAAACGCATTTCTAGTCCGCTGTGCTGTAACGCGCAAGCTTTCTCATCTGATATCAAATCAAAGTTGGTCGGTCCCAGGTCACTGAAGTGCCAGTTTGAACGTGTTACTTATGCAACTTTTTGTATTATACCTCAGTTATGGATTTTTAGGAGTCAGATTAATCTTCAGAGATGTAATCAAAATTATTCCTTATCAAACTTACTCAACTTAAATGTTATTATAAGTGAACTAGCAGTTACCCCAGGTACCTGCTGATCAAACTGGGGCATCGTAGGTGTATTCTTTTTAAATTACACACCAAATACTCCTTTGATAACAACTGAAATAATTTTCAATCTCTAGAATTTTTTTGAATAATTAGACTTTCAATTTAAAGAACAATATTTTGAGACCATGAGTCCAAGTCGAAGAGCAAATGTTTTTTAAGTAGTAATGAAATAAATCGAATTTACCTGCAAAATTCAGTGTAACAATTAAATAAATAAAAACATTATATGTAAAATATTATAATCATATTTGTACAACAAATAACCATTCATATTTTAAGTTCTGTTGAAATAAGTCCATTTTTGTAATTTAACAGGAAAAACATATATCCCTTACTAGTATAAGTATTATAACGGTTTTGTTATGCAGGGGACAGTTTCAAATATTTTTAGCGGAATCATTACCAATTTTGTGTATTCTAATAAGATACTTGCTGATAGAGGCGTCACATGCAATTCTCTGTTGTATAACGGGAAGGACAGACATATAATTTTAAATTTTACAATATTCTACATCAAGTAGTCCTCAGATATGTCGTAATAATTTGGAGTTATTTTCATTTCCGGTTTGACTTTGAAATAATGGCATATTTAAATTTAAATTTAGATGTGCCGGACTTCTGAAGACGGAGTTAAAGGGGTTTTAATACAGACAATAAGATGTCTGGAATTTTCAATCGAAATCGAACGTTTACCAGTGGTGACGGAACCGGGGTTAATGGGGTCAAAAATGTAAGTTAGTTAAGCGTGAAATAAAATTACTGCATACGACCCATAGTTACAAGATTATGGATAAAAGCTAAATAGCTATTAGAGATAAAAAAAAAAACTAACTTTTCGTATATGTTTGTGTATCAAATTAAATTACCAATAAACCAGTCAGAAACTGTTGTTGCCGCCTACTTCTCGTCAATTATATTCTTTTACTCAGTTCGTTTCGGCTTAATTAAAAAAATCATTACTTAAAATTGGATCCACGTGCGCGGTCCGGGCGGGTACTTGCCACTGGTGCGATCGAAAGTGACCTACATTATTACACTTCGCTAATCAATATTGTCAATTTATTTTCTTTTCTTCAGTTCTATAAGTGATCAATGATGCATTTTTTTACATATTTTTACATTTTTTTACAAGAGGTAAACTATTGCAAAATATCTTAGTAAGAAACAATTGTGGCATGTGCGTAAGTGAAGGTTCGGGCTGTAAAACTTCTAATTATATCGTGCAAAGCAGTAATGACTTTAGAACTAATGAACCCGTTCCAACATTGACATCGACGTTTGGAAAAATGGAGGTTAATGAGTCATTTCAGCGTTTAGATTTCAAACACCTGATAAAGTTTATAATTGGAGTAAGTCGATTACTTAAACCTGAATGGCAAATAAGTGACCGTGGTTTTTCTGGTATGCTGAATCCGTAACAAATGTTATGTTTATAAGAGACTAAAAAGCTCAACCTAAAGGTATGTCCATATTCAAAGTAGACAAAACATTTATTGTTACAGAATTTTCAAACTGAAAAAAGCTTATAAGAAATTTTCTTCTCATGAAAGCAATGAATTCCATTAAGCTTCTGTTATAGCTTTAATGTCTTTAACTAAACTCATATTACTGCTGAGTTTATACCAATAATACGATAAGATTATAATCAACAATATAATAATAATTAATTAACTTTTAATAATGTAGTAAAGTCTGGAGCTGCTCATTAAAACTTATTCAGTGTACAACACACTTATAGGTCATTTATATTTTTAACTGTTGAATTTATTCATTTATGTCAATATTGAATATTGCTTTAAGTTGTGATATTGAATTAAATAAAATACCCAACTAATTGTGCTTGATAGTTTATGTTATCTTTAGTAAAAAAGTATTCAATAATATATTAGACTACTTACAAGTAAATAATTGACACTTAGGTATAAAAATGGGTTTCAGCCAAAAAAATTAAATTAACAATATATGTAATGCAGCTAGAGTTGTATCATAGTTTAAGATACTGCCTGTGGTGGACGTACGTTACTAGTCTACTACCCAGACTGTTCTAAAGTCGGTAATGACTCGTGTCGCAGTGAAGGTGTCCTCAAGTAACCACACAGCAGCTGATGTAGCAAGATGAGGATACGAGGACTGGGATGAGCGAACCTATAGCTGCTTGAGTACATATCACCATCAAATAAATAGCATGCCAAAGCGCCCCAGTGGGAAAACTGTGTTTAGAGGTCTATGCGGAGAGGAACATTAGTATGAGGTATGGGACACGGATATCAATGTTACGTATTCATGCCAGAAATGTGTTGTAAAAAGTGTTCATACAAATTTAATTTAGGACATTTGTGAAGGCCTATATACATTTTTGGTATTTGTTATCTGAAGGTAGTTTTAACCGTCCAAGTCCCTAGAAGACGACCACATTGACGATGATATACTCAATCAGTTATACTCTGCAGTATGGGATCCAAAGTGTGAATGATAAACCCTGCAATTTGTCAACAGGTAACACATCTAAATTTTGTGCTTTTCACTGTATATTTAATACGTCCATTTTCCAAAAATTAATGTTTACGTTGTTCATTTAATATTTATAGTCTATTGTTGTTTCTGTTTCGATTAGCATCGTACGAATTTACATCGATTTATGAAGTAAATATTTAATGTTAACTGTTTTAATTTTATTAGTATACATAGTCATTTTTAATCTAATAAAGTCAGTAGAGGGTCAATACTGCACGAAGTAAACTAGTAAGGAACAAGTATGTAGTGAGCGGACAGTGAGAATGGACATTCTTGTGTCCACTCTGAACACAATGTTCTCCAGTTTATTGTGTTGTCACTGGAGGATGTGTGAGACTGAATTGTTTGTACAATAGAACAACATGTGTTCCATTTCATTGACGACAAAGACATTAATATTACTTTCGCTAGCTCTGTCTTCGTTGAACTAACTGTAAACATGTACAAACGTTAAGAGAGTATACGTTTATTTTTAGTACCTCTATCTACAACGTTTTTTAGATAAGATAAATGTACATTTTTAAATACTTTTGACAGCCACACTTTATTTTCCATGCTTATGAATCCATGCAAAATAATAAGTATAAACAACCTATTAAATTATATTTATACTAAGTCAAAATATATTACAGCACATTTTGTTTACACCTATGGTTTACAAAACATTGGTATTCTCGTACAATTACACTAATATACTCATATACTGTTGTCCGGGGCTTCTCACGCCATTTCCCAACTTATAACAGGGGTTTTAGGCGTTCCATTTTAAACGGTAACCTAAAAACATTCTTGTCTGTGGAAATTCTTTCAAATTTACATAACTAACATAATAGGCCAATGTTTTGGTATTAAATTAAGTCATAAAAACGTTATAATTGTTAAACTTGCGTATTATTGTATATTTGTGGCAAGAAATGAACTAACTGGAAGTTTTTAAACTTCATACATTTGCCATGAAAGTGTTTAACCAAAAAAATTTTAAATGATTGGTTGATAATAAAAATCAAGTTTTTATGGACTCAAGTTAAAATTGCAAAGAACAAAAGGAACAAATACTATAAAAATAGCTGGTAGTTTTTATATGGAGCGCGGATATAAAGTGGAAAACTCACAATTTCTATATGAAAGAATTATTTAACCAATTTTAATACGAATTATCAAAATTCGACTGAATAAGAGTTTTTGTGTTTAAACATAAGTTTGTTAATAATAATTCTATTAAACGGCATTATAAAATATCAAGAGTAATATTATAGATCACCTTCAAGAATAAGCCTTCTGAAAGTGATAATTATTCCAATCTCAGCATACATAATACAAAAGCAAGTCGTTACAGTTTATATTGCGTTGTGTACACGTCTAAGCCCGTCCTTAGCTCAGTTATGGCTAGCCCACTTATAGGTTATAGTTAGCAGTTAACCAGAACTACGTTATTAAATAATATAATATCCTACATGTAATGAACGTTCAATAATAACAGTAACTAATATCTACAACATAAAATATTAAACTCTAAAAGTTATTTATTTCTACTATACGAAAATGTGTATAGTAGAAATGTGTATTATATATATTTTACAACCTAATGTTTTAGAAATATATCTGTTGACATATGCTAGGAGAATTTCACCTCGTCACAATATCTGCGTGATTATTTGTTGTGACAGAAGCAAACACAAGAACAAGTTATCAACAGCTAATGTAGATCGTCATTTGATAAATTAATTAGTATTTTCTAGACTTTCGGAAGAAATTTAAATGCAATACCTCTGTGTAACAAATCAAGTTTTAATGTATTAATCGTCAAATTAAATAAAGATTTTATCTCCGTATGTTTAAACGGGGGCTTTTCCTCTCCCAAGTTGAAATATTTATACTAAGCGATTGAAAGTAATTAACTCATTCGATAAGGTAAAAATGTATAGAATTAGGTGTATGAACTTCATAATTCCAATTCAAAATTAGGTTTGAGACCTCGATCTCAAACATCGGATCCACTAGTTTTATTTTAATAATGAAACGCAGGCAACAAGTTTGAGTGAATTTTCGAAGAACGGAATTCTATTTTGTAAATAGAATATATACATGTCCAGTTTAGTGTAATTGTTCTGTAAATTTACATTAACATAGACAAATTAATGAATATTGTATTTATTTGTAGATAAATTATGGCCAGATGGCTCTTTCTTATATTTAACAAAACAAACTAACTCCTTACAACTTATCTCCAGTCACAAAATATTAATTAAATTAAATCTGGTTACTGCTTTTAAATCGTTATAAAAATAAAAAAACTATACTAAATATTGCCTTGCGTAATAACAAATATTATATAACAAGAAAGAGTATATTTTACCCATTCATTACTCGTCATCGCTCTCGGCGGCCGCGGTCATCAGATCTAAGAAGAGTTTTGACTAAGCTGAATTGAACCGTGCTTGGCTTTCCAGTTGTTTATCCACATGTGTGCTGTCTGGAGGGGAATTCCAAGCTCTTCATGCGGTAACAATGAAGGATATATTAAATACCACTGTTCAATGACGCGGAATTCATAGCACAGACGTTTCAGAGCGGATATTTCTCGCGCTTCCATTGTTACAAATACATTAGAAATTGTTCATGAAATATTGTGGGAACCCACTTTTAAGAATGGAATATAATACATTCACAATTAGAATGTTTCTCAAAATCATTTAATTTTACGATTGATATGACAATTAGTATGAGTTAGTCCAATATTATTTTGGATTATCAGGAATTTGATGGTCAAAAGCACACTCATGTCATTATTTACAAAGTTTCAGTTGTTAAGTATAATAGCATTTTTTTCACAAGTAGTAGATTAATATGGAACAGTAAAAAACATTACTCTTTCTTTAATTAGTTTATTGCTGAAAAGACTTTTTACAAGTTCCTGCTACATGCTCAGACCAGTCCATCGTAGAGTTATTAATAATAGTAAGTTCCAAACTTATAACATTACTAAGAAGAGGATATAGAAAAACAAACTAATCACAATAGCAAACCGAAAAACAAATCATGATAATAGAAAACACTACTGAAAATAAGATAAAACTGTATTCAATTAGCGTAAAATGGGAAATTGTATTTTTCAATCAGTAAATTGAGTATATATATATAAACATAAAAACCTACTAATCCAATTTGAATCCATATAAAATACATAGACCATCAGAAAAAACCATAAATTTGTGTATATCAAATCTATTATTCCACATAACTATTACACGAAACGAAAGTAATAATCTCGGAGAAGTTTATGATTCACATGTACAAATAGAGATTCCTTGCAAGAAGAAGAGAATACGCAAATAACATAAAGAAATTAATATCTATTTAACAGCATATTCCATGCAAAGTAGTTTTGCTAACAAGTTTTTAATGTTTCCAGTTTTTAAAATTGCTATATAAATTGTGTCTAAGTGATAACTTGTTTTAAATATGTGTGCTTGTGTACAGAAATTTCTAATATTTTAAATTTTCAATTTGAATACAAAAAGATGTTCGAAACAGCATATTTTTATCAGTAAATTTAAGTTTGAAAATGTTTCCTTTCCGTTATTACAAAAATAACTTAACTACGTCATGCCTTCTATGGCAAAAGTTTGCCCTTAGCGTATTTGACATCCACTCTGGGGATTGGAGAACAGAGTTTAAACATTTAATGTAACAACCGGTCGGGGCTTAACTTTGATTGGATGTCCGTTGTGTCGAACTTTAGCTTACAAAATTGAAGTCACGTCTTTTCTACAAATCGAGCGTTTCTTCAAAAAATATGTCAATAAATATCCACCCTCTCTGTTTTATTCGGGGTTTACAAATAACAATTATTACAGAAAAAAATAAGATTGTGTAAATTATCAAATAAATACGCACTTTATACATTTCGTACAGTTATATTTGTTTGTATTCATAACATGATCCCAATAAGGGGAAAGTTATACATCTGTAATTAACTACCCTGTACTCATATGGGGTGGCTTTTATAAAAGAAGCTTTTGTATGTCCTTGCTAAGCAGCAGTCGTCAGAGTGACAAATTGTTGTTACAGGATAACTGTTATAATTAACAGCTTCACAATGAAGATTGTTTGGGTTAATCGATTATCAGTAACGACAACGATTGTTCTCGATTGTACCTCTAAATAGATTACAAGTTTATTACAGCAGTAACAACCTCCATTCGGTGATTGCTACAAACTATGTCCTTTAACTCCTTCCATCTATTGAAATACACTCACAATCATTAGCCATTTAACATTAGACCTTTGAATTCAAATAAATAATATCTCATAATTTTTCTATCTAAAACAATAATTGGAAGGTTTTACTGATTTACTAAGGAAAGAATAAATAAATCATTAAATATTTACTTACGGAATTCCATAGCCACAATTTTCGAGTTCTGTAAGTATTATTTATCGAACTCTAATATCGTTTATAAAAATTGGAAATATCTTCATAAATGTACTCTGTTAGTATTTCAAAGAAAATAATCTAAACTCCTCAGAAATAATTATTGACAGTAGGTTCAAGAAGCTTGCATTATAGGTTCCGATAGTTGGATGAGTTTCAATCCTCGGGTTGAGTTTCAATCGTGTCGCTGTCATCTTGACCTCTATAATATAATGACATATAAATAGTAGTCTCTCATCTTGGTTCACAATTTTTATTTGATATGAAAGTCTTATACTCAATTACAAAAATTATTCCATTATTTATACAGCTAGAGAAAAATATAAAAAGTGTTCTGTCTGCAATGTCTAAAACTTTTCCTAAACACATTTTAACAAACAATTTTCTGTATTTGGAACTGTTTTCGAGATAACGATGTCATTTAAAACCCATAGAAATGTTTCATCATCTATAAAAGTGGTAAAACTAAATTAGAAACAATTTAAAATTGGTACTAATATGTTTCTAATAAATGTCTCGGCCATATTAATTGGTAAATCACTAAATTTCAATATGACGTCCGTTAAAACTAAAAATAATGATAACTTCAAAAAAGTATTATGGAATGCAAAAAATTTTGTATAAACAAGATAAGAGTACGCCACGCCACGTACCGCGTAAGAGGCTTCGCTGAGGTTCAATGCAAGATTTCGAGCCAAGATTTCAATGCAACATAATAATTTTGCTATTGAAAGATATAACGAAAGACAATCATACGACTAAGAAGTGTTTTAAAGGACGACCCAATACACACAGGTTAAGCACAAAATCATTGTGTAATAGCGAAATCTACGGGAAGAAAAAGTCGACGAAGTCCTTGACTGTTACAGACCCCCTTATAATGGATACAATGTAACAATGCTCAAATTTGTACAAGTTCAAATTTGTTGAACATACACCTTGAAGCAACACTACAGCAGTGTGAGAGTTCTGCCAAACATTGTTTGTGGTGAAACTTCTCGCAGAAGTCGCGAACTCTGCCACTGTCCTGGTTACGCTAGGAGAATAAAGATGGATGATGGACAATACTAGATACTTACATTAAGAATCAGGAAAATCTATTAAAGGAAAATAATGCGTGTCCTCAAAATTCTTGAAACATGGCAGGGGCTGCGAAAGTGTCGTTAGCTGGTCATTCTACGCATTTTAGCTGGACGTGGATTACAAAAAGTACGTTTTTATATTCTTCATTGGCCAACATCTTTATCAAACCTGTCCAGGCCCATGCATATGTACATGGAATAACCACCAGTAAATAATCCATAAAAGCTTTGAATACGAGTTAAGATAGATTCTAACCCCGCATAGTTCCGGAATATTCGTGATTATTATTCCTCAAACTTAATTCAGAATTGAATCAATTTTTAAAGAGGTAACAAACTTAGCTTTCAATAGTCAACTAATTTTGATCTTAAATGAGCCTTCATCAACGACATATTTCTGAAAGGTTTGAGGGATCATGAGGAATTGTGCATACATGTCACATTATATATATATATATATATATATATATATATATATATATATATATATATAATATATAAACTCCTACAACAATAAAACAATGGGACTTAGACATGGATCAGTAGGATTTCATGCGCTCTGGATGTATACATATACCGGGTGTCACAAAAGTCCCACCCCTCTTCTAACTTTTGAACGGAATTAAACAAACCAATATCCTTTGGGGAGTAGTTATATAATGACAAATGATGATTTTTGAGCTACATGAGAACTTAGCCCCCTCAACACAAAATGGGGGGTTGGGGGGTCAAGTCAAAATTTTTAAATGCAAACTCCCATCAAATGACCTTTTTTAAGCTCAAAGTAAATGACTCAAAACTCAAAATGACCCCCATTTACTTCTTGGCAAAACTAAACTCTTAATTCAATTACAAAACAACGACTTGTCAAAATTAATACAAAAATACAATTCAAATCACTTGAAACAATTCTCAATATTTTGGAATGAAAGTAGAAATAAGGTATGCTTAAAACATTTAAAGAAATACAAAGCACACTGATTTATATCATGTAAGTACAAAGGTTATTCTGGACATAGGAGTAGTGTAGCTCTTATCTTTGGTTTAAAGTTCGGTGACTATGAGCACCGTTGTTGTGTCTTATAACGCCAGTTGTGACATTCGTTTTGTGAAGAGTGGTTGTAGCTTAGTTTAATTATTTTAAGTTTAATTTAGCACTACTTAGTATTAAGAATAAGTCTGAACAGATGAGTTAAGAAAAATAGTGTTTTTTTAGCGTAACTTTTTCCTTTTTTCCAACAGGACGGCGCCCCTCCTAACTATGATATAAACGTTAGAACATTCTTGGATCAGGTGTTTCCTGAGAGATGGATAGGTCGACGGGTTGCTGTAGAGTGGCCAGCTTCCTCACCCAATCTTACTCCCCTAGACTTTTTCTTTTGGGGATTTTTGAAAATAAAAGTGTACGAGACCAAACCTCAAAACTTTCAATTTAAAGGTCTTTATAAAGGAACAACAATGCCACATTCTAGAGGTCTCTACCTCAATCCAGTACGAAACAACGGCTTGTCAAAGTTTTGTTGAGAAGTTACGCTAAAAAACACTATTTTTTCTTAACTCATCTGTTCAGACTTATTCGTAATACTAAGTAGTGCTAAATTAAACTTAAAATAATTAAACTTACGGTTGAAATCTTACCTCAACCTTTTTTAAACTCAAAGTAAATGCTCAAAATGGCCCCCATTTACTTCTTGGCAAAAATAAAGTCTTGATTCAAATGAATGCCTTACGTTTTCCAACATTTCTGGTGTGGTAAGTCGGCAAGCGTTTTCAATCCACATCCTTAACTCATCAAGGTTCTGAGGGGGAGTTATTGACATCCTATTTTCGTATATTGTACCAAGGGCTCCTCAGATAGGTAATTGTCATTTGGAGATATTTCCAATTCCAGATTCGTTTTAGAATAATTGGATATTCATCCGAAACAAAAATGATTCTTATAGTACCCTTACTACTTGTTACTTTTTTTTTTTAAATAAAATTAAGTTGCTTCTTAATTTTATGACCTATGGTTATTAAATGGCTATTTCATATTGATATGAATTCAGAACTAGGTATATAAAAAATTAAAATATAACAAATACAAAACGTCATACTTGATATTACTAATGATTACTAATATTGCTGATTACCAATGATAAAGTACATTTCAAATTCAACTTAATTAAAACAAAATACAGAGTAATGTTTTTAACTCTTGATGTATTAAAATTAAAATAAGTATCATATATTTACATAAACTCATACATATACTTGTATAACAAATCTTGTTATAATACAGGAGTTGTAATACTGAATCTTGTTGGTACTGAATAGCCCTCAATAACATTCTCATTAACAGAGTCCTGGGTCACTAACGAGAGCTACGGTGATTACTGTGGCTGTGTGTATGGAGGACTCTGATGTTATTGTTGCCGTGAGTCTCTCTCGTTAGTTCACGTCCGAATGTCGTAGTATTAAATTTGACAACGTGACAAACCATTGTATTTTATTAAATTGTATAAAAGTTGTTATCAAAACCAAACCAATAGGAGAAGAGAGCCCCGTACAGTTACTTACTCGGTCACCAGAACCTGTTGTCTTATCATTGAAGACACTTACTAGTTTTGTGATGTAAAACAATTATTAACAATAATAAATATTCAAATAGCTCTACAAAAATAAGTCAATAATTTGATCTTTCACAAAATATGCTCATATGTATCACATAAATATTTTGCTGGTATGCAATCTACATATATTGCAGTCTACAATTTACTCTGTTACACTATATTTAGATATTTTAGTTTACTAACACTGGTAATAGTGTTATGTCTCACATGGATTCTGGAAAGCCCCAGTGCTATTTTTTACCTCGTTTTATTCTCCTTCTATTAATTATCATTTATATTGATGAAGTTCTCATTCATTCTACATTAGTATTGCAAATGTATGGATTTTGCTAATAATGTCAGTATGTTTTGTTTTTACGAATGAATTCTGCTTTGAGCGATCCTATTTAATTAAAGCGATTTATGTAACACACCATACCATAACATAACATTGTATTTATATATTAAAAATTCTTGAAAACCCATTTAAATAGATAACCCATCTAGATATTATTAGATGTTATATTTATCATCTATTGTTTAAACGTGCTCCTATATTAATGTCCCACTAAAACGACTACATTAATTATAATGTACAGAATTAAATGCAAATGACAATCAATTTGGTATCATGGACACTCAAAAGACAAGAATAGAGGTCAGGATGTTTTTTTTGTGTAGACTACAGTTCAATGAAAGTTTACTTCTCACTACTAGTAAGTACAGTAAGTAGTAGTGGCCGGGTCTACTCGGGTGTGTTGTGTTGTTCTGAGTGTATTGTGTGCGGGCCAGCCCCAGCTATTGTTTCTGGTACACGGAGCTTACTTATCACTACTAGTAAGTACAGTAAGTAGTAGTGACCTGGTCTACACGGGTGTGTTGTGCTGTTCTGAGATAACTCAGTAAAATAAGGCAAAATAAGGATGCAACCTCGGAATGAAAGATAATAAGCTAAAAATTTGCATACGTCTTTATTTTGATGGTATAAAATTTACCTCAAAATAATGATAATAATATAACAATAATAATATTATTCAGTAATATTAATAATAATATCTGAATAATTAACAATATAACTAATTTATTTATTGTATTCTACTGGTTGACCTCGCATTATCGTATATACAGGTAAGCGGTCCCCTACTCTTTGCGCTGTATCTAAAAAAAGTTGAACGCACATAACTTTACTTCAGACAAAACGTTGAAGAGAATTTTCCGTTCTACAATTTCTCTAACCACCTTCAAAGTCATTTAGCGTAAGGGAAATGAGATATTTGCAAAAAACTGATTTTCGTGACCTTTGACCTTAAATATCTTGTCGCGTACACGTGATTATATGAGACTTTTGAGGTAAGTTTTATACCCTCAAAATAAAGACATATGCAAATTTATAGCTTATTATCTTTCATTCCGAGGTTGCATCCTTATTTTACCGGACTTAGAGTGTATTGTGTGCTGGCCAGCCCCAGCTATTGTTTCTGGTACACGGAGCTTACTTCTCACTACTAGTAAGTACAGTAAGTAGTAGTGGCCGGGTCTGCTCGGGTGTGTTGTGTCCTGTTCTGAGAGTGTATTGTGTGCGGGCCAGCCCCAGCTATTGTTTCTGGTACACAGAGCTTACTTCTCACTACTAGTAAGTACAGTAAGTAGTAGTGGCCGGGTCTACTCCGGTGTGTTGTGTTGTTCTGAGAGTGTATTGTGTGCGGGCCAGCCCCAGCTATTGTTTCTGGTACACAGAGCTTACTTCTCACTACTAGTAAGTACAGTAAGTAGTAGTGGCCGGGTCTACTCGGGTGTGTTGTGTTGTTCTGAGAGTGTATTGTGTGCGGGCCAGCCCCAGCTATTGTTTCTGGTACACGGAGCTTACTTCTCACTACTAGTAAGTACAGTAAGTAGTAGTGGCCGGGTCTACTCGGGTGTGTTGTGTTGTTCTGAGAGTGTATTGTGTGCGGGCCAGCCCCAGCTATTGTTTCTGGTACACGGAGCTTACTTCTCACTACTAGTAAGTACAGTAAGTAGTAGTGGCCCGGGTCTACTTGGGTGTGTTGTGCTGTTCTGAGAGTGTATTGTGTGCGGGCCAGCCCCAGCTATTGTTTCTGGTAGACACGGAGCTTACTTCTCACTACTAGTAAGTACAGTAAGTAGTAGTGGCCGGGTCTACTCCGGTGTGTTGTGTTGTTCTGAGAGTGTATTGTGTGTGCGGGCCAGCCCCAGCTATTGTTTCTGGTACACGGAGCTTACTTCTCACTACTAGTAAGTACAGTAAGTAGTAGTGGCCGGGTCTACTCGGGTGTGTTGTGTTGTTCTGAGAGTGTATTGTGTGCGGGCCAGCCCCAGCTATTGTTTCTGGTACACAGAGCTTACTTCTCACTACTAGTAAGTACAGTAAGTAGTAGTGGCCGGGTCTACTCGGGTGTGTTGTGTTGTTCTGAGAGTGTATTGTGTGCGGGCCAGCCCCAGCTATTGTTTCTGGTACACAGAGCTTACTTCTCACTACTAGTAAGTACAGTAAGTAGTAGTGGCCGGGTCTACTCCGGTGTGTTGTGTTGTTCTGAGAGTGTATTGTGTGCGGGCCAGCCCCAGCTATTGTTTCTGGTACACAGAGCTTACTTCTCACTACTAGTAAGTACAGTAAGTAGTAGTGGCCGGTCTACTCGGGTGTGTTGTGTTGTTCTGAGAGTGTATTGTGTGCGGGCCAGCCCCAGCTATTGTTTCTGGTACACAGAGCTTACTTCTCACTACTAGTAAGTACAGTAAGTAGTAGTGGCCGGGTCTACTCCGGTGTGTTGTGTTGTTCTGAGAGTGTATTGTGTGCGGGCCAGCCCCAGCTATTGTTTCTGGTACACAGAGCTTACTTCTCACTACTAGTAAGTACAGTAAGTAGTAGTGGCCGGGTCTACTCGGTGTGTGTTGTGTTGTTCTGAGAGTGTATTGTGTGCGGGCCAGCCCCAGCTATTGTTTCTGGTACACGGAGCTTACTTTCACTACTAGTAAGTACAGTAAGTAGTAGTGGCCGGGCCGGGTGTATTGTGTTGTTCTGAGAGTGTATTGTGTGCGGGCCAGCCCCAGCTATTGTTTCTGGTAGACGGAGCTTATTTCTTACTACTAGTAAGTACAGTAAGTGTAGTGGCGGGTGTGTGCTGTTCTGAGAGTGTATTGTGTGTGGGCCCAGCTATTGTTTCTGGTAGACGAAGCCATGTTCCTTAACACGACATTATGTTAAATATTTTCCTCTAGCTGTGGTTCCTATTTCTCCATCAAATAATCTTTTTATAACCAAAGCATGTTTTAAATTAACTACAGAAGGTTTTTCAATATTTAAAGGCTGTAGAAAGAAACAGTTTAAATCATCCGAAGTGTGCAACAACAGCATCTGAATGAAATTATCCATTCAATTTTGTTTCAAACTTTATATAAAGAATTGCTAATTCTACAAAATTACTTTTGTTCTAAAAGTAATAACCTTTATAGTCATGATTTAAGTTTTAATTTTAAAAACTGGATCACAATGCAGTGTTGCTAGTGTTTCACGACAACAGGAAAAAATTAATGATTTTCATTTAAACTTCTCGTTTATGATGATCTGAATCTATAATGACACATAATGCTTTGTGTGGATAAGGTATGGGAGGAAACAGAACCTAATGTTTGCCAAACAATCTGATAAACTTTATCTCTGGTGTCACCGCTGACAGAAAATAATTTCCTGTCAGTTGTACAGTTGGTACTTTGAAGCTTTAACTGTCATTTCAAGTTGTTTGTATCCTCTGAAAAACAGAACGCCTTGCGGTCGAAAAAGGCTTATTGTTCCAAATATTACATTGATATATAAACACTCATAATAATTAAATTCTTAAAACCAATATATGCGTTATTTTAGTTAACTATTTTTATTGTTAGTCAACGAATATTATTATAGTCAACTAGCTTATGAAACAATTGATGAGCGTAAATCTTAAGGAATATAACGTTGAGGGTTAAAAATACATTTAGCGTAATTATTTGCTTTATCGGAAACTTCTTTACTATTCTAGATTAATTTCACGTTACTTTTTTATAATGTCTCCTTGTTTAATTAATATTTTTAATCATTTATTTCTATTAAATTGTACTAGAACTTCATTACTAAATAGCTTACATTAAACTTTTTTAGCTGTTTAACAAGATATATTTTTACAGTGACACAGTGATCGAGGGCACCCTGATCCGCGACTGATGCGGTTAGGAAGTCGATTTTTTGTTCCAGCCATCTATATTCGCCGAATCTGTAAAGTTACTTAGTCTTCAAGTAGCATAAATGACAACATTATGTGTGTCCATAAAGGAATTAAGAAATGTAAGTTATCCGTAATGAACGTAATATGTTTTATTTGGTTCATTTTACTTTTTTCTCCGACTCCACGACATGTTTTAGTCATAACACCTTTCACGTAAGCCTAAGACAGAATGAATTGCTAATTTATATCTCCTAATTCGTACTAAAACTGTCAAATTGGGAAATTATTTGCATTAGTCCAGTGCAAAAGATGTTTTTACTAGTCAGTAGGAAAATAATACGAGTTTTATCTCTTTGTTGTATTGATAAAAATGAGGTAACATGTAAAACTTAATTAGCTATCCAAATAAAAATGTTATTATATTTTGTTATATGCCAAAATAGTAATTAAAATTTACATAATGTGTCGCTTAGTTAAGATTGTATGCAGAATGTCAGATTGTATGCATGAAGCTCATTTCACTATCCAGATGTCCTGCAGTCAGATAGACAAACGTACATCATACAGAAAATAAATTGTTACATCTCTCCGGTAAAAGGAAATTGTGTTACTAAGTGAAAGGCTGCATGAGTCAACCGTGTTCCAGGGTTGATTAAGCACCATCATAAAACTTATATCCTCTTAGTTAAAATGAATTTTCATGGAAGATTTAAAATCTAAGTAGATCTTTATCGAGATATCTTCACATATGAGATATTCACATTTGCGTTTATTGAGTTAGGTATCATTTCAGTATTTACAAAATTAAAGTTTCGGTAATGTAGGGAGGATACTACAACGCAAGTGTGCATTGAAATCATATCTTGAAACCAACTGTTAGAATTGACCTTGATAAAGTTTTGCCAAATCCATGGGTTACATGCACTGTCTAGATGACAGTGCTTCAAATAAAGCTTCAATGAAGCTTCAAATATTCTTACTTCTGCAACACATTGCAGTTGCGTAGATAAGGAGGACTTAGGGGACTTATTGGGACTAAGTTGCGTAGATCTTTACAGGGGACTAGGTCTCCAAGCTGTAAAGAAATTGTAAAAATTAAATTTCTTATGTATACTTATTATATTTTTTAATTTGTTGAATAAATAACGTGCCGTTGCTTGGTTAAGTATTTACGTTCTCTAACTTTTATTCATGTTCTACACTGATTTGTTATTGATTTATTCGCCACATTGTTATTATAGTGGATTTATATACTACATTATTTCAAGTCGAGTGTGAAATAAGATTGGTTCCCGGTAAAATGTACTTGAATGTCGGAAGCACTCGGCTATATCTGAAACGGCCGTGCCTCTTTGATGCGTGTCTAGATGTCGCTCCGGGACAAATTCTTGGAAAACTTGAAATTTTGTAGTTTGTTTTTAATAAAACCCCAAAGTAATTATCTATTTTATAAAAAAAATGTGTTGTAAGATTGACCAATATAGTTAGAGCATACTTTTTATGATTATGTAATGATTATGAAACAATCTGATAAAGCTGGGCAAGAAATTAACGTACAGTATAAACTATTTTAGATAATAATAAATTATACAGTAATTCAAATCTATCACTTATAAAAGTAAGTTATTATATTAAATATTATTAAAATTATATATTTTTTTCCTAAAGTTGCACTGCCTTTTCGTTGTTTTCAAGTAAGTGCCACGAGTATTTACTACCAAGAAATATTGCCTTTTAAAAACATCTATTGCCTTATGAAAATTCCCGTAACGGTGTCAGTATCAATAGCAACATCCGATATTTTTTCTCTGAAAAGAATAACGATCTAATTAGGGAACATTCTAATACGGAATGTAAAGGCTACAAACATAGAAAAAACATAACACATACAAAAAACATTTGTATTGTAGTTTAAGGCAAAATAGCACCGCTTTTTCTTAACGAATGTATAACGAAAATAAATAATTTATTTTCATTTTAATTTTGAAAAAATGTGTAAATTAACACAATATGTATTATTCCATAACATTATATGTGGTTTGGACTAGACTAGTCAATGCTCAGCATCCCCCACAGCGAGAAAATGTGTCCAAGTAAAGTTTTAGACGAGGTCTGAAATTTCAATAAGAAACTTGATTTATTACTTTAAGTGCTTAACTTTATCTAATAATAACTAAATTTCTTATACTCATAGTTTTGTTATTTTCCATGTTAAACTTTTGATTGCTTGTTGTGTATTGGAGTTTGGAAAAAAAAGCAGGCCATGCACTAAAATCAAAACTGTACAAATGTATAATCTTAATATAAATTTATTAGTTTGAATCAGATTCAAAAGTCTATGTAAATTATTCTGAGTATGGATAGTTTATAGCTATGGAAGGCCTGGTCTTAGAAGTTATAAATGACAAACTCCAACCTTAGGAACCAATTTCTAGGATTTACTCGTATTTGAGATTTGAGGTCTAGGTCTAGGAAATATAATTTTCAGTAAGCTCCCATCTTACTATTATCACATTTACTTCTAATCTGTAGCTACTTCCGATTCCTGAAATCTTCTGGAATCTAGGTATTCTGGGAGCTCTGATTTCATACGTTCAGCTCAAAGCTCTGAGAATTCACAGTCTCTTGAACATTTTTGCTTAGGATACTCCTGATATCTGAGAACCACTAAATTTTGGAAACCCCCAAATATAAGAAACTGTCCAATCGTGACGTGTTCATGATCTTAAAACTGTCTAATCGTGACATGTTCATGATCTTAAAACTGTCCAATCGTGACGTGTTCATGATCTTAAAACTGTCTAATCGTGACGTGTTCATGATCTTAAAACTGTCTAATCGTGACGTGTTCATGATCTTAAAACTGTCTAATAGTGACGTGTTCATGATCTTAAAACTGTCTAATCGTGACGTGTTCATGATCTTAAAACTGTCTAATCGTGACGTGTTCATAATCTTAAAACTGTCTAATCGTGACGTGTTCATGATCTTAAAACTGTCTAATCGTGACGTGTTTATAATCTTAAAACTCGGCTGTTGAGAGAACCTGCTTGGAACTTCCAACTCTTTTAAGTTTCTCGCCATTATGGATTCCAAGCTTTCAAGGCTCCGATATCTAGAAGCTCTTGACCTCAATGAGATTCCTGTCTCTTAGTTACTTGCCCCTTTGGTTCGGCGTTTCACGAAAGCATAGCTGGGAATTTCCAATCTTAAGAATGTCCATACAGCATTTGTAGTAACCGACTAATTTGAATAGATTGGTAAGTGTAAAATAATAGATCGTGCAAATAGAACAATTTTATTTGTCGTATATCAGATTCTTTTTTTATTTCTTTCCTTCTATAACTCAAACTTAAATTAAGTTTTTCAATAATGTATGCAATGATAAGTTAAAGCGATACAATTTTAGTGTATATAGTGTTCTTATTATGTGTTCCTTGTAATAGTATACAATCAACGGCAATAGTATATTAATACGTATTAATTTACATATTTTACAGTTCAAAACGGTATTATCTGCGATGTTTGTAAAATATAAACACTAAAACAAATGTTTTATTTTAGATGATTTTACTCACCAACCTCTGATTTTAATTGTACAGGGGAAAACGTGAAGTAGATAATTCATCGCTGTAATTAAATTATAAAAATTTAGAGTTCAAATTGCTCACCAGCTGAAAGTAACACAGCAATAGAGGTGACCTATATACAGGTAAGTATCAGTGGCAGGTTACAGCTGGTTCCCTTTGAGTCTGGAATGAGGCCACCACATCCACGAGATGTGATGTAATATTGAGGGACAAAGCTACAAAACATGCACCATTAAAGAACGTAACAAAAAAGAACGTAAATTCTGCTTAAACACTGTAATGTTCTTCAACATATAAACCTTATAAATTATTTCCAAAAACTAACACGCTCCATTGAGTTTTTTCTGTAAACAATAATTTTTAAATACTTTAAAATAATAAAAAAGCAAAAATTGTTTAAATACAAATCAATCTCTGCATAACATCACGGTATAACTTACGTAAAAAGGACTGTTTTCTAATAAATACGAGTCCTGTTCTTTTTAAAAACTCTCTCAAATATTTATTACAACACAGAAAAATGTATAAATAATTTTCTGCATATTTTGAAAAAAAAATTGGATATATCTGGAAAAGAAAACAGTTAATCTCGGTCTCTAAAGTTGTGGAATATTAATTGAAAGATTCTTTTAAAAATAATCAACTGCTTTGTTTAATCATTGTTTCATGACAGAAAATCCATACTTTTAATTAGTTTTACCAGTATTTTATAGTTCGTTTTTCTAAAGGAGATCCCTGACGGAGCCGGGTCCCAGCGGCCTCTCTCACACGCTACACATCTCACTTTGAACGTCTACTACATACAAGTGTACACGTATATTACCTTGATAATACATTTTTAGTGATTTTATAGTATTAACCCTTGTATTTGAATAAAATAAAAATATTTTGTATGTTATTGTGCATTATGGTAACCAAAAGTATGAAGAAAAACACGGTTTTCTGTTTAAAATTTATGCTTTCTCTACTTTAACTCATAAACTTTTCAAAAGTAATGGCAGTAATAATAAATCTTATAATCCATATCTTATATTTTTCTTGAAGAACGACATAAAAAAATTGAATGTTCTAAATTAATAGATGTAAAAAAACTTTTTTTAATCGCTTACAAAAGTGAATTTAAATGCCCGGAAGGTAGACACTTTTTAACCGAAATAGGCTTTTCAGTCTTAAGTTGGTAAATATATTTCTTTCATCGGGTCAACGAAGTAAACTCAACTATGGCACTAGATATATAATAGGTCGGAATTATATCACAAGAGCTGGAAAAGTAGGTTTTGAGACTTGTGTATGTATTTTCTTGATTGTGGCAACTTATCTAAAATGAAAATTTATTATTTTATACATAGTTTCCAAGAGACTTTTTCATTCTAAACATAACTAAAATTAATTCCTTTATTCCTCAATTTTCAAAAAGCTTTAGAAATTTCTCAAGTACAATAAATAAATAAATAAAATGTACTTCCCAAGTCTGACCATAAAGTAAAAGCAAACCCCTAAATACATTACATACTCAAAACTAATCCTTAATACGAAGTTAAATAAAAACAATTAATGCTTTTATTATTGAATGTGTGTGTATATATATATATATAAAATTATATATATATATATATATATATATATATATATATATCTGTTTATATACAAGGTAACATAACACACATTCGTTAATTTTTATGATTTAATGATAGTATGTTATAATCTTTTGAAAGTTTTGAATACTTTTAGAACGGTTATAACTGAGTACCCAATAAACATCCACAGATCTACATGTTTACTAAACTGTTGCCATAAACAAAATTTTAATCATTAAGTAAATACAGTTTAGCACAATCTTTATTTTGATGACAATGTTAGGTTGATAACATCTTAATTGTATCATTTTACCCCAGTGTAATTTTGATGACTGATGACTCTGATGCCATTAGTACCATTTGAACTTTAGAATTAACATCTTCGCTACGACACGAGTCATGTACCGACTAGAGTACAGTCAGGGTAGTGGTAACGTGTTTCCATCGCAATCAGTATGTTAAACTATGATACATCTCTAACCCAGCAGGTATAACTTCTGGCTAGTTTATACCTTCCAGTTTAACCTGTCACTCACAGGGCACAGCAAAACCGAAGTGTCACTTCAATCTGGGGAAACCTATGGATGTCTAGGGGTGGCACATCACTAACCGTAAATGTCAAGATTATGGGGTGCATGGGTAATACGATAGGTCTAGTCTACTGACGGGAGATGACTGTTGGAGTTCATGGGGTTCGTTCCCTAAGTATCAGTGGTTCTTGTTAGCCTCAACAAGGGTGTGCCACTCACTGCCTACTTTGCCTGGAGAGGCTGGTTCAGAGTTGGCCTCCCCTTCTTCCGGGGGAACATGACTTTGAGATTAGTGACCTAATTCTTCCTCATATATCTCGATAAGAGGCGGCCGCTACCCCATAATCTTACCCGTTGTGAATATCCTGTCACTCAGAAAGGACCACTAGGTCCTTAAAGGACTAAGTGCACTTTATAAGCTTCCTGTCTTTAGAGAACAATAAAAGATACATCTCTGGCTACATTATATTTTATATGCACATTATTTGTTGTTATATAGACATTTATTATAAGTGTAATAAGTGTTAGCAGACATTTTAATTTTAAACCAACATCATATCTTGTATACAAAAATGATCATAAAATACTAAAAAGTACCTATAATTAATAATAGATAATTAATTCAAATAATCTTTAGAAGCAAGTATGTAAATTATGAATCTGGATTATAATCTTAGTCTTTCTGTAATTTAAAAACCTAAATTTTCCAAAAAGCTAAATAACACTATTTTTAAAGGAGATTTGTGCGAACGTTACAAGATTTCATTTTTTATAATTATTATCAATGTACGGTGATTAAATAATATACATTTGTTGCTGTGTAGATAACAAAGTTAGAGAACTGCTAGGTTCGTTGCTTCATGTTCAGTTTACTGTGTATCCTGTAGAATACCAACAAAACTACTACAACAACAGGTAACATTCCTATGTTCAAAAGATAACAATTACCACATGTTTGTTTGTGTTAATTACTACTGTTTTGGTTTATGATTTAGAGTCATATCAGAATACTACGAAATAGAATCAAACAAAGGGCACGGTATGTAATAATAACCGATATAACATAACTAAAAATGATTTTACTACAACCGAAGGTTCGATCACCTAAAATATCCGAAACGTGTTTCTAAAGCACTGTGTATATACGAGATTTTCACAAAAACCTTTATCTTTACAAGGGACCGATATTCTTAGCAATTAAAGATTCACGCCGAGGGAAGTTTATGATGTAACCTTCAAACTGTGAACTAGTAGAACAGTCTCTAAGTAAACTTATAGAGCCACCTGGTGGGGTACTTGATATTCAGTTTATAGCTTTGACCGCTTCTAAGACCGGCAACTTTGTGGTGCCCGGGTCACAGTTTAACCTCTGACATTGGGCACTGCTTGTCGTTACTGCGCCACGCCATACAACAGCCGTTAACGTCCCGGGCCGTTACGCAGCGCTGTTGGAGTCTAACACGGAAAATTGATTTATTGTTATGGCTCTTTTATTATGTTCAATACGACTGCTGAGATGATTAAATTTTTACGCAGACAATAACAGAAAATCCGTAAAAAATTTCTTTGTCATATAACTCTACAGCGTTTGTTAAGTTTCAGTTTTCTGTCTTAACACTACGGTATAAGTAAAATTAGCCACAAATTTCTATATAAAATCGTTCAAGAGTGAAACTATTTCTTAGTGAGTAGGAGCGTTGGTTAAGTTTCAGTTTTCTGTCTTAATACTACGGTATAAGTAAAATTAGCCATCAATTTCTATATAAAATCGTTCAAGAGTGAAACTATTTCTTAATGAGTAGGATGCTTTCACCAAAGTACAATATATTATTTTGCTTACCCAGAAGAATGTGTGTGTCATTTCCGTGTAGAGTACCTAAGTCTGGTTAAACTGAAAATCCTTACACAGTAAATATTAATTTTACCACGAAACTTTGATTTGAACTGATTTAATAAGTAAAGGGAGAGTATAAAAGATAAACGTAAATATAGAAACAATAATCAAGTTCTGTTTGTAATGTTTGTCGACTGAGTTGTGTAAAAGTCGTGCACTTACCTTCCTTGTTACATTTCTGTGTCAATGGCCAGCTCTATCTCCGTATTGCTTGTATGTTTTATTATAAGCATTTCCATGGTTATAATAAAGTTAAGTAAATAACAAGAGATTTGTGTATATTTCAGAGAAAAGTCTGGTTTATTATTATTAATAATAATAAAGCTTCAGTCATAGACGTAATGTTGAAAACCTTCTCTTTTTAAATTGCCTTCCGTAATTATTGCAGCCAACAAAATATCAAACTTTCAAATAACCCATCTTGACTTGATCGAATAAACTGGTTTAAATTTACTTACGTTGGAAGATTTATAAAAATTTGACACATGTTTTATAGCTTATGTAACCTGATCCTTTTGTATCTTTATTGTTTTTAATATGTTTAAAACACGTGTTTAATTATTTGGTTCAAACAACACACTTGCACTGTACATTGTTTATGACGCTGTTACTAAACCGGTTTGCTATGTGCATTTTACCAGTTTTTGTAATCTACTGCAAGCAAAATCGTATTGTGCGTGTGTGTGTGTGTGTGTGTGTGTGTGTGTGTGTGTGTGTGTGTGTGTGTGTGTGTGTGTGTGTGTGTGTGTGTGTGTGTGTGTGTGTGTGTGTTAGTGGGTGGGGCGATATACCAGGCTATTATTAGCAGTGACACATAGTAGGGGAATAGGGAGAAGGTTCAGAAAGCCAGAGGGTATTTGATAACAGCCTACAACAATACGTATTTATTATGGGCGAAGGGCTCAATACGATGCCCCAACTAACCGCATAGTGGTATGTTTAATTAAGAAAACCATTTTGTGAGATACATTCGTTTCTTTGCAGTTATGTTTCTGGCAGTGGCCTACCACAATATTATTAAACCCATATGAAATCTGTAAATTACGTCTAATGTATTGAAACTGACATTCCAACGGTTTCATGATTATTATAATTAATATTCAGTTTTAAGTAACAGTAGCGAAATTATCAGCTGTTCTACATGGTAAAGGGTCTTGTGGCGTGGCCAAGTACATTAGTTTCACTTGTATACAATAATCCTCTTGACGAATTAGTTATAATTAAAAACAAATTCTCTTTCAGCTTTACAAGTGTATTATCATGGAACAAACGAAACCTCTATAATTTGTTCATTTATAATATTTTAATCGTATAAAACTAGATTGAAACATAGATAAAATTAAAAAAAAAAAAAACACTTTTAGCATTCACAGACTGTGTTACTCGTATTATATATTCTGTGATGATATAATGATGATTTTTTTAAAATAATAGCATAATAATAGTAAAGCTTATTTATAAATATTTCTATAAAATCTTAAATGATTTAATTATCTTAGCTCCAAAGATTTGTTGTATGCCATGAATGTTTATTTTTACTTAACAGATTCGTTAACTATCTAAAAACAACTCTAAGAATATTTGTCTGCAAGATATCTCGAGAATGAACTGCACACTTAAATGTTGCATCTAACTTCAGCGAAGCTTACTACGCGACACGTGGTGTGGCATAATTCTACCTTTTTTTAATAAATGTGTAGCCGGAGGACTGATTGAATACTTAAGCTGTAGTTTTCACGCCGTTAAAAATTGGGAAAATTTATTTTCATTGACGAAATATAATGACAGCAGAATTAAAACTGTAAAAAGAAGAGCGAGGAAAATGCTAGATGTATACGGAGCACATGAATGTAAAGTTTAGTCAGAGAAAGTTTGATGTGGGAACGGCAGTGTGGTGAGGACTCCGGTTGTTATGGATACAATACACTATACAATACTGTAGTAGATTATTAATTAATAATTTCATTATTACTTGATATTTTACAGCTTTTACCTCACTGATACCTGAAGAAACGTGTTCCTTCGATAAATGATATTGATTATTTACCCTAGATTAGATATGTTTAGTGGTGGTTTGTCTGCTAATAGTGTAAAGTGGACTTTTCATTCGTTCAAAATTGGGCAATGGATTTTTTTCATAGCGATCAAAAGCCAAATTCGTAGTTAAAATGTCTATCACTTTAAAATTTCCTACTCTAAGATGTATTATATTGTCCCAGAACTCTCTATCATCCTTCGCAGGTATTTCTGGAGCGAATACAAACCAATATTAATAATCTCGAAAACTCAATAATTACCGAAACAGCTGCTATTTTGTATATTTTACTGAACGATTTTTAACTTTAGAACAGCTGGTTGTAATATAGCTTTGTAATTTAAAGGCCTAGTTACTGAAAACATAACAATTTCTTACAAGGTTTTTCCAT
The DNA here is from genome assembly GCF_021130785.1 of Homalodisca vitripennis. Taxonomy (NCBI): domain Eukaryota; kingdom Metazoa; phylum Arthropoda; class Insecta; order Hemiptera; family Cicadellidae; genus Homalodisca; species Homalodisca vitripennis. The sequence goes on from NC_060210.1 coordinate 109,358,796, forward strand.
AACACGTTTTTAAGGACTTAATTCGTTCTTGAGATACCTAGAGCACACACAGGCAAGTAGACAAACAGAAGAGGGATTATACCAAATTACAAGCTTATATGTTAGTTTATTATCAAAATATCGCTCTTCTGCCAGTCTACCAATAACGAAATATTGTAAATATTGGATACACCATGCTCATTCCTCACTAACACTAGTATCTAAAATTTTAAACATACGCACCTACTAAAATAGTACATAAAGGTGAGCGTCAGTGTTGTCACCGTGAAAAATTAAGCTAAAATTAGACATTTTGAGGCATATCGCACAATTCAATTCAAAGTCGAACAGAATTAAGGATATTAAGGATATTTTGAAATACAAATATTTATTCTTCACTAAATATTAACGATCTTAAGACGCGTGTTGACGTAAGTATTCGGTAGTTGGCATAAAACCACAAATTCTGGCCGAAACATTATATTGGCAAAACAATCACACCATCTTAGTCATTTCAGGATCAGCGGAAAGGTCATTTAAAGACTGAGTTCAATGAAGCGCTTCCGCCTCTTCTTGTCCAAAGTGAGAAACTGAGAGAAAGAGTATCCCACTACCAAAGTCTTGGAAAGGTAGGAGTACGTCATACCACATATCGTACCATATCGGCTTCACTGAAATCGGTAGCTCATTTCATTCATTCGACATTCAGAGAGAAGAGAATTCAGACAGTTTCCTGAGTCACTGATAGCCTCTTGCAGGGAAATGCACCAATCATTGAAATCAACCTTGTCCATTTAGTAGAGGTAAAGTTTCATTCATTCTAAAGTTCTAGCCAGGCTTTTCCAGCTCCGTGACATTCAAATGATAGAGTCTTTTTTGCAATTTAAAATCAAGCGCATGATTCCCCTTCGAGAGTAGTAAAACTGTAAAAAAAGAGCATTGTTTGGATCAAAACAGCAAGATAAACACAGTAGAACTGTAGCCCAACTGCTTTATACGGATGAACCCAAGCATGTAACTAAATAGATAACCTCACAAACCAAGCGTGAATGGCATGCAGCGATGTATGTTTGTTAGTTGTAAGTTAGCAGAAAACTGAAACATGTTTGTCTTCAAGTCTTTACTGATATGAAACTTTAAGTTTGAGATGAGACTCACAGACAAGTTCCACCTCTGACATGGTTTTCCATATTTACATAAACAGAAACAGCTCAATATAATTAGGTCTCATTTCAAAGCAACTTATGTTTTAAAACATATTTATAATTTGTGCAACCTTGTCTTTATGCAGTTCTTAATTTATTAGCAAATATTTTTAGTGTGTACATGTTATGTTAACAAGATAAACTTTAGACATCGTTTTGAATTGTATTCAAACAAAGAGTTAAATATTTTACGGATTTAGGAAATTGGATTCTTAAATATTATGTAAGAGCAAAGAAACCAAAGAGACGTATAGACACTCAAACTCGCAAACCAGCATACACCTACAGACTGATACACAGATTCAGAACAAAAAAATGTTCCAGCCAGTCCACAGCTTAGGCACAGGTAGTTGTATACCAATATCCCACATACACCCTACACACAAAAGTTCAGGTGATTTGGACTGAACGTACTTCTGCCCTATTAGTTTCTTAGTGCACCTCCCCTGTCAAACTCGGATTTTTATTATTTGTGACTTTATCCTAAAGTGATTGTAAACATATAGATTGTAAACATCATAACAAGAACATTAATACCAAACCGCGATTAATACAAAAATAATAAAAATATATCTGTGAAATATGTTGGGTGCAGCACAAATTCTGTCATATCTGCCAAAGTGAGTCTACCTGCTGTGTGGTAGGCACTTTGAAACAATGTCGCCATCGTAATATTTACAAGAAGAGACCTGCATACTTTTTTAAATTTATATTCTCAAACTTCTGCTTTCTATTATGATATGAAAGTCCTTATGAAATAGTCATAAAACATTTTTTGCAGTTTTCCATAAGGAAGATCTTAATCTCATCAGTGATACCAGGCAAGCATATCTCTTTTATACGACAAATACAATCAATATAAGAATTCATTTATAGTGTCACTTAAATTGGATGAATACCTAATCAAACAAGGGAGGCATAATATGGAAGAAGTGTCGACACAAATAAAGTAGTAATAAAAATAAATCTATTGTAAATAATTATGGTAATGTATTTTTAATTTATATTAAAACTCTCGTTAAAAGTTTCAAAAGCCGCTTGCATTGCAATACAAATATTGCAATAATATTAACGCATTTATTGTTTTTAGGAATTACATTATTACAAATGTTTATACGAGTTATCAATTTAGTGGATTAATTTTGAGAACAAATACCCTCCCGCAACCGCATAATGTTCCATTTTTCATTTTTCATAGTTGGGCACAAACAACTTGAAATGACAGTTTAAGCTTCAAGGTTCCAGCTGGACAACTGACAGGAAATTATTTTCTGTCAGCGGTGACACCAGACTTGCATGGCAAAATTAGGTTCTGTTTCCTCTCAGACCGTTGTCACACAAAGAGTTGTGTCATTTAGTTTCAAATAACCATAAAAAAGTAGTTAAATAGATTAATTTTCAACTTGTATACATTTATAACAGATTAGAACCTATTTAATTATCGCTTTGCCTTCACTAGATAACCAAAGTGAATAATACAGTTCTAAAGCTGTCAGTATATCATTCAAACATGTTTTACACTATGCTGTCAAGTAGTTTCCTCTGACCGAGTTGATGCCTAACATTACTATACATTTTTACATTACTCTACAGCAAAAACCATTCTTTATACGTAATTGCCAAATATACGAGTACAACGTTGACGCTTGGTAAAGGAATTAAATAAAATTCTATTTGATCAAAAGTACTTACATGAGTATAAACAATATGATTCGTTATTGATAACAATTACGGACAGTAACACGACAGTAACGGACAGTATTTTTATAACTTAAAATAGAATTACTTTTTGCTTAATTTTTTTATTCCTATGTATGTTGTATTCAATTAATACACAGTACAATTTTAACACAAAAGGATTCTTAAACATAAATTTTAAGTCCGTATTAGTATATATTTTGAAGGCGTCACCTCGAAGGTTCTGACAATGGACACTTTCTAAGTATTAAGAATTGTAAATATGGGTTTACGGTTGAGTTCAATTTAATGTCTCATTAGGTTTCATCTGTAAGTTTTTAGTATGTGGGATTAAAAGAATGTACATAAAGAAGCAAGCTGATTGTTACACACGACGGTGACAAATGTATGTAAATATTCTATTACAAAGAAACATGCGTTTATCGACTTCAATTTATTAAACAGTCTTCACCTAGGAAAACTTTTAGGGACATTTGTCTGTATCATCCTTAGTAATTTAACTCATCGAATAGAACCAAATTAAGAGCGAAACCTCCTTGGTTATGATCCTATGACTGACCTCGATTTGCTATACTCATTTGTCAAGTGCAATCATGTTTGCATTCATATCTTGTTTAGTAAGTGCTATGTATGTTAATGATGTACCATAAAAAATACAAAAAATTGTTAATACCTAATGTATCTATTTACTGTTAAGATCTTCCCACGCCTTACTTAATACAAGCCACATCGATTACAATTTCAAAAGTAACCTTAATATATATAGAAGGTATGATGTTTTGATGTATACAACAACAGTACAACGTACATAAGTGAAGTTTTGTGCAGTGGTGTGGTTAGTGCTCGACTGTACTGTACTATTCTGTACATTGTGACAGTGAATTGTATGCGGGCCAGGCTCAACCATTGTTTTAGCTCGACAAAGCTACTAGTGCAGTGCTTAAAATGGATTCATGGCAAATTTTAAATAATTTTGAAAGCACGGATGAAGCATTTATGGAATTTCAAAATTGTGTTGTTTTTCGCTTGAACGTACATAATATAGTATAACATAACATAAGAGTATATAATTCAAGCTAGAAATTTCAAACAACTGAAATAAACAAAACCAAACTGTTGGAAGACCTAACACTTTTTATTTGTGAAAAAGATGAATGGAAGGTTTTGCAATTAAGTTTTTCTGCGCACAAAAAATGAACAATTCAAACCTTTTTATAGAAATTTCAATAAAAATTATCGTAAAACAATTAAAATTGACAACAACGAAAACACAAAATCTAAAACAAACTAAAAATTATGAAATTTTTCAAAACTTATTGGAGTATTTACATAGAATTTTACGACAAACCCCATTAGTTGAAGATTTTCACAAATTCCAAAATTGAAAATTAAAAATAAATTAGTCCAGAATCATGTACAATAGCAAATGAATGTAACGTTACTGTTTTTGCTTCACCTGGCCCACCTTTGAAAAGTCCCAACAATGGTGAATCCTCATCGATGGGACGAATCTCCTCTGAGTGGGTATCCCGTTTTATTCAGAGTCTAAAACAGAAAAAAAATCTTTGACGCTGACGGCATTTCTGTATGGCTCAAACGCTACTTTTAACAAGTTTTGTCTTCTCTCACAAAATTTGATAAACTTCTCCTTTGCACAAAGAGATTTCCTTTCCCTCCTGAAATTGCAAAAGTCATAACCATTTAAAAAAATAGACGATTCTTGCCTTGCAGGAAACTATCGACCCTTTTCAATCCTTCAAGAGTATAGACCTAACAAGATTGGAAGGATGTCCTGAACAATTCATTTCATAAACTATTAATCCACTATTTATGCCATTACAAATGTAATAGTAACAGGTGGATTTGGAGAGAAACGAGAACGTATGCTAAACACATTTCTTGACCTATCATAAGCATTTGACTGTGTACATCACGAAATCTGCCGCTCGAATAGCTCTCGCCTTACCTGAGAGACATTTCCGTTATGGCGGATGACGTCATCCTTAAGGAAACTGACTAACAAATTCCTTGAGATGACCTTGATCAGGGGGTGATATAGTATTACTATATCGAAGGTAAATTTTACAAGATTTCTTCAGTCATTTACGAAAGTCATTTAAGCTTTACGAAACCACTTAAATTTGTGTTCTTTATGACCGTTATATTTTTGTCTTGTGAACCATTGTTTTAGTTCGAGAAAGCTACTAGTGCAATAGTTCATGGCTGAGTCTGCTCGGTTGTGCTGCGCTGTTTTGTACATTGTAGTAGTCAATAGCCAGTAAAATATTTATTGCGGAGATAAAAGTACATTTGTATAGCAAAAGTTAAGTATCTAATCATTTCATCACACATACCACACCGAACTCTCATTTATAAACACATTTTGACACTCACTCTGCTCCATTCATCACCTTAGTCACAAGTCTTCTGATTGTGCGATATCCCAGTTATACGTTCACGCTATGCAACGCGTTCGTCACTATACAGCGTTTCAAACGAGTTTTATATGCTTTAAGCGTAGGCGAATTTTTAATTTAATTTGGCAAGCTGTTGATGAGATAAACCCCTGCCTGTGAGGGCAAACGTTCATGAACTACCGTCCTGGGTCTCCTGGTTCGATAGTTTTCTCTTCCTATTGTCTCGTACGAGTGAACATAACGTCCGTTGGTCAAGGTACATTTAAACATAAAATATGACGTTATTTCTAAAATTTAGAGACTAAGCAGAGTTAACAGTTGCAATCTTTTGAAAACTGGCCTGCACGATTCGCTTAAGTTTAATTTTGCAATGATGCGTATCGCTCATTTTTGAAGCTTGAACGTTCTCAAAAATTGGTTACTTAGACATGCAAGCCACAGCACTACTCCGTAGGTGAGATGTGGATAGATAAAGCCATCATCATTCCTGAATAGTATACTGCCGTATTTAGCTCATAACATTAACCTCATAACATAAATGCCTGAGGATAATTTCTGGAGGAACGTAATCGATTTGAACATTTATGTCAAACCTTGATCAAGGTAAATTCCAAGGAATTTCGAGGATCAGACCTCTTCTAATATGACCTCATCCAACACGATGGCCAGGCTATATTTGCAGTCTATCGAGCGCTAGGAAAAATTTTGAATATTGTATTTTGAGGAGTTTGTTTTTAGACAGACGAGAGAGATAATTGTGAGAGAGCAATGTGCACTGGCCCGCTCCACTATTGTTTCTGGTAGACGAAGCCATCTTCCTTAACACATTATGTTGAATACCTTGTTGAATACCTTTAGTTGTAGCCCGTGTTCCTTCGTCAAACAATCTTTTTATAATTTATGTGTGTAAATATGCGTATCAAAAGTTATGATGGGGGGTAGTACACCTTTCCGCTTGCATTTACAAATTTATTTCTTGTGCAACTACTGATATACCTACACATATGAAATTTTGTGGGTAAGTTAGATATATACATCAGTTTATTTTAAAATTATTTTTAATAAAATATTTTTTTCTATTACTGAGTTATAAATTTTTTTGTTTTTTTTTTTTACGTAGCTTACTTATTTACATAATTGTAACGCTGAAATTAAAGTTTCACACATAAATTTGGTATCATTCTGTTTGTTAGACCTAGGGCTATGGCATGAACTAAGGATATTGGTCTAATGTTAAAATAAATAATAAAAAAATATATAAATTACAAAATAAACATAATTTATTAAAAAAAAACATTTATTTACCTTAATAAATTGAGTTATATTGATTCATTTCTGGTAATCCTAGTTCATGCTATAGCTAATGATGTTATAAACATCCCCTGAAAATTTGGTAAGGATATCTTGAATACTTTTTGAGAAATCATGTAAATAGTAGGCAAAAAAGTAACTTTCGGAAAACCACCGTTAAAGTTAAACTATTAAAAAACGATGTTTTATCTTACATTAAAAAGACCGTGATGCATATGTTACACCTTCTACTTCTTAAAATCTCTATTGCTGGTCTAGTCTCAATCTCCTTCTGGCTCTTCTGGCTTCCAAACTTTGATTTTCAACTTTCTTTAGCAATGCGTGCACACGGGTCTCATCAAAATTTCTCAACAATTCTTCACAGAAAGTCCCCGGAGTCATGGATAAATGAGTAAGAACCTTTAACCTACCTAAATGCCCTTCATTATAAATCAAAGATGCTTCATGTGCAAAGATACGTGCAATATTTAAAACTGTTCTTCCAGCAAACCCTTTTTTAGGGCAGATGTTCCAAAGCACATTGTTGTATGACTCGTTAGGGTTTTGGGTCTTTCCTTTTAAACATCTTCTTAAAAGTTCAGGCTTTGTCAGATCTACGAATATTGGTTTAATGGAATCCATTATAGGGTATGGTATTGTGTTTTTATGTTTAAAAGTTGTTATTGAGTCATTATATATAGCCTGCTGGTACTTACACCAAGATTCTGGGCCAGTCGGATAAAAATGGTGAAGTGGTTTCTCAACCGAACTGGCTTGGTGGTTCCATACTGCCCAAGCAGCCTTTCTCATTGATACAAAGTCATTGGGATTGGCTCTAATAGCACCAAAGTACACACCTAGTTGGTCAATCACAGAGTCTGTCAATCTATTTTCGATTACTTGACACTGAAAACGTAAATGTTGACACTAATCTTCACTCAAGTAATGTAAACAAACAATACATTGAACCAAAGCCATAGGCCTGTAAAATAGAAATAAGAAAACAAATCACAGATTGTAAAGCAAAACACTACCTACTATCAATGAATACTGTATGAAAACGAAATCTAAAAACAAGAGGAGTGTACAAGATTTGGATTTTGTGCAAAAAGCTTCATGTATTTATTTCGTTTTTTTTGTCACAATTCAGCTAAAAATCAAGATATCGTCATAATTTTTTTACTATATTGATCAGAACAAACTAGTAAACAATTATAATGAAAAAAATAAATAATGAAATTTTTGACATTTAACGGTGTACTACCCCCCTAAGGAAAAAAAGATTAATTCATCGGGAACTTGTATAGTCGGTGCTATTAGTTATTTTTGTTACTTATTATTGAATATTTCTTCAATTTCCTTTGTTCAGTTGCTTGGTTTGGCTATAAAAGAACTAGATTGTTAAATGCGATTTTATACAGAGCTGTATAATAATAAAATAATAATGTTAGACATAGAAGTATAAAAAGAAATACCTAAAATGGTACTGGTGAAATATAATAAAACATTATATTGATTAAATATTTAAATTAGCGTCGTTACCTAAGAATAAATGCAGGCATTGTTAGTTGTATTCCTCAATATCAGAATATTGATTTATTAAAGATATCTTTCTTATATTTCTTTCGATTTCTTATATTTTATTCTCCATCTATTCAGACATTCCAAATTTTTTAGTAATGCTGGATAAAGATTTTCAGTTTGCATTTATAAAAATATTTTCTATGTCTATATTTTAAATGTGTTCTAATTCTTCTTTTTAAAACTAGTCTACTTCAGTCTTTTTAAAACCTGTATTACTATTATTTCAAACCAAATTTCATAATATATCGTTGCGAAATATATAATAGCACGGTTAATACATTACTAAGCGTAATGTATTGATTATGTAGTACAATATGTTAATTGCACAGCATACGTGTTTTTATTTTATATAAAATTTAATCTACGATCTGATTTTATTTGAATGGTTATTATAAATAAACAAATTATAGAGGTTTCGTTTGTTCTTGATATTATACTTGTAAAGCTGGATGGGAGATTGTTATAAAACATGACTAAGTCGTCAAGAGGATTACTGTATACAAGTTAAACTAATGTACTTGTCCACGCCACAAGACCCTTTACCATGTAGAACAGCTGATAATTCCGCTACGATTACTTCAATAACTGAATATTAATTATAATAATGATGAAACAGTTGGTTTGACAGTTAAGGATACACTAGTTATAATTTACAGATTTGTTATTGGTTTAATAATATTGTGGCAGGGCACAGAATGTACGCGGCGCAGTAACGAAAAAAAGTGCCCAATGTCAGAGGTTAAACTGTGACCCGGGCACAACAAAGTTGCCGATCTTAGAAGCGATCAAAGCTATAAACTGAATATCAAGTACCCTACCAGGCAGTAACTAAGAAGTGCCCAAAGTGCCCTAAGAAGTGCCCAATGTCAGAGGTTAAACTGTGACCCGGGCACAACAAAGTTGCCGATTTTAGTAGTGATCAAAGCCATAAACTGAATATCAAGTACCCCACCTGGTGGCTCTATAAGTTTACTTAAAGAACTTTCGGCTAGTTTACAAATTTGAGGGACACGGCATAAACTTCTCCCTGTGTGAATTTTTAATTACTAAGAATATTGGTCCTTTCAAACACAAAGACAAAGGTTTTTTAAGTTTTGTAAAAATCTCGTATATACAGGGTGTTTCAGAACTCTTGTCGGATATTTTAGGGGTTCGTTCCTGTGGTCATAATAAACTATATTATATAGGTTATTATTACATACCGTGCCCTTTGTTTGATTCTATTTCGTAGTATACTGCTATGATTCTATATCACAAGGCAAAGCAGTAGTAATTAACAAACAACACACAAACAAACATGTGGTAAATGTTATCTTTTGAAAATAGGAATGGTATCTGTTGTTGTAGTAGTTTTGTTGGTGTTTCTACAGGATACACAATTGTTGTCAAAATAAAGATTGTGCTAAACTGTATTTACTTATTACAATTTTAGTATATGACAACAGTTTAATAAACACTTAGAATTGTGAATTGGGTACACGAGTTACAACCGTTCTAAAAGTATTTGGACTTCAACAGATTATCATATATTGTCACTAAATCATAAAAATTAGCGAAAGTGTGTCGTGTTATCTTGCGTATAACACAGAGCATTCCATATAGGTATAATATAGGAATTGGGATTTTTGGCAACTGACTATCGACATCAGAGCTGTCTGAGGACATACGTATATTAAATATACCTTATGTACTCAATCTCTATGATATATTTAAGCATTTTACAGGTTTTTGTTATTTTAATTAAGTAAATTTTTATACACCTATTGTTACAAACAATTTGCACGCTTTCACAAAGTATAGCTATAGGTAATTTCTTATTAAATAAATTATTCCAACCATTCCTGAAATAATTAATTGTCATTAAAGAGTATTCCAGCCTTAGAAATACATTAAAATTTGAATTAATAAATTTAAAGACAATGTCTTAATCTTAGATACCCTAGAAAATTGCAAAGCAGACTCTTTTTTTAGTGAAAAAATACGAAGAAACTGGCATGATTTTGCAATATCACACATAATTATTATTTATGTAGTTGAGTAGAGTTTGAGATTTATACCAAACAAATATAAAAACAATACACCAGTAATTCAAATACCAGAAATTCATTATTTGGTTGAGTTAACCAAAAATTAGATTTAACAACGTCCTCGACCACCCGACGTAGAATGTGTACCGAATTTACATTATATTTTATATAGTGTGATTGCAAAGTTTAGAAATGCCTTTTTCTTTTTAAAAACTTTACAGGTATAATATATAAACTTTAAGTAGTATTGTAAGGCTATATTAACCACTTTTTTACGCAATAACCTTCACACGCATACATTGGGGGTGACGGTCCGTAGAGGATGTAATAGAAATCTTAAATGTAAGCATGGGCGTAGTCATACCTCATTTTCAAGTAGAATGCCAGAAACCGCCTCTCAAAAAGTTTGATCGAACCATAAATCGCTGTGTGAACAAGAAAACAAGTAACAAAAGATAACTGTAGGAAACATTCTTTAAAATTACAACAGAAACTAAGAATAACAGTCGGTACTATTGCTGGACCACTAAATGTAAAATGTGAGCATTCACATTTGTAGGGGTGTGGGCGGGGTAGGCGAGTATATAATTCTTTCTGTATTAATATACGTTCAATGAATATACATACATACATATATATATATATATTCAATAATAAAAAGCATTAATTGTTAAGTTGTGTATTTAAGGTTAATTTTGAGTTTGTATTGTAATTAGAGTTTTCCTTTTACTTTTTTGTCAAACTTGGCAAGGGACATTTTATTTATTTGTTATCGCACTTGATTAATCTCTAAAGCCTTTTTCAAATTGAGAAAATAAAAGAATTGAATTTAGTTAACAAATTTAAACTGAATTTTAGAATGATAATTTATATCTTGAAAAATACGTATAAATTAATAAACTTTCATTTTGGATACGTTGCATATCAGTGTTCTTAAAATGACTAACTAGTTTTTAGTTTTAAAACTTTCTGAAACTAACTTTATTTTGTAATTATTAAATCAGTTTTTATTAAAAACCTGGATCAGTGATTTCTATATAAACAAAAACGTTAATATGAATGAATGAATTATGTTATTATAATTAAAAATTAACATAACTACTTTTGCTGTAAAAAATTAATAGTATCTAATATTGAATATCCCATCATGTAATATATAATCATGTTTCTACATAAAAACTCTTTAACACAAAAACATTAATTCTTAAAATTTTTGATGGTGTATTTGCTCTAAAATAATGGACGGCATAGACTCCTTGAACTAGGCCTAAGGCAAAAGGTGTGATATCATTCACGGAGAGAGTTCATCACAGCGACGCTTTCATAAACCATTCTGTGAGAATAATGCCGGTGCGTTTTAAGAATAAGGCAGTGTTTAATGTACCAGCACAAGTAGGCCCAGTCCTTCATGGCATCAGAAGAGTCATCAGTAATCCAAATAAAAATGGATAAAATAACTAACTGTGTATTAGCAAAATGGGCCAGTATTTAGTTTAGTTTTAATAACTAGTGTTTTGTTATTAATAAGTGCGTGTTTTAGAGGTAGAGTGCATGGAGTTGACACAGAACGTGGTAGTTGTGATTCCTGACTAATGCGTGCCACAACATTCTTGGATGATTTGTTTATTTTAACCCAGATCGTAGTTATGTGTTGATTTAGTATCAACCTGAGGAAGAGATCAGATTGCAGATCTCAGAACGAAGTGTTACTGAATTTATGTATTACTGAACGATGGCAATTCTAAAAATGTCCAGATTGAGTCCATTGTCCGAACAAGAAAATTTTTGTTCACCAAGAGAATAATAATCAATCGCTACGATACTCGGACATATTAGTGACTAATTATTGTCACAAATTAGTCATTTTATCTATTTATATAAATAATTGAAAAGGTTTAGTTATAATTTGTGCAAGTAGTTGCTTCGCTACCAATTTCTACTCAATGGAGTCATAGACTTTGTAAATCACACATCTAAAATTAATGACCCATGATTTTTGTAATATTCGTACACTAATTTAACAAGGAAAGAAATGATAATAGTTTTGGTAATTCGATAATTTGTTTGTAGAATTTGTAAAAAAGTACTATTTTCTACATCACTGGAAACCAAATAAAATGTTTGTTGTTCTGCAGTAAAATGTACGATAATTTTACTCAATATACTTCCTCAGATGGATAACTAAACTAACACATAACTACGATCTGGGTTAAAATAAACAAATCATCCTAGAATGTTGTGGCACGCATTAGTCAGGAATCACAACAACCACGTTTTGTATCAACTCCATGCACTCTACCTCTAAAACATGCACTTAATAATAACTAAACACTAGTTATTAAAACTGAACAAAATACTTACACATTTAGCTAATACACAGTTAGTACTTTTATCAATAACGATTATTTTAAATAAATATTCTTTGTATACAAAAGGGAAGTTGCTTTACAAATTAACTAATTAAATAGAAGTAGAATATCTTTCGTCTTTGACAGAAAACACAAATTATAAACACTCAGTCAACATATAACATGCACTATGTCATTTGGTTTTTTTAAACTAGCTTAGCCAGTCAGTTTGAACAGAACACTTATAGTGAAAATGATACAGGACAAGAACACTTTATTCTCTATGAATAAATATTATCAATTCAGTAGTCTTATGAACAAAAGATTGCAGGGCGCGAAGTAACAACCCTGGACGTTAAGTTTTACGGCACAGTAACGACAAAAAGTGCCCAATATCAGAGGTTAAACTCTGAGCCGGGTAGTTCTGGGAACAAAAAAGTTGCCGATCTAAGAAGCGATCAATGCAGTAAACTGAACATAAAACAACGAACCTAGCAGTTCTCAAACTTTTTATCTACACAGCAACAAATGTATGTTATTTAATCACCGTACATTGATAATAATAATAAAAAAATTAAATCTTCTAACGTTCGCACAAAACTCCTTTTTAAATAGTGTTATTTAGCTTTTTTGGAAATTTAGGTTTTTTATTGCAGAAAGACTAAGATTATAATCCAGATCCATAATTTACATACTTGCTTCTAAAGATAATTATAGGTACTTTTTAGTATTTTATGATCATTTCTGTATACAAGATACAATGTTGGTTTAAAATTAAAGTGTCTAATAAAATGTATTACACTTAATAATAAATGTCTATATAACAACATATAATGTGCATTTAATATAATGTAGCCAGGAATGTGTCTTTTTTTTGTTCTCTCAAGACAAGAAGCTTAAAAAGTGCACTTAGTCCTTTAAGGACCTAGTGGTCCTTCCTGAGTGACAGGATATTCATAATGTGTAAGATTATGGGGTAGAGGCCGCCTCCTATCGAAATCCATGAGGAAGAATTAGGTCACTAGTCTCAAAGTCATGTTCCCCCGGAAGAAGAGGAGGCCAACTCTGAAACAGCCTCTCCAGGCAAAGCAGGCAGTGGGTGGCACATCCTTGTTGAGGCTAACAAGAACCACTGATACTTAGGGAACGAACCCCATGAACTCCAACAGTCATCTCCCGCAGTAGACTAGACCTATCGTATTACCCATGCACCCCATAATCTTGACATTTACGGTTAGTGATGTGCCACCCCTAGACATCCATAGGTTTCCCCAGATTGAAGTGACACATCGGTTTTGCTGTGCCCAGTGATAGGTTAAACCGGAAGGTATAAACGAGCCAGAAGTTATACCTGCTGGGTTAGAGATGTACCATAGTTTAACATACTGATTGCGATGGAGGCACGTTACTACTACCCTGACTGTACTCTAGTCGGTACATGACTCGTGTCGTAGCGAAGATGTTAATTATAAAGTTCAAATGTTACTAATGGCATCAGAGTCATCAGTCATCAGAATTACACTGGGGTAAAATGATACAATTAAGATGTTATCAACCCAACATTTTTACACGGCACAACAAGTTGTATTACACATAAGATTTGCATAGAGTTAGTTACTGGAGGATGAAATAAATAGCTATGGACCAGCAGACATTAGCAAACTTCAGCTTTTCAACTATGTGTATTAATGAGCCTTTTTGCGTCAGTCTTTTGCTCAGTTTTAATAATTATTAATGTTTGTTGTGGCGTAATATAACAACAATGTCCTCGTGTAACCGCAAATCAGCTGGTGTAGCAAGGTGAGGATACGAGGATAGGAATTTTTATAATGGATGAGCATACCTCTGGCTACTTCAGTACATATCATCAATACTCATAGTATATATTCGTAGTCAATATTCTCATAGTACTCCAGTAGGTAAAACGATGTTTAGGGGTCTGATACGGAGAGGAAAATTTAGTATGAGGTGTGTGAATCGGATAGCGATTTGACACATTCGTGTCAGAAATGTGATGGTAATCCTTAATAAACATTTCATTTAATACTGTATCTTTAGCGTTTGTTTACAAGAAGGAAGTTTTAAGTCCCATATGACGTTCAGATTAACGATGAGAAGAGCATATCATATATTTATATACCTTTTAAAGTGGTCGTGATCGCTTATGCCTTAACGGATTCCATTGAATCAAGTACCGTTGGAATTATTAACTTTTAAATAGCTGGTTTCCAGTATTTTTTATAACTATACTGGGTTTTTTTTTTTAATTTGACTTTTAAAAATTTTTAACAGACGCCATTTTGTAAATATTAATGAAAATAACATAATTTGTTTTTCCTCTTAGCTATTCAAACCTACGTACCAAATTTGGTTTCTTTTTGTACCTTTAATTGTTTTAGATTTAATAATTCGTTTTAAAAAAATGCAAAGTGGCGGTTAGTGCCTAAACGAAGTTGAAAATTTGGTAAAAAGTTATTCTTAATTTTCTAGCTTTAGAATCCCACATAAAATATGAAATGCATAATCAGCTCAATATTTTTGTTACACCCTGTTTGTGTTTTATATATATATATAAAAACACAAACATACATGATACATAACATGTTTATATATTTATATATATATACACACACATATATATATATATATATATATATACTATATATATATATAACTGTTTTAGTTGTATTATTACATCATTTATAATCTAATATAGTCAGTAGAGAGTCAATATACTGCACGAAGTAAATAGTAAGGAACCTAGTATGTAGTGAGCGGACAGTGAGAATGGACATTCTTGTGTCCACTGTGAACACAATGTTTCTCCAGTTTATTGTGGTTGTCACTGGAGCGTGTGTGAAACTGAATTGTTTGTAAAATAGAACAACTTGTGTTCCATTTCATTGACAGAAAAGGCATTGATATTACTTCCGCTATCTCTATTTACATTAAACTAACTGTAACCATGTACAGACGTTTAAAAAATACTCTATACATTCATGTTTAGGTGGCTCTATAATCAACGTTTTGTGGTTAAATAAATGTTAAATTGTCAATAATTTTTAAACACCTCAATTTGTTTTTTCACGCTAATGAACCTATCCAAAATCAGAATAATATTACTGTTGTGCACAGTTTCTCACAACGTTTCCAGATTTATAACAGGAAATTTATGCGATCGTTTTAACAACATACCAAAAGATATTCCCACCTTATGAGGATCTTTCATGATTGAATACTGTAGAGAGATTTGCTAGTTTTCCTTTACATAATTTTGTGATTAATTCAACTGCACCTTAATTGTCTACTTCACTAATTATATATATTAAGGTAGATAAACAGGAGAATAACTTCTCAAATCACTTTCGAAAATTTTTTATTAACTGGAATTTTATTAATTTGGACTTAAAATAACAAACCTTGTACTTGTTAGATATTTAAATTTATAAAGTTTTCTGCCATAAAATAAATAAAGTTAACTTCTTTTTTTCATCAGTTAACACAAATTAAAATGTAGTTTTCTCTGTTATAAAATTATAAAAGGTGTTAAATAAAATTGAAATAAAAACTTCTTAAATCTGTTTCCCGTCCCAAAGTTCAAACTGTAATTTGAGTATGTTTCACCAAAAACTTTATGTATTATATCTTGATGTATAAAAGTTATTAAAAGTATTCCAGTAGGACTTTGGAATACTAATGGTTATTACCAGTAACTTTTAAATAATATTAAAATTGAAGACTTTACTCTGAACTATACTTGCAAAGATATGCGCTTTAAAATGAATTCAAATCTTCTTATTTCCCTATTGTATAAATATTTATACAATATCCTTGTAAACAGAAAACTACCATTAGTAAACAACAAAACACCCATCTGAAAATCGTAATTCGACTACAACTTACGCAAAATCTCTCGCAGATGGGTGGAGGAAGTATAAAGACGAAAACCACTAAACTAAATTAACCGCAAAAGAAAAGTCCAAAAAGACGCCGAAAATCGTGTGTCTTAACTATTTATACCTTCCCTTCAGTAAACCAGCTATGTAAAAACTAAGCCTTTGATTGGCTTCCAACTATCCAATCACAAGGTCACAGAGAACAAATTAATCTTCAAATTACCTCTATTTTAACCACGTTAACAAACTAGACTATTAGTAAAAACCTGTTAAAATCTCACTGTATCATCCTACATCTACAGAGCCTTTCTTGAGAAATTACTTAATTTAATTTTACCTTTACTTTGACATCACTAATTAATTCTAAAATATTTCCGCATTACGATTTCTCCCATAAATATTTAATAAAGAAATTTTAAAATTGCCATTGTAGCAAATGCTACAAATACATAAATTAATTTAGACACCAATATGTTTGTGTTAAATGAAATCACATAAACGTCATTTTATTTTAATCTGAATTTTCTTGTATACTTATGACATGAAATGAACCAACAGGCTTTGTTTTAACTTCATAGGTTTTCAATTAAAATGTTTTTACCAACAAAATACTAAACGATTATCAAATTTAGGGAGTAAACTTAAGTCTTCTAAATAAATAACAATGAGAAATAATTTTTAATAATACAACAATTTTTAATAATGAACAAATATGTTCAACACAAAATAGGAATAACTCCAACCGTTGATGACGTATAGCTATATTTTTTACTATTCAAAAATTTACATTTATGACATAGTAGAGGCTGATAAACGTTTGGAAAATACATTGAAAAAATCAACATTGTTATCCAAATTTGTATGGCAGAATTTGGCCGATATACAATATATTAGAGAAGGTTATCCATACGATCAAGTTCAAAATTGTGAGACAGATGCTACGGAGAATTTCCGCTAAACTTCGCCATAATATCTGCATGTTTATTTATTCCGACAGAACCAAAAACAGAACAAGTTTTTAACATTTAATGTTGATAAATTATTCAGTATTTTCTGGACTTTCGGAAAAATAAAAATACAACACAAAACAGTGTGTGTTTAACTAAGGCTCTGCTTTCTTAAAAATTGCTATATATATATATATATATATATATATATATATATATATATATATATATATATATATATATATATTTATATATATATGTAAATATTTATATATAAATCGCTTAATTAATTAATTTGTTTGATGTGGTTAAAAATGTACAACCGATCTTGATCGACTGGTCAATTGGTTTTTTTTATTAATAAAGAAATTTGGAGAACACAGTTGAGTCAATTCTCAAAAAATGGAATTCTATTTTATTACAATTTTTTGTAATTATTGTGTAAATGCACATTGATAGGGAAGATCAAGAGGGTATAGAAATACATGTTATTCACTATAGCAAACTGAAAGAAAAATCATGATCAAGGGAAACAATACTGAAATAAAAATAAAACTGTCTCCTATCAGCGTAAAAATGGACTTTATAGTTTTCTAACAGTAAATTACAAAAATATACATAAAAACTAAAAACCAATTTGATACCATATACAATACATAGGCCATACAAGTCATAATCCAGTGTTATATCAAACCTATTAATGCACGTAATTATTATTCAAAAAATAAAAGAATAACATTAAAAACCTATTTAGATAAAATTGTACGAAATTGGGTTCCATACAAGAAGAATAAAATAATCATATAACGTAGTTTTGAAAAATCAAATGAGTATTTAACAAAATAACTGTATTCGTTGCAGTTAATTGTAATAAAGTTTAAAAGGTTTTAAATGTCTTTAGTATTTAAAATGTTTTACACTAAAGAAATCTTGTGTGTAAACAATAATACATTTTTATAAATGTGTGTATTTGTTAACATATATTTATTTTGTGTTTTCAATTTGAGCACATTAAATATTTTATACAGCATAATTTTATCAGTAAAATTAAGTTTGAAAATGTTTTTTTTTTCGTTACTACAAAAATAGTTAAATTACGTTATGTCTTTTATAACAAAAGTTTGCCCTTAGCGTATTTGACCACCACTCTGAGGATCAGAGAACAGAGTTTAGACAGTTAATGTAACAACCGGTCGGGGCTTAACTTTGATTGGATGTCCGTTGTGTCGAACTTTAGCTTACAAAATTGAAGTCACGTCTTTTCTGAAAATCGAGCCTTTCTTCAAAATATATCAATAACTGTCCACCCTCTCTGTTTTTATTCGGGGTTTACAAATAACAAATATTGCAGAAGAAAATTAAGATTGTGTAGATTCTATCGAATAAATATGCACTTTATAGATTTAATACAGTTATATTTGTTTACCTTCCTAATCTGATCCAAACAATAGGAAAGTTATAAATCTTTAATTAAAAACCTCACACTAATGATACGAGGTGGCTTTTATAAAAGGACTTGATATATCCGTGGTAAGCAGCAGTAGTCAGTGTAACAAATTGTTACATGATAACTGTTATAATTAACAGCTTCAAAATGAAGATTGTTTGGCTTAATCGATTGTCAGGACAACGATTGTTCTTGATTGTACCTCTAAATAGATTACAAGGTGTGTTGATTACAGCAGTGACAACCTTCATTCGGTTATTGCTACAAACTACGTCCCTTAACTCATTTCATCCATTTAAATACTCTCAAAATCATCAGCCATATAACATTATAACTTAGGAGTCAAATAAATAATATTTTATACTTTCTTTATCTAAAAAAATAATTGCAATCTTTTACTGATTTGTTAAGGAAAGAAGAATTAAATCATTAAATATTTATTTCTAAAATTCCATAACATCAGTTTTCAAGTACTATAAATATTATTTACCGAATCCTAATATTGTTTATAGAATTGGCATTATCTTCATAAATAATATAACGACACATGAATAGAGTTCATAACCCATCTTAAAGTGCAATTTTGTTTCATTATGGGAGTCTAAGAAAAATAACTATTATTTATGGAGCTATAGAAAACATTAAATGTGGTCTGAAATGCCTAAAACATTCCCTAAACATTCTTTACAAACACTTTTCTGTATTTCGAATGGTTTCCGAGATAACGATGAAGTTTAAATCCCATACTTTAATCATAAAAAAACGGTAGAATTAAATTGGAAACAATTAAAAATTGGTACAAAAATGTATCTAAAAAATGAATCGACTACATTATAAGCTTGCTTGGTAATGGCTTAAAATGGCTAAACTTCATTAGAATATGGCGACCGTTAAAACTTTAAAAAATCGTAACATCTACAAAGTACCATACAATGCATACAATATTTCCTTACATTTTGTAATAAATAAGGTAAGAGTACGCCATCACGTAACAGGCTTCGCTAAAATTCAATGCAGTATTTCAAGTCTATAGCTCATTTTATTATTGTCAGATAAAACGACACAAAATCATACGACTAAGAAGTGTTTTAAAGATAGGCACACAGGTTAAGGGTACAGCACAAAATCCCTGTATGATAGCGAAATATGGGAGGAAATAATTGACGATGCCATTGACTGCTGAAGAACGACTTATTATAGATATAATGTAGTAACAATGCTATGGAAAGTTGAGGAAGGGTAATGTGACGTTCGTTATTCTTTCCACGCATTTTTAGCTGGATTTATATTCCAAAAAATACGATTTTATATTCTTTGTTACTATATCAAACATGTCTAGGGTTATATGCATGGAATAACCACAAGAAAATAATCCGTAAAAGTACGGATACACCAGTTATGGCAGACTTTACTCCCATATAGTTACCAGAATATTCGTGATCATCATCTTTCAAGCTCAATCCAGAGCCAAGCAATGTTTAAAGAGCTGACATGGCTAGGCTTCAAATTAATTTTGATCTGAAGTGAGCTTCCATAAACGACATGTTACTGAAAGGTTGAGGGATCAAGAAGAATAGTGCATGCACGTCACATTATACATAAACCTTCACAACAATAAAACAATGTGACTTCTACAGACTCAGGATTCGTAGGATTTAACTCTTACTAAACTCTCTATTATAGGATAACTTCAGTAAACCCCATCTGTTATACTATGGTAAACAAATTTAGTATAACAATTTATCATTACTGGAACAAGAAATTCCTCTTCTAAATGGTCCGAATCTTTGAGAAACCCGCAGGAAATGAGCTTTAGGAACTTTAAAATTAATTCCTTCACAATCACTGTAGTACATTAAAGTTTAATGTTCTTAAATTGAAACAAACACATGATTTACGATATTATTTTCTTCCTAAGAAATGTATTCTTATTGTTGAACTCGAAGTGTGGTGTATGTCTGTTCCGTTGGATTATTCCTTCCATAATACTATAGACTATATACAAATGTGAGGTCAGAAGTACGCCAAGAAGAGCAATTGTCGCCCAGTTGGCTGGGTTGGAAGGAACGCCGCCAAATAGCTCTAGAATAATTTAATGCTTTTAGCAATTCATTTCAGGAAGTACGGACAGTGAAGGCAGCTTGATAAATTTTGATAATAGCCAAAATTGTGTTAAAGCTAACGGTGTTGCATTAATACTTCTCAACAATAGTTATTAAAACTTATTAATACAATTAAATAACCACGTATGATACACTTCAAAGTAGGCTAAACACAGATCTTTTGTGTCAGCTAAAGTTAAATTCATCTACATAAAAATAACATCAGTATGTTGGGAGTTTATCAAATGGAGAGGGGCAATAGATAAATGTACCATTCTATAAATTATTTTATGTAATTCATTTTTAATCTAATTTTAATAATCTTACCTTGACAGAGATAAACCCTTCGTCTGGTGATATAAGAGTACAACTAGATACAGGTGAATGTGTTTATATAATGCGCATTTAAAATAATTTTTGAAGTTGAAAGTGATTTTAATATATCTATTTATTGAGTTATTTATCCTATGAAATATTTCATTTCTAATTATTTCCTTAATGATAAGTTTAAATTTAAAATATTAATAATGAGCCTCTGACATGTGTTTGCAGGCCGCAGTAAGTTTTTCTCCTGACATCAAATCTAAGTTGGTCCTCGGAAGTGAAAGTTTTAAATGTTTTGTTACTGTAACTTCTGTGTTACACTACAGTTATGTCAGAAATATTGGGTATACAACTACCCGAGTGTAAAAAGTAATCAATATTGATTCTTCTTGATTTTTTAATTAGAGTAATATACATAAGTGATATCATTGTTACTACATAAATATTGTAGAATATAATTTATTTCTTAATTATAAATATATATAATTAAACGTAAACGTAAATATATATAC
The DNA here is from genome assembly GCF_021130785.1 of Homalodisca vitripennis. Lineage (NCBI taxonomy): Eukaryota > Metazoa > Arthropoda > Insecta > Hemiptera > Cicadellidae > Homalodisca > Homalodisca vitripennis. The sequence goes on from NC_060210.1 coordinate 109,380,572, forward strand.
ATTAAAACGTAAAACAAAATATTATAATACTTTATCAGGAAGATTTACGTAAATTATTACAAGTAGTTCATAAATGATTTCAAAATTATATATTCATTATACTGTCGTATTTTTCTTATTATACTTCTTACCTGTTTCATAAACTATAATAGACTGTTTTACATTCTAATGTTATTATGAATTAATTTTTACGTCTTTGTTTATTGTACGGCTACGTTCTATACTATGTTTTGTCTATGAGCAATGGACGATATGACTTTGGCTTTATTCAATTTCGTAAAGAATATATATAATAAAATAAAAATATATATGTGTGTGTGTGTGTGTATTTTTTTAAATCTGTTATTTGAAAATAAATACACAAAAAGGATCAATTAATTGTAGTTTTAGTTTATGGAATGCCTATGTTATTCAGAGGATAATAGGTTTAAAAAAAGGTTAAACAATTTCTAAGAGAATTGATATTGACAATTTATTTAGAATATTAGTTAATGCAATGCAAACTTATTGCTTTAACAATTAGTTGTAAAACAAAATGTTTGTTTTATAAAATTTAATTATTTTAGTAGAAAGTGTTTAATAAAAATTAGTTTAAAAATAAAACAAATTTCAAAAGGCTACTTTACCTATGAAAACAATACACTAACTAATATAAACAGTCTCCACATAAAACAAAAAATAAATTATTGGCATATCAATATGATTAGGGTTATCTTTCAAATAAACGTCAAAGATTTTGAACCTGTCCAATTAAAAATATAGTGGATTACAATAATGTGTCGCATGCTTATTAATGAAGTGTAAAACACAACAAGGAAATGTTTTCTAAGACTAAATTGCATGGGTATTTTTATACATCTCGAATTATAACATAGCGCCAAGATACATGATTAAATATTGTTTAAATTTAATCCAAAGTACAAATGTAACATCTACTTTGAATTCTGATGGTGAAAGTGAATATCTTATTTTAATAGAACAATGTACATTTTTTTCTCTAAAGTTCATATAATTTTTTTCTTACAAAGGAGCTTTTGATGCTTCAGTATATACAGAATTATACAAACATAACAAACATAAAACCGTAAAATCTTTTTTAGAATTAAGATAAATTGATTACTTAAATAAACCAATTCAGCTGGTTTGGGTTTTTGTGTTGCCTGTTATTTTTTTAAATAAAAACCGTATATGTAATGTTCTCTACTGTATAAAATAAATTAGGCCATGCATTATATTATACAAATTTTTCTATTAGCGTTTTAAATTAATCAAACTATATTAAAGTTGTTTTAACTGTTAACACACACAATATATTTGTGACTAATTTCCATCATTGTAATTTATTTAAGACCTAGGGTATTTTCGGAACATAGTAGCGTTTGCCTTGTTAACTTGATCCAGAAATTTCTAAAGTGTGCTAGTCCGGTCATTGTAATTTACTTCCAGTTTAATGTATGTTTGTTGTAATCGTGGTAGTTTGCCTTGTTGTACTTGTTGAGGCTCGTGTTCTTCTAGGGTTGCAACCCCGTTTCAACTCCTATCGATGTTTGATCTTTATGAAAATAGCCTAATTATATTATTTTCATAATGTTTACGTGAGCTAGACTTCAACTTTCTTAGACTTTACCTTGAGTTTCCTCTTGAAACCCCGTTAAATTAAGTTTTAGATGTCATATTGACTACCGTCCTTTTTCTTTACAAAGTAAGTAGGCTATAATAAATGCATTGTAAAGTGTAGTAAAAACGATACTGAGTACATTCATCTATTTTTTAACATGCTCCTACACTGACTGCCCACAAAAAGACTTCATACAGGATTTAATTGCAAATGACAATTAATTAGATATAAAAGACAAGAGTAGAGGGTAGGATGTTTTATTTGTAGACTACAGTACAATTAATAGAGACGAAGTTTACTTCTCACTTCTAGTACAGTATGTAGTAGTAGCCGGGTCTGTTCGGGTGTGTTATGTTGTTCTGAGAGTGTATTGTATGCTGGCCAGCCCCAGCTATTTTGATAGAAGAAGTTTACTTCCTACTACTAGTAAGTACAATAAGTAGTAGCCGGGTCTACTCGGGTGTGTTGTGGTGTTCTGAGAGTGTATTGTGTGCGAGCTAGCCCCAGCTATTGTTTCAGGTAGACGAAGTTTACTTCTTATTACTAGTAAATACAGTACGTAGTAGTGGCCAGGTCTGCTCGGGTGTGTTGTGCTGTTCTGAGAGTGTATTGTGTGCGAGCTAGCCCCATCTATTGTTTCTGGTAGACGAAGTTTACTTCTTACTACTAGTAAATACAGTACGTAGTAGTGGCCAGGTCTGCTCGGGTGTGTTGTGCTGTTTTGAGAGTGTATTGTGTGCGAGCTAGCCCCAGCTATTGTTTCAGGTAGACGAAGTTTACTTCTTATTACTAGTAAATACAGTACGTAATAGTGGCCAGGTCTGCTCGGGTGTGTTGTGCTGTTCTGAGAGTGTATTGTGTGCGAGCTAGCCCCAGCTATTGTTTCAGGTAGACGAAGTTTACTTCTTACTACTAGTAAACACAGTACGTAGTAGTGGCCAGGTCTGCTCGGGTGTGTTGTGGTGTTCTGAGAGTGTATTGTGTGCGAGCTAGCCCCAGCTATTGTTTCAGGTAGACGAAGTTTACTTCTTACTACTAGTAAATACAGTACGTAGTAGTGGCCGGGTCTGCTCGGGTGTGTTGTGCTGTTCTGAGGGTGTATTGTGTGCGAGCTAGCCCCAGCTATTGTTTCAGGTAGACGAAGTTTACTTCTTATTACTAGTAAATACAGTACGTAGTAGTGGCCAGGTCTGCTCGGGTGTGTTGTGCTGTTCTGAGAGTGTATTGTGTGCGAGCTAGCCCCAGCTATTGTTTCAGGTAGACGAAGTTTACTTCTTACTACTAGTAAACACAGTACGTAGTAGTGGCCAGGTCTGCTCGGGTGTGTTGTGCTGTTCTGAGAGTGTATTGTGTGCGAGCTAGCCCCAGCTATTGTTTCAGGTAGACGAAGTTTACTTCTTACTACTAGTAAATACAGTACGTAGTAGTGGCCAGGTCTGCTCGGGTGTGTTGTGCTGTTCTGAGGGTGTATTGTGTGCGAGCTAGCCCCAGCTATTGTTTCAGGTAGACGAAGTTTACTTCTTATTACTAGTAAATACAGTAAGTAGTAGTGGCCAGGTCTGCTCGGGTGTGTTGTGCTGTTCTGAGGGTGTATTGTGTGCGAGCTAGCCCCAGCTATTGTTTCAGGTAGACGAAGTTTACTTCTTATTACTAGTAAATACAGTACGTAGTAGTGGCCAGGTCTGCTCGGGTGTGTTGTGCTGTTCTGAGAGTGTATTGTGTGCGAGCTAGCCCCAGCTATTGTTTCAGGTAGACGAAGTTTACTTCTTACTACTAGTAAACACAGTACGTAGTAGTGGCCAGGTCTGCTCGGGTGTGTTGTGCTGTTCTGAGAGTGTATTGTGTGCGAGCTAGCCCCAGCTATTGTTTCAGGTAGACGAAGTTTACTTCTTACTACTAGTAAATACAGTACGTAGTAGTGGCCAGGTCTGCTCGGGTGTGTTGTGCTGTTCTGAGGGTGTATTGTGTGCGAGCTAGCCCCAGCTATTGTTTCAGGTAGACGAAGTTTACTTCTTATTACTAGTAAATACAGTAAGTAGTAGTGGCCAGGTCTGCTCGGGTGTGTTGTGCTGTTCTGAGGGTGTATTGTGTGCGAGCTAGCCCCAGCTATTGTTTCAGGTAGACGAAGTTTACTTCTTATTACTAGTAAATACAGTACGTAGTAGTGGCCAGGTCTGCTCGGGTGTGTTGTGCTGTTCTGAGAGTGTATTGTGTGCGAGCTAGCCCCAGCTATTGTTTCAGGTAGACGAAGTTTACTTCTTACTACTAGTAAACACAGTACGTAGTAGTGGCCAGGTCTGCTCGAGTGTGTTGTGCTGTTCTGAGAGTGTATTGTGTGCGAGCTAGCCCCAGCTATTGTTTCAGGTAGACGAAGTTTACTTCTTACTACTAGTAAATACAGTACGTAGTAGTGGCCAGGTCTGCTCGGGTGTGTTGTGCTGTTCTGAGGGTGTATTGTGTGCGAGCTAGCCCCAGCTATTGTTTCAGGTAGACGAAGTTTACTTTTTACTACTAGTAAGTACAGTAAGTAGTAATGGCCGGGTCCGCTCGGGTGTGTTGTGCTGTTCTGAGAGTGTATTGTGTGCGGGCCAGCCTCAGTCAGCTATTGTTTCTGGTAGACGAAGCCATGTTCCTTAACACCACAATATGTTTAATATTTACCTCCAGCTGTGGCCCGTGTTCCTTCGTCGAATAATCTGTTTATAACTAATAACACTATGCAAGTTCCTTTCAGTTAAACTAGGAAATTTAAATACGTAGTTTATTGCAAAGGCTCTGTATCTCTAAAAAAAATGTAAAAATAAATTCGGCTTCTAAAACAAAAATAATTTAAATCAGCATAGCAAACCCCGGTGTTTGTTTATACAACACATAAACATTTCAGTTGAGTATAGTTTAAAATCTTACAATAAACTTTCTTTTGGAATTTTAATACTACATTAAATATTTATACCACAGTATTACTTAAGTCTATTATTAGTGATTTAGTGTGATATTACTGCACTATACTGTCAAATTTCAATTTGATATATAGGACCATTATAATATTAATTTTATAAAAACATTTGATTTCAGAAATTTCTAAATAAGAGCAATATTTAGGTTCTCGAATATTATCCTCATTATATTATATTACATAGTATATTACAGTTATGTATATTATAGTAAACTCGCTGTATTATATATATATATATATATATATATATATATTTAAGTATATATAAGTATTATTATATAAGTATAAGTATTATTAAGAGTAGATATGAATATGCCGATTCTGGCTCACTTTTGGGACAGTCAGAAAATCAATGTAAAATACTGTCCATTGAACAATAAAAAAATCTAAGAAATCTAACAGGAAACCACGAATGTAAAATACTGTCCATTGAACCATAAACAAATCTAAGAAATCTAACAGGAAACCACGAATGGAAAATAACCGAATCTTTAGCTGTTTTACTGTTCATTGTAGGCTTCTAATTTCTTAAGCTATTTTAATGAAAAAATCCAGAAATCTTAATAAAAAATCTTTATTCTACAAAGTTAATTGTAACACAGTCTTTATCTTTAATAGTCTTCTTTCCAGTAACAACCAAGTGTAATTTTTCATTTTTGTTCAATTCTTTAATCTTTTTTTCATCCAAAACAGTCAAAAATCTGTTTGGCAAGTGTACTTTACAATCTTCCAACTCGGCAATTATTGTAAACCCGAATTTATCTTTCATTTTCTCCAAATTCACAATTTTGTATTTCTTATTTTCTTCTAATTCTATTAATTTCTTGTATTCTTTGAATGTTAAATCACCAACCTTATTCAACTCTTGTAACAGTGCCATTTACATAGAAAAAAATTAATACTTCTACACTTTTAAGGTGAAAAATCAAAACTATACTTCCAAAATACACAAAAAACCGGGGTTTTGACCCTAAAAACACGGTTTTTTAGGGTCAAAACCACAGCTCTTAAGGTGCATATACTAGAGTTTTTTGAAAAATCCTGAAAATCTACTGAATTTCTCTAATTATTGCGAATTTTTAGCTTTAAAGTTGATAATGTGAACGATATTTCTCGAAAATTCTGTTGTAAATATATTAAAATCTTAATGAAAAATCTTGGAAAAGTTAAAGAAAAAATTATTGAAAAAATAGTATTATAGAATTTAAATTACCCCCTACAAACCAATATAGTAATAAAAGTACTTTTATTACTATAACTATACTATTTTTTCAATAATTTTAAGTCTTAGTTTACAGATTTTTCTATAATAAATAGAAGAATCTACAGCTGTTTTACTACAATTTGTGCTGATTTGTGTAAAATTCTAGTAAAATTCTCCACTTTTCAAAGTGTTAGTTAAACAAATTTTTCTTCTTTAAATAGAAGAATCAAAGGCTGTTAACCATAAATTGTGCTGATTTTTATCAAATTTTGATAAAAATCCTTAGAAATCTACTGAATTATTGCTATTTTTCAGCTTAATAAAAAGATATTTCACTAAATAGTAAAACTTGGCACATTCAAATTTTCCCTATTTAAATGGAGAGGAAAAAGATATCCTGCCCGTACTGCAAAAAAGATGTTTTCGAACATCATTTTACCCGACATTATAAGTCAAAAAATCATCTAAAAAACAAAGAACTTTATGAGAAAGAACTAAATTATTTGAGGAATTGGGCTAAAGAAAATCAAATTGTCGATCATGAAAAGATGTACAATATAGAAAAATTGCGTGAACTAAAGAACAAATTTTAAGGAAATTAAAAAAGATCTCAATCTATTTAAAGATGAAAAAATTCAATCAATCGCTGAGAAATTGTCCATTGAAACAAACGATAAAACTAAGTCTGAAATGATCGAAGAAATTGACAAAACTCTTAATGAGAAACCTGAAAATATCATTGATGTAGAAGTTTTATCCTCAATACACGGTCTTTTCAAGCAATACATTTTAACGAATTTAAACGATAATTTCATGCCACTTTACAAATATCTTTCTATTTTGCGGCCAGAGATTAAGAGTTTAATAGAAAAATTTCAAGAAACTGTGAAAAACAGTAAAGGATATCTCTCTTTAGAATGCGAATACGAACGAACTTTAGTGAACGGTGAAACACAAACTTGTCCAATGTACTTTACTATAAAAGCAGACGAGATCTTTGACATAAACGACTTTATTACTAAGCAATTTAATAAATTAACACATCGAGAACAAACGAATCATCCAAATAAAGGTTCTGGATGGACATTAAAACGCTGCAAAAAACTAGTTTTGAGCCTTAACAAACACGAATTTATGAACGCAGGATCATATATCGATTTACCAAAGAAAATCAAAGATAAAAAAGCTTGTATAAATATAAAAAATAAAGATGATTATTGCTTTATTTATTCTATCCGATGTGCTATTGAAAAACCTGAAAAGAATGCTGATAGAGCAAAACAATACGAACAATTTGTAAATGACGAGATATTTTCAGGTTTCGAGTATCCAATGTCCTTAAAAGATATACAATCATTTGAAAAACGAAGTTACAATTCTAAGTACAAGTATCCGAAAATGTCAATAAATATCTACAGTTATGATGAGAAATTTAACATTGTTCCGTTGCAAATTTCTGAAAAAATATGATGCAGAATTAAATATTGATCTACTGTATGTAAAACAAGAAGACAAATCTCATTTTGTTTTGATAACCGATTTAAGTAGGTTAGTGAGTTCTCAAACATCCAAACATGGACATAAAAATTTTCTATGTAGGAGATGTTTAAGCCATTTCTACAAATCTGTAGATTTAGCAGACCATTTAGAAATTTGTAAAAATCACGAAGTTTGTAAGCCAATTATGCCATTTCCAGGTCAAACAACTAAATTTACTAATTATCAAAAGAAGTTTAGCCATCCTTACGTTATTTATATGGATTTTGAGAGCATATTAGAGAAGATTCCCACATGCAAAAACAATCCGCAAAAATCGATCACAACCAAGATTCAGAAGCACATTCCATATGGTTTTACTCTATACTTAGTGTCTAATGTGACCAATCGTATGTACAAGCCGATATGTTATCGAGCAAAAAATGAAGAAGATTTGCCAAATGTTCCTGCAAAATTGTTTGAAGAACTTAATAAATTATCGAAATACATAGCTAAAAAGTATAATTCTAAGAATAAAATACCTATGAAATTGACCGAAGAAGAAGAAATTGCATATCAAAATTCAAATCTTTGCCATATTTGTGAATGTGAGGGTTTTGATAATCAAACAAGAAAAAAAGTACGAGATCATTGTCATTTAACAGGTAAATTTAGAGGTTCAGCTCATTTATCTTGTAACTTGAATCTCAAATTTCCTCAGAATATTCCAGTTTTCTGTCACAATATGTCAAGTTATGATACTCATTTGTACGTAAAAGAGTTGGCAAAACAGTATGGTAATGTTGATTTGATTGCAAACACCGATGAGAAATATATAAATTATTCAGTAAATTCAGGATATGGATATGAGTTTGAAGATGATAAACCTAGAAAATTCATCAAGTTTTCTTTCGTAGACACGTTCAGATTTATGGCATCGTCTATAGAAAAGTTAGCTAAAAACCTCAAAAAAGATGATTTCAAACATACAAATCATTTTATACAAGATGGTCTGAACGCAATTCTAGATAGACAACCAAATGACGAAGAAGAAATCTTTAAAATTCTATCTGGAAAAGGCATATTTCCTTACGAATTTATCGATAGTATTGAAAAACTTGATTACACAGAAGAATTGAGAATTCAAGATTTCTATTCACTTTTGACAGATGAGAGCATATCTGAGAAAGATTTTCAACACTACTTAAATGTATGGAACAAATTAAAAGTAAAAAATCTAGGAAATTACTCCGATCTCTATAACATTCAAGATGTTCTATTGCTCGCTGATATCTTTGAAAATTTTAGGAATATTTGCTTAAAATGTTATAAACTCGATCCGGCACACTATCTAACAGCTCCCAGTCTTGCATGGGATGCTATGTTAAAATTAACGAATATAGAATTACAATTAATTAGTGATTATAATATGTATTTGATGATCGAAAAAGGTATTCGCGGAGGCATTTTCTCAATGTATTAAACGATATGTGAAAGCAAATAACAAATATTTAAAAGATTTTGATAAGACAAAGCCCGAAAACTATTTGTTGTACGTCGATGCAAACAACCTTTATGGGTATGGACTTATGCAAAATTTACCATATAACGAAATCAAGTGGATGGATCCTAAAACGTATACAACAGCAGAATGGAAAGAAACAATTTTGGAACTCACTGGCGACGAAGATTATGGATATATTTTAGAAGTTGATCTTGAATATCCAACAAATTTGCATGAACATCACAAAGATTTACCTCTTGCTCCAGAACATTTTAAAAACAAACTTTGCACAACTCTTTTAAACAAAACAGAATATGTTGTTCATTCTAGAAATTTGAAATTCTATCTAGAACAAGGTATGATTTTAAAACATGTGAATAGGGTTATTGCGTTTGATCAGAAACCTTTCATGAAAGAATATATCGATTTTAATACTAGTATGAGAACCAAGGCTATAAGTGACTTTGAGAAGGACTTTTATAAGCTTATGAACAACTCGGTTTTTGGAAAATCGATGGAAAATGTAAGAAATAGATGTGATATTAAACTAGGAAACGAAGAATTTTCAATGAAACAAGCTAAGAAAACGAATTTCAAATGTTTCAATATCTTTGACGACAACTGTATAGCGAGTCACATGTACAAACAAAAGGTTAAATTTAACAAACCGATTTACATAGGATTTTCAGTTCTCGACCTCTCAAAATTGCTAATGTACGAGTTTTATTACAACAAATTAAAGAAGTTTGATCCAGATTTGAATCTGTGTTACATGGATACAGACAGTTATTTCCTAGAATTGAAACGAGATCCTTTTAAAATTATTAAAGAAAATATAGAGGACTTTGATACGAGCGATTATCCAAAAGATCATGAATGTTTCACTACTAAAAATAAGAAGGTAATAGGGAAATTCAAAGACGAACTAAATAGCGAGATATTAGAAGAATTTTGTGGTTTAAGATCAAAGATGTACTCGTACAAATATCTAGACAAAAATCCAGTTAGGTGTAAAGGAATTAAGAGAAGCGTTGTAAATAAAACAATAAATATCGAAAACTTGAAGAGATGTTTGTTCGAAGATAAAGAAGAATTTAGGGAGATGACTGTAATAAAAAGCTATAAACATGAATTGTACACAGTTACCATAAACAAGCTGGCACTGAACGCTAAAGATGATAAGAGAATCGTTCTAGAAAATAAGATCGATACAGTACCTTATGGCTATAAAAATGAAGCAAAATCTGATATATTAGATGAGTTAAATAAACTTGGAAACTTTGACATGTAAATGGAAGATGATTTGATTCACTGCCACAAATGCAAGAAAAAAACGAAAAATATAGATTCTAAAATCGTTCAAACTCAAAACGGGTTGTATAGAATTGCAGCAAAATGTTCAAAATGTAAGACAAATAAGAGTAAATTTATAAAGAATCCAAATGAAAAACAAGTAAAGAAAGAATCTAAGAATAAGGAAGAAATCGAGATTGAAGCTAGAGAAATTCATGCACCAGTACGAAAGAAGTTTAAAAAGAGAAAAATTATAACATTAGGAATTGACGATTTATGGGCAGCAGATTTAGTTATAATGTCTAACTATTCGGATCAAAATGATGGATTCAAGTATATGTTAAATGTTATTGATACTTTCTCAAAATATGCTTGGTCAAGAGCTATCAAAAGAAAAAACGGTAAAGATGTTTCAAAAGCCTTCGAAGATATAGTAAAAGACGCGATAAAGATCAATCACAAACCGCCAAATCTACTTCATACAGATAAGGGTTTAGAGTTTAAAAATAAAGAATTTAACGAAGTTTTGAGAAAATACAACATTAAGATTTATCATACTGAAAACGAAGAGAAATCAAGTATTGTAGAGAGATATAACAGAACTCAAAATGAGAGAATGAAAGTAATTTTTGAGATTAATAAAAACTTTAAATGGATCGATATTCTTCAAAAAATCGTAAACAATTATAACGATACAGTTCACAGCACAATCAAAATGAAGCCCAAAGACGTAGATAAGGATGCAGAAAAGGAGTTATTAGAGACCGTTTTCAAGTATGTTCCACCAGAAATTCACACGAAAACTAAATTTAAAGTCAATGATCATGTAAGAATTGTTAGTAAAAAACAAACATTTTCGAACAAATATAAGAACAATTGGTCAAGAGAAATCTTTGTGATTTATCAAATTAATAACACAGATCCTGTAACTTATAGTATAAAAGATTTAAATAATGAAGAAATAACCGGAAAGTTTTATGAATATGAATTGAGAAAGTCAAAGATTTTTTCTATATAAATGGAGGCTCAAAAGAAATGTTCAATGTGCAAAGAAATAAAAGGTTTTGAAGCTTTTTATAAAGATAAAAGTAGAAAAGATGGAATTATTTATAATTGTAAAGATTGTTATAGGAAGTATCATAAAGAGCTGTATGATAAAATAGAAAAATTAACTTTGGAAGAGAAAGAATGTCTTAAATGTAAAGAAACTAAAAAAATTTCAGAGTTTAATAGTCATCACTATAGTAGAGATAAGAAAGACTCATATTGTAAAGATTGTGTAAAGAAGAATCACCATAGATTATATTATGAAGATACTCAATGTGAATGTGGAAGAACTATAAAATGGTTAAATAATTATCAAAAACATTTACAAACAAAATATCATAATTCAAGAGTTTTTAGTAAAATTGAGTAACATTTTCATCGTGTAATTTAGATATTCTATAAATCAGTCGAGATTCAGTCATATTTGTGGTAAAATGATTTCCGTTGTATAAGATATTCAAAGATTCTTTCATTTGGTTATACAGATTGATAGAATTTGGTTCGTCATCAATGAACAAAATCTCTAATTCAGGATAATTTATTTTTAGATGTTTTAATCGGTTTGGTATTTCTCGTTTCTGAGCTCTGATAACGTAATAAGGATATTCCCACATGTGATTCTTCTTAATTAACACAAAAACATGGTGTTTTTTCTTATCAAAATCTTTACAAACAAGATCTGGTTTCATTAACTCCATTCGCAATTCTTGATTCTCTATTTTCAATGATTTCATTTCATCTTTAATTTGTAACTGTTTTATTTCATCTTTTAACTGCTTATTTTCGTTTTTTGAGTTTGTACTCACCATATTTTCTAATGGAAGGTAATACTTCTTTCGTAACCCAATTTTTAAACAATTTCGCTTCTGGTTTATGCGATCTCAAAATTAAAGAATAAAGTCCAGATTCATTAACGAAAACAGTGTTATTTTGGAAGTTTGAAGGTAAGCTATTTATAGCCCCCCTTATATTTAGATTAAAATAGAAGTTTTTATCATCTTCGTCAACGTTTATTCTGATCGTTTGCATAGTATTTTCATATTCTAGAATTTTTGCTACGTCTTTAGCCTTAAACCAGATCACATTGTTTTCGTCAACAATCGTAAAGATATGTTTGTTATTGAATATAAGTTGATTATTGAGTAGGTCTACAACTGACTCCATTTAGATAGAAAAAATTTAACAAGCAATTTTTTATTTTGAGTATAAAGTCCAGATTCATTAACGAAAACAGTGTTATTTTGAAAGTTTAAAGGTAGTCTATTCAATAGACCCCCTTGATTTATGTCTTTAAACATTGATTTATCATCATCAACGTTTAATATTATTGCTTGTCTCGTGTTTTCATATTCTAAAATTTTTGTAAGAGCGTCGAATCGACGCCCTTGTCAGAATCTATGTTTTCAAAGCTTTTTTTGTATTTTTCTTTAACATTGTCTTTATTCGTATTTTTTGTGAATATTTGTGAGGTGGCCCTCGAGGGCTACCTTATCTTTTAGATAAAAGTATTGGTATTTATCATCATTATCAACTCGTTTTGAAAGTTTGAAGGTAAGAACGATTCGTTCCCCCCTTGATTCATCATTCTTTCGACAATCTTAAATATATTGTTGTTTTACTCTCATTATTTATTAAATTTCCCTCAGAGTCTTGTATAGTTAGAACGATTTTTTGAATTCTTTTAATATTTTTTCTAATTGGAATATAATCGATTTCATTCGGTTTTTCACTGATTTTTGATCCATAAGCAACATTTGGGAAAAAAGTGTACAAAATTTCAGATTCTTTGTGTAAATGTTCGGTATGATTTTCAAAACTAGGTTCAACGAGATTGCAGTGCACTTCAATTACATCGAAAGGTCTAAATTTTGGCGTTTTATTTCCTAAATATACCTGATTTGGCTCAATAGTTTCTTGAACAAACCCTAACAAATCTACAATAATTGCTGAAAACATTATTCTTACTGGTGATTTTATTTGAATTTTATTAGAGAGATAATTTTTTTGCATTTCAAACTTGTTTTCGTCAAAGTTTAAAGATTTATCTGATTGTTTGAATGTTTTCAGATAATTTTTAAGGGAATTTTTTATTTGATCGAAAGTATAATATCCTTTGTTTAAACCATAATATTTTGTTATGTTCTTCTCACTAAATCCTATACAATAAGGAGAACTTTCACTAATATTTATTACAAAATTGTCAGAATAAAAACCGCTTAAACCGATAAAATAATTTGATTCTTCCTCTAAGTGTATAGGATGTTCCAAGTTTAAAACTAATTTAGAGCTTTCTGAAGTCAACTTGAACAGCTTCATTTTAGCTATTTAAATGGAGAAATTTTTAAAGCAAAAAGATCAGATAAAACTTCAAACGTTTGAAGAAAATAAGAAAGATCAACCAATCAGATTGTTAATTGTTGGTTCAAGTGGATGTGGAAAAACAACTTTATTATTGAATTTTATCTACAATAGGTTGATTCCTTATTCCAATTTGTATGTTTTTAGTAAATCTTTAGAACAAGACGCTTATAAAAAATTGCAAGAAAGATTTGAAAATATTGAGAAAAACTTAAGCAAAAAGGTATCACATTTTTATAATGCCTCTGAGGACATAGTTCCATTAAGCGAGTGTAAACCCAATTCGTTAATCGTTTTCGATGACTGTATTTTAGAAAATCAAGACGTTATTAAGGAATATTTCGTAATGTCTCGTCACAAAAATATCTCTTGTATCTATCTTTCCCAATGCTTTTCAAAGGTTGATAAACAAGTTATTAGAAATAATTTGAATATGTTGTGTGTTTTTAAGCAAGACGATCACTATTCGAGAAAGATTTACAACAATTATGTGGGATCTGATATGAGTTTTAACCACTTTAATGAATTATGTGATAAAATTTGGAAAGAAGACTATGGATTTTTAACTATTAATTTAACTTTGAAGCCTAAAAATGGTAAATATTTGAATAAATTTTCTAATATAAATGCTGCTCAGTGGTCTGGCAAATCTACTTGATAAAATATTTGTTACAATTATTTTTACATTATCTTTACTTTTTATTTACATTATGAAAACAACTGAAAAACGGTAAATCTGTTCACGTTTTTACGTTCCACGTTCACGTTTTTACGTTCCACGTTCACGTTTTTTACGTTCCACGTTTCGTGTTCCACGTTTCAAAATTTTCCTAAATAAATGGTGAACGTAACTTCTGAAGAAGCGAAAAAACTTGATCAAATCGAAAAGAAATTAATCAAAGAATTTAAAGAACAGATTCGAATTGATGAAGAAGAACAAGAACTTATTCAAAAAATTAATCAACCTGTAACTTCTGCAATAAAAAATGTTGAGGGCAAAATTGAAAATGTTTTAAGCGATAATCAAAATTTAATGAATTTGGTTCCAGTTGTACGACAATTTGCCGATATTTCGATTCCAGAATCTGAAGTAGAAGAGTTTGAATTGCCAAAATTACCATCTTCAACACCATTTAGACCTCGAATCATTGAAGACTCTACCATAGTTGAACCAATAAGTCCTGGAACAACGGATATAATAATTGGTGAAATTGGTAAAAAATTCCTTCCTAGAGTAAAAGATGATAAATTTGGTTTGTATTGGGATAAAAAAAAGAAAAGTTTTATGATTGGAAATTTGCCCGTGAATTTTGAACATAATGATATCATTATTAATGAAAAAACATATGAAGGAACTCAAGGTTTATGGAGATTATTAACAGACTATGACGCTCCAAAAGATAATTTATATTCTGAAGAAGATTTGAAAAAGTATACAGAAATTTTATGGGAATCTGACTCAATTTACAAAAATAATGATCCATCTACTAAGAAGCCTAAGTCAAGTAGAGGTAAAAAATATATCAATTTGATTAAACCAATTTGGGAAAAACGAATCGAAGGATCAGGTGTAAGAAAATACAATGATAATAAGATTGAGTACAGATATATCGACGATTTGACAAAACTCGATGGAATTATTAATTATATTTATGCTCAAGAGAAGGCTGGAAACAACAATTTTTTGAACGAAAAGAAAGCGATTAAAGATTTTATTTCGAACAAACTTGATGAATTGATTGAAAAACCTGATGGAATTAAATATTTAAAGCGAGTTTTGCCAGCAATAAGTTCATCTATGATTGAAGGTAGCGGACTTTTGAATGATTTTATCAACAATTTACCTTTTGAATTACACGTACCAACTTATCAGTATCTGGGGCCTGGCACAAAACTCGAAAAAAGACTACAAAGAGGAGATCCTGGTATAAATAAATTAGATCAAGCTGCTATGGAACACGATATTTTTTATGCAAAACATAGTGACACAAATTCCAGACATATAGCAGATAAAGTTTTGCAAGATAAGGCAATGGATAGATTTTTATCAAAAGATGCTAGTTTAGGTGAAAGATTTGTTGCACTTCCAACAGTTGGAGCAATGTTTTTGAAGAGAAAACTAGGAATGGGAATTGAAGAGAACTTGAAATTTTAACTATATAAATGGAGGTGAACGTAAATTTCAGCAAAAATCAGAAAGAAAAAATAAAATCCGCTTTTAAGAAAAAAATACCCGTTAGTATTCAATTTAAAATAGATCAACTAAAAAATGGCGAAGATAAGATATTTTTAACAAATAGACAATACAATAAACTCGAAAAACATAAGAAAAACAATAAAGGAACCAGAATAGAATTTTCTTATAATCAGTTGAAAGAACTTAAAAATGGTGGACTTTTGAAAGATTTATTAGATTTTGGAGAAAATATTCCAGTTGTTAAAAATGTTGTTCCTTATGTTCGTAAAGCTGCTCCAATCGTTAAAAAAGATGTGATTCCTATTGTTCGAAACATTTTAAATTGGTTAGATAAAGAGTTGGAAGATGTTACAGGATCTGGATTAGATGAAAAAACTTTGAATTACGTGAAAACAAACATTAAAAAAAAATTGAAATCAAACCATTAACATTCGGTGAATTGGAAGAACTCTGCAAAAACATTAAACATTTTAGAGGAATTTTCATGAGAGATACATTACCTGAAAAAGTTAAGAAATTCGAATGTGGAATTGTGAATTTAGACTCGATTTTGGGGAGTGGAACGCATTGGGTTTGTTATTATAAAAATGATAAGAATGCATGTTATTTTGATTCGTATGGAAGAATTGAGGACAAACCACCTATAGAATTGATCAAATATTTGAAAAAATCAAGCGTCTACTACAATGACTCTCAGATTCAAGACTATAAAGATCCCCCAATTTGTGGTCATTTATGTGTTTTTGTTTTGAATGAACTGAGTAATGGTAAAGATTTTAAAGAAGTTGTTAACAAATTATTGCTTAATAAATATGGATTCACAAAATATTTTTGACGTATTTGGTACACAAATTATTCAAAATGTAGATAATAGTTTGAATTTTGATAGTTTGAGAAATGAGTTTGATAACAAGTTAGAAAATTTATTACAAAACCTTCCAGATTCAGATATGTTTGCTATCGAGATTGAAGATTTTAAAGCAGAATATGATAACAAACTTGCAAATTTCATGAGTTCAAATGAAGTTGCTGATAAAATAAAAACATTGGAAAAAGAAGTTGATGATGGTGTAAAAAAATTATTTACCAATTTAATGTCTCATATCGAAAAAGCTGATAAAATTACTGAAGCGATCAAAGTTGAAAAGAATTATGTTAGTTTGGCTAATAAGAAAAGAATTGTCGGTGTTCGACCTGGTATTGACAAACATGATGTTGTTGTTAAAGAACAAATTTTAAAACCTCTAAAATTATCAGAAAACATCGATATTGTTGATTTACATGATCCGAATGTTAAAAATGCCTTAGATTTTAAAGGAAAAAGAATTAGCGGTGTTAGTAAAGGAATTAATCCATTTGATGTTGTTGTAATGATTCAATTAGAAGATCCTATTAAAATGTTTAATGAACTAAAACAAAATTATGAGAATCATAAACAGCATGTTAAAGATTTTACAACAGAAGTCTATGACAAGTTAGAAGCCAGAAATAGAAGATCAGTAGACGATGTTGGTGAAATTAATGAAAAACTTACTAAATTTAAAGAGTCTTTTGATAAGTTTAGTTTAGATGCTACGAAAACTTTTGAGAATATTGGTCATAAATTTGTTGAATACAATGATTCTTATGCTGTCAAATTTCAAAAATTACAAGAAAAACTTAATAATATGGAGGAAGATCTTACTGAAATAGGTATTCGCGTAGGGTTTTATGCACGATAAATTTTCCCTATATAAATGGCGCTCATATACTGTGTGAGGTGTAAGGCAAAAACTGAAACAAATGATATAAAATACTATGCAAATATCAATGGAGTTAAGAGAATTTCTGGAAAATGTGCTGAATGTAACGCAAAAAAGAGTCAATTTATAAAAACTTGAAATTTTTTCTTAATAAATAGAGATGGCGGGACATTACAGTGCTTTCGATCTTTTTATCATGCAACACGAAAGAGATTTGAAAAAAGAACATTGGGATGACATTTCTCAAAAATATGAATTATCCGAAGATATGATGAGATTATACGTAAACAAATTGAATTGGTATAACATTGCTAAATATCAAACTCTGTCCCCAGAGTTCATTCAAGAAAATATACATTATCAATTAAAAGATCATATGTCTGTTCTTTGTCTCTATCAACACTTGAGTCTAAAGTTTTTGGATGAAAATAAAGATACAGTTGATTGGAACAATATTATAGATAGCGGTTACTATCCTGTGCAGATTTTATTGAAATATGTGGCCGAAATTGCAAAATTTAAGGAAGAGAATCCTGAATATGACGAAGTAGATCATTAAAAAATGACTCTAATTTATATCTTTTCTTATAAAAACGTACATTAGATCGATGAAAAAATGATATCTTTCTTATACATGATGTTTAAATTTTCTCTTATTAAATGGTGGACTACAGAAAGTATGCTAGTGATATTGAAAGGGCGGAGTTTAAAAATTTCTATCCAATTAGTAAACAACATTTGAATGAACCGAATAAAAGAACTGAGTTTAATATTGATTTTGGAGATAACTTTTGCTCGTCTAACTTCCAGTTTTATATTTCTGGAACTTTAACAAAACAAGATGGTCAAGCATATCTTGGAACTGATAATGTTAGATTAATCGATAATTTTATACCGTTTTTATTTTCTAAGATTGAAGTAAGAAAACACAATAAATTGATAGAAGAAGTCGAAAACTGTGGCCAATTAAGCACAATTAAAGGAACTATTTGTTATTCCAAAAGTGATGTATTTTCAAACAGTTTTGAATCAACTTTTAAATTTGGACAATTTGAAGCGGTCGGTGATTTAGCACATTTCGGCTTAGGATTTTTTGAAAATGTTACTATTCCGATCTATAAAGGAGGATTTTATCTAAGTTTTATAAGAGCAGAAGACGATGATGTGATTCTGAAGACTGCAACTGGAAATGTTATGCCTGTTGATGGCAAAATTACAATTAACGAGTTTTTCATTAGAGTTCCGATGATTGATTACAAAACCACGAGTAAAATTCAGTTGATTGATGAAATTATAAAATCTCAAAACATCACGTTTAATTTTCTAGATTGGCAATGTATTGAACAAAAAGGTATTTCCGGAACAACTTATTCGTTCGATATCACAAATATTTATAGAAATATCTTCAATCCCAAGTTCGTTATCATTGGTTTTCAAACAGATAGACAGAATAATCAAGAAAAAAATCCTTCAAAGTTTGATAGTTTGGATGTAAAAAATATCAGAGTAAAATTGAACGGTTCTTATTATCCAGATGAATTACAAAATTTAAACATTTCCGGTGGTCTTTTCAGAATCATGTATCAGATGTATCAAGATTTTAAGAAAGTTTACTACAAAAATATGGAAATGTATTACAACCCCAAAGAATTTATAGCAAATAGACCCATTTATGTCATTGATACAACAAAGAGTTTGACAAATATTTCTAGTTCAAAGAACGATATAATTATCAATATGGATTTTCAAAATGCTGTTACAAACGCGATTTGTTATGTGGTTGTGGTTTCTGAGAAATTTTTAGCCTATGATGTGATTAAGAACGATATTAGAGAAATTCAGTAGTTAATGATGTTCATATTGTTCTCTTTCATTCCTTCTAAAACTTCTATACTCTTTCGCTGATGAAAAATCTCGATTTCTTCCGTAATAATCTTTGTAATCATAGACAAAATATCCTAAATAGTTGAATAATAAAATAAAATCATTTCTTTTTATCTCGGTAGTTGAAATATAAACATAAACATTTGCGCTGAAAAATTTATATCTCGGCAGACTTAGTTCCATAGCTTCCATTTATTCTTTTTGTAAAAATGGAAGAGTATAATGCCAACTGTTACAAGTGTTATAATAGAGGAGAAATTATTGATAAAAGATTAGTTTGTAGAGATTGTAATTTAATTTTGTATGAAAGACCTAAACCTAAGAAATTTCGAAATAAGCTAACACATTTGAATAATCTGCTTAGAAAATTACAATATGGAGATAAGAAGCAAACACAAATTTGTCTCAGAATTTAGAAAAAAGAACAAAAATTTTTACTTATCTCTTGGAACCGTTGACAAAATTATTTTCCTTTTCAAAGAATACATTAGGTTTGTAGGTTTAAATACACACGTTTATTATGAGAAGATTTTACCTATAATCTTTCACTATTTAGACATTGAATTTAACTACGATTTTAAACCTGAAATCTTTGATGATTTTATAGTACATTTGGAGAAAGTAAATGAAGAACCTCGTGAAAAGAATGCGGTTTTACTCACATTCTCCCCGACTTCTCGAGTGATTGTTAGCAAATTTCATTATTTCCGTTTATAGATTTTTCATTGAGATTTCTGGATTTTTTCATTAAAATAGCTTAAGAAATTAGAAGCCTACAATGAACAGTAAAACAGCTATAGATTCGGTTATTTTCCATTCGTGGTTTCCTGTTAGATTTCTTAGATTTTTTTATTGTTCAATGGACAGTATTTTACATTGATTTTCTGACTGTCCCAAAAGTGAGCCAGAATCGGCATATTCATATCTACTATTAAGTATATATATATATATATATATATATATATATATATATATATATATATATATATATTATATATATATATATATATATATATACTTATATATATATATACTTATATATATATATATACTTATATATATATACTTAATATATATATATATATATATATATATAAATATATATGTATATATAATAGGAATAGGTCTGATGCAGTTGGTTTTACTTTTTCCGTTGTAAAATTTTTGTGTTTCATGATTATAAAAAAACAAACACTGAATAATATGGGGGCATGGTCAAGAATTTGTTATTCACTTATTTTATTCTGGGAAAGTGTGTCCATTAAAATAAATTACTTTCTATTCTGTTTGCAAATCTTAGTAACCAGGAGATTAATTATTTTGATTTAAACTAAAACGACACAAAACGCTTTGTGTGGAGATGGTCTGGGAGGAAACAGAACCTGATGTTTGCCAAGCAATCTGATAAACTTTATCTCTGGTGTCACCGCTGGCAGAAAATAATTTCCTGTCACTTACACAACTGAGACTTTGAAGCTTAAAACTGTTATTTTCGTCATATGAAAAATGTAACGTCTTGCAGTTGAAAAGGGGTTATTGTCCTCAACATAATATTGATATATAAACACTCATAATAATAAATTTATATAACCAATATATTTATTAATTTAGTAAACTATTATTACTGTACTATGAGCAGCTTATAAGCAATTGTAGGGCGTAAATATTAACTTTTAAAATATATTTAGCGTAATTATTTGCTCTACCGTACTCTTCGTTACTATTCTATATTACGTTTACGTTACATTTTTATAATGCCTTCCTTGTTTAAGTAATCATTTTTACTCTATTATTTCTATTTAATTGTTTTAGAACTTCAATATTATATAATTTTTAATTGACTGTTCAACTAAATATATTTTTACAGTGACACAGTGATCGCCCCCTGATCCGCGACGAATGCGGTTAGAAATCTGTTTTTTTTTTTGTTCCCGTCAACTGTTCACCGATTCTGTATGGTTACTTAGTCTCCAAGAAGCATAAATGGTAAAATTATGTGTGGCCATACAAGGAATAAGAAATATACGTTATCTGTAATAAACGTAAATTGTTTTATTTTATTCATTTTAGTTTCTTCCTCGACTCCACGTTTGAGCAGACATATCTGAAGAGTTTAATAGTGTTGGAATGTTTAAACATATTTTAGTCTTAGCACCTTTCACTTAAGCCTAAGACAAACAGAATGAATTGCTTATTTCTACCTCCTAATTGATACCAAAATAAATGTTGATTTGGGAAATTATTTACTCTAAGCCAGTACATCAGTAGAGTTTTACTTTTAATACGTCAGTAAAGTCAATAAACTTTGACTAGTCAGTAGAGGAATATTACTGAGTTGAGAGTATTTCAAAATGAGCTAACATATAAAAATGAATAAGTTATACGGTTTAATTGGGTTATTTCTTTTTAAGTTAATAGGCCTTAAATTTTAATTTTAAAAAACTTGTCTTAGCCACTAAAACAAAATGTAAGCAACAAGTATTGTTACGACAAGGTAAGAGTACGCCACACAACTTGACGTGTAACAGGATTGGCTAAGGTTGCATGCAACAGGTCGGGCATGAAGCTCATTTCACTCTTGGGATGTCATGCGGTCAGACACAAACATACATCATGCAGAAAAGAAAAACATGCTTCCGGCAAACACAAAAATAAATTTTGTTACTGTGATTTTGCACTGACTCTGCGCCGAGTTCCATGGTTGAACATGCACCATCATAGAATTCATCCATCTCTATGTTGAAATGAAGTTTCATTGAAAATTTTAATTATACAGATGTTCTTTGTTACATTAGTGTTTATTGAGTTGGGTCACATTTCGGTGTTTAAGTAATTAAAGTTTCGTTGATGAAGGGAAGGTACTCCAACGCAAGAGTGCACAGACTTCTAATCTTGTCAACAACGTCAAACACTTTCACTTTATTACTCTTTTTTACTATATGAGTAATCTACAAGTTTTAATATTGTATATGTTAAAATCTCATATTATTGTACTGAGTTTGCTTATAATTTATTAATTCTGGTATTTTTTCGTTTCCATCATGGTTACGCTCAGCCAAATCCTATGGAATGGCAAGCACCACATTTAACACACTGTTCTTCATATAGAAGCTCCATGCACAGTTTAAAGCATGTAGGTATATAGCATGTTTTCGAGATCTCGTGTGGACAAACAAACGTACAGGCGGACAGAAATTAAATTAAAATCCAATCAAAGTAGTTAATGCACGACCAATCAGTTTCTTAAGGCAAAATTGTTGACATGGTTGACTTGAACTAACTGTAATAATATCTATTAAGAACATTTCAAATAAAAACAATGCAACTTATTCTTTTAATTTTGTAGTATTAAAACTAAAAGATACACCATACATTTAAATTTACCCATATAAAAAACCCATATACCCATACATGTACGGTGTGTGTGTGTGTGTGTGTGTGTGTGTGTGTGTGTGTGTGTGTGTGTGTGTGTGTGTGTTTTACCCATATATGTTTTGTTTTGTTTTGTAAATTATATGTGTACATATGCTGAATCTTTTTCGTGTAATACAGTGGTATACAACAATAGTCCTTAATAACATTCTCATTAACTGAATCCTGAGTCACTAAAGAGGACAGATAGGCAGGCCAACAGCAATAAAATGTTTCACTCTCACAAGTGAAAATTCCCCCGACCTCTAGAAGTCCGTTACAACTAGGATATGCCAGCCTCTTAGTTTCTCGCCTCTGTGGCCTCACGAATGCATTGCTGGAATTTCCGATCCTTTGAATACACATCGGGCATTTATAGCAACCGTATCTAAACAAAGTGTAAAATAGATCGTGCAAATGGATATTTTTAAATACCAGTTTATCACTCAATAAACTGGTATTTAAAATTTAAATAACCTCTGTTTCTAATTTTTTTCCTTCTCTATCTCAAATTTAAATTTATTTTATGAATAAAAACGTATTACGATGCAATAATTATAATTTAAAGCCATACTTTTTGAGTGTACGAGTATGTGTTAATATGTATGTGTTGTAATGTAAGAATCAACGGCAATATGTAATACTCATTTATTTAGAAATGTCAGAATAGAAAAAATGTATTACCTGCAGTGTTTATAAAATAAAAAAACCAATAAAATAGTTTAGATGTTTTTACTCACCAACCCTTATTTTTATTTTACAAGCTGAAAATATTTAAACAAGTATCTAATTTATTCATTGCTGTAATTAAATTATAAACATTTAAAACACAGATTGCTCAGCAGCTGATAGTAACACAGCAATAGAGGTGACCTATATACAGGTAAGTATCAGTGGCAGGTTACAGCTGGTTCTCTTTGGGTGTGGAATGAGGCCACCACATCCACGAGACGTGATGTAATATTGAGGAACAAAGCTACAAAACATGCACCATTACAACACAAGCTAGTCGGATAATTCATTTAAAGAGTACTGCGCTGCTCCAACTACATATCTTAATACCTTTGTTGTGCATGTGGCTTGTTATAAATTTATAATGTCTTTTTTGAATAAAATTAGTTGAATTAAATTGATTTAATTAATTGAAATCAATTAATTTTTTCATTAATATGTTTATAAAAAAGCAATATCTAAAACAAGGAGTTTCGATTATCATCCCTGTCGACCTATCTGGAGTCTAGAAGAGACATACATTGACATTATCATTTTACGACAGAAAAAAACGGAAGTCTTACTGGAAACATTGTGATGGATAAAAACAAATAAAACTGTGTTATTATAACGTTATTTCTCAAAAATTATAAAATTGTGCCATCGTATGAGTCAGTTTTTTCTATATAGAAATGAATACCATATACACATATACACAATATTTATATTCAAATGAAGTTTTTCTCGATCTTATGGGAAGATATTCCCATAAGATATACTCACATTTTTGTTAATTAAATTAGATTTCACAGCAAGATTTATAAATTATAATAAGTAATCTAGTGTGGGTACTACAACGAAAGAGTGCGCTAAAATCAAATTTGTTCACCGATTTTTCACACTGACTTTCCGATTTTTCTTTCTTTTTACTCTATAAATATACGTCTGCACACTGTCACTAAATGATGACGTTGAATATATGAAGGTTTTTTAGGCTACTTGTATTACTATGTCACGTATTAAAATGTCGTACGATATCAAATCACAGTCTCAACTTTTAGGTTGAAAGTCCAGGTAATGCGAGTGTAAAAGTACTGGTTTTGAATGCAAATATGTACAAACTGAGTGAGATGTGTTTGAAGAAACTAGAAATGCGCGTAACATAACGATTTTTAAGAGTAAAACTTGATTATTTTCAAAAATCGTTAAAAATTCATAAAATACGTAATACTTATTTATGAAAACAATCGTGGTGCTAAGAAATATTGACAGTGACAGTTCAATGAGAGCTTTGGCAGGTGTTTTATTATGCAGGCCATTTCACCATATCTACTGGCAATGTTAACCTGGAAAATGTAATAAAGACATTATAATCCAGATTGTAACAACCCCGGTTTCGATCAGTCCCACCCCCTAGAGGTTAAACGTCTTATAAAGTAACAGAATCCGTCACAAATGTTAGATTCTCCTTCAAAGAGAGGTTCACTTTGTTTCAATTAATTTAATGATAATTAAAAATGTATTTAATCACACACATTTTAAAATTATACAAGCCCCATGCATTACAAACAAATGCTTTTAGGGGAAGTAATTACAAAAATAAATGCTAGAATTTTTAGCCACCGGTGTACATATCCCCTTTGTACTAATTTACACACAAGTGTCAACATCTGAAACACTTTTCAAACGTATATTGGATGCAAAACCTACTATCAGTGCTAACATTTCATCACAACAAATAGAATTTGGATTCTAGCGATATAATTATTTAGAACATACTAATATATAGTAAATCCCCATTCCTAGTAATAAAATAGAATTAGTAACAGTAAATATATTAATTAGCACTTATAACTTTTAAAAATATATATGATTACAATGGCAACAAAATTATAATGTTAACAGCTCAATTTAACGAATTACAGGAACTATTTATATATATATATTATATATATATATATATATATATATATATAGTTCCTGTAATTATATATATATATATATATATATATATATATATATATATACACACATTTACATACAAATACATATACTTATAGTCGATAGACAAACCAGATAGTTATTCGGACCAGAACTAGTAAAAGATCCGATACTGTATTAGGCTGAATGAGGTAATTGTAACCAACCAAAAGAAATCTGTCAGATTACTATTGGGTGTTATAACTCTAAAAACAAAACAGCAATTAATCTTCAATTAAACTACTGCTAATAATAATATAGTGATTAAGTAACATCATAGAGCTCAATTATTAACTCCAAATGTTATCACTTTTTATACAACTAAAAGTGACTCATTTCGCAGAACAATAGAAGAAATAATAGATAGTAAGTAATAAATTCCTGTTATCAAATTACTTAATGTTAAATCAAGTTATCTATTTAAATAAATAAAAGGATCCCTTAGCCAGCTACTACGATTCATATAATATTTAAAACACAAATACCATTGCCATGATATGTCATAGTACAAATATACAAAAAATAACTATAAGGTATTAAAAGATCAATATAGATCTCACACTGGACATTAATAACTGCATTAGACCGATTTTCGTGTAGCGGAAATGCCTTTCCACATTGTGTTGTAACTGGCGACAAACATTACTTTTGACAACGTAAAGTTATAATATAGGCTAACAGTGTGTTAATAGTTAATTCTTCATTTTTACAGCGGTAAATACACAATATACACACAAATTATACCTACTTTAAATTTTCATCACATTTGGCAGCCCCTCAAATGAATGTGACTAACAGCGGAATAAAACTTAAAATATATATTTGTTGGTGAGTAAGAAATACTGGGAGGGTGATGGTATGACCCGAGAGGATACATATTATTTAGTTCCCTTTATTCGCAGTCACCCATTTACTCTCGCTTTTATTGTGTTAGATGTAATTTGTCGGTAGTTCAAAATAGGTAGCGGATGAATGGGAGGGTTGCTTATTGCACTCATTGCATTTTAAGATCCACCAAACTTCATACTCTTATGCTCGGTTTCGGTTTTAAGATGTTTCGTACTGTTATACTCGTTTGCTCAAGGTCGATGTCATGTTTTATCAAGGTCAAACAAACTTCACGAGGGTATGCTTGTTGTTGAGATCACTCTCTTGTGGACGCATTTTTCAAGCTTATAAATCAGTGTCAGTTTCTTGACTGCGCAATTTTCAGCTATTTATTTTTGCACTAATTTTCAATATCATTGTTTTACAAGAGGTTGGAGGTCAAGGACATTGTTTCGGAGATACCTGTAAAATATTACAGATTTGTCACAATGCCACTGTTATATTCGTTTTTTATCACATCTACATTCTTATTCTCGTTTTTTATATTACATTCTTAAACCCCCTTTACCACAAAACTCCCACACCTGAAGCTATAAATATTCATACCACTGTTACGACCACTGTTTTAACACACACCCTCCGTGCAGAAAAGCCCTCCTGTTAGCTATAAACAACCAGTCACACTCGTGTTTTATCGCAAACGAGCTTAAGGCCTAAGGCTTACTTTGCGAATAAAAAAATGTTATTTACTGAAATAGAAGGGGTAAAACATTTAAACATTTAATTTTTAATATAAAAGCCAAACTTACAAGAAACCTGTATCAAAGGTTTGGTCTGATTTACATAATTATTTAGCGTAAAAATAAAAGAATAGAATAGTCAAAATATATCAGAGAAATATTTTTTCATCAGTTAAAAATAAACCCAGCAACAAGCCGGATGGATTAACATGCATACTCCTGTACTCTTTAGTTGTAAGTAATGGTCCGTCTTATTCAAATGTTTAGGATAAATAATCATATTAAGAATGACTATTTTTCTTTTCCTGAAATAGTTCTATTCTGTTATTCCTAATGATAGTGAGTATCAGCGAAGTAAAAGCAGTAAAAACTCAATCTATTAATATCGATATAACTGGCAAGTTACTCGCCACACTGTTTTACAGCGAATTGTATTCATAAGAGCTTTAGACTGCTCACCCACACAGTCGTTCCTACATCAAACTTTCTCTGACTAAACTTTACTTTCATGTGGTCTTGTATAAACTCAGCATTTCTTTGGCTCTGTCTTTTACAGCCTTTATTCTTCTTTCTTTATATTTCTTCGATGAAAACTTTTTTGGGAACTTTTAACGGCGTAAAAAGATTACAACTACCTTTTTCTCACGAATTCTGATCTGGCATTCTGTAAAAATAGGTTTAGATAACGGATAGAATAAATATTTAATTCTACTCTTTTTTTACTTCTTTTTTTAGGGAGAGACAGATCTTCCTTTATAAAGAAGTAAGTACAGTTTGAACGAATTAGAAATAAACTGATACTAGTACAGCTATAACCTCATATTGCAACAGTACAATATTAAATTTCCTCAAAACATTATAAATATTCTTTTGGAGACAGAGGTGTATGTCATTTTCTTCCTTTTAAAAATTTATTTTTAACTGTTTAAATCGCACTTTATGGTACTGTAGTACCATATATGCTTAGCAATACATAATCTGATGTTTCCTCAACAGTCCGTTAGTACTTATACTTTCGGATATTTTATCGGAGTGTCCGAGGTCTGACACCTCTTGACAAACTGTTGGAGCAAAATAATAAAATGTTTTTCACATAACATGAGTTTAATTTAAGTACTTCCATATGATATTTTGTCTCATAGGTTTAGTATAAATTCACAATTCTAAGTTTTTTAGCATCTCAGACTAAAATAAAAACAAATGTGCATGTGATGTTGGAGGGGCGAGAGGTCTTGAAATGTAACACAGTTATAATTAAGCACTGGGTCAGAAATAATTTTCTTGGTGATTTTTAGTTTTCATATGTATTAACTTAAGTTTTATTTACATTCATTTTTTATATTTAAATTTATATCCATATTTATATTTATTTATTACAATGACTTATAGACAAAATTTAGACATTTTTATTATACGTATAGTAACAATGTATAAGATTTTCCAATTGAAAAACGTTTATCGATAAGATTTTGGTATGAAAATATTGTTAGGTGGGCTTACTGATACATAATACATGGGATAAAAACCGAACGAATCAGGTATACTACAGATATGTTAACATTTTTTAAATTTGAAGAGACTTGTGTTCAATCTAAATTGTCAAACCAATGCTGTCCAAAATTTTGTTATACTGTTTTAATATAATTCTAATGTAGAAAGAGATCACCTTTCATTCATCATGAAGTAGAAGATTGATTTAGGCTCCCTTAGAAAATCGAATTCTTGTTACCCACTGTTACAAACTTTTTTTTAGCGCGCTTGTGTGTGTGTGTGTGTGTGTGTGTGTGTGTGTGTGTGTGTGTTTTACTGAAATATTACAACAAAATTTATAAACTTATAGTTTTAGACAGATGTGGTCACCCTAACATAGTTTTAGTGACTAAATCGATCTTGAACTGAAATTAATAAGGAAAGAGGTAGGAAGAGGAGGTGCTGGTTAGGTCACAACCGAAGACACTGTAGAAATGTACAAGTAACAAGAGTGTTTCAACAATCTGCAGACATACCAATCTGTTCTGCCCCCAGTCTGCCTCGGACCCGCGCGGTCGTACTAGTCTACAGCCTGCCTGTCTGCCTATATACAATACTCCTTTATTATGGTTACAATTTAAATAAAATCGGTACATAATTACGTTTTATGAAGTTATTAAGTAACAATAGTAACAATGTTTTTAAGTGCTGTACCGAATGGACGAAACACATAGGTTCTGATACCGCTGAGGTCGTAGGAATTTTCGATTTTCAAAGTGTTCTTACATATTTGATAGTGGCAAATATACATAAAAGCACCACTTCTAGATGTTAAAAAATAAAATAATGTATTGCCACGTTACTGCCAAATAGCGTTATAAGGAACTAAATGATATCATGGGTGTGGGTCTAATGGTTTCAATGTTCTATGGAGATTTTCCATACGAACTTAATAATTATTTAAAAACTATAAGATTTACTTCCCTTCTCGTAGATTTACTTCCCTACTCACAAGCGCGGGCCTCAGCATCTTGGCTCGTCATTGCAGCTGTATTCGGAAAAAGTGAAAATTAGTAGATTAAAAGTATGAAACATTAATTCTGGAAGCACTCAAAGTTCGAATAAAAGAGTAGGAGTTGAAATAGGAAACTCGTAGTTCAATCATAGACTCGGTTGAACTCGCCTAAAACAAAATCACGACGGTATTAGCCATTGATGGAGACAACGTGGTCTCATCAGAAGGACATCACCACACTATTATTAATATTAATCTGCGAAATAAAACATCAATCAAGATACGTTACTATACTATATATTACATTCAAAATTAGACGTCTCGCATGAAAGGGCTAATTTATAGTGCGAAAATATAAACTTTAGTTACAGGCATGGCTCGCCAGATGTTACTCGGCAGCAGGAACGGCAGCTACAAAGTTCACAAGAGAAAAAGTTAATACGCGTGCCAATTAGGTTATAAATCCGCCAAGAATTTAGTCCCAAGAACATCGGATGTAACTTATAACAGTTACACCAGTAACGAGTAACAGAGTTGTGAAAATATGTATTATATAATATACAACTAAATAACAGTACAGCGTAACATACTCAAATATTACTATTGAATAAGATGTTATTTTATTTATCTTATTTTTTTATTTATTATCTTTATTTTCATAAACATCAAATATCCATAGGGGTTTAAATGAGATTGAAAATCCTACAAGAACTATATTTTTCTTTTTCCAATTAGGCCTACTTAACGTTTTAGGAACATGAAATTCTACAAATAATTTTAACATAAATTTGTACATACATGTGCATCATTACACATAAAAACGAAGCATTTTCATAAATATCAACAATACATAGGGTTTAAATAAGGATCCAATATCTAGAAAAACTATATGTTTGTTTTTCCAACTACCTTAAGATGCCTTAAGAACATGAAATTCTGCATACATGACTTACATAAAAACGAAGCAAATTCATAAATACTAACCCCACCTAGGGGATAAAATAAGGATTCAATACCTAGAAAACTAGATTTTGTTTTTCCAACTACCTTAAGCTGCCTTAAGAACATGAAAATTCTACATACATGACTTACATAAAAACGAAGCAAATTCATAAATACTAACCCCACCTAGAGGATAAAAATAAGGATTCAATACCTAGAAAAAACTAGATTTTGTTTTCTAACTCTCCAATGCCTTAGGAACTTTACATTTTACCGAACATATGCCTCATAACTTGCATATAAAAATGAAAACCTATATTCCCCTAGGAAGGTGAGAAAACGGGACATGTAGATAAAATCTCACTATTAATATTCCGGGCATTGAATATTGGCAGGACAGGAATATTGACTGTATATAGATAGGAAACGTGACTACTGTAAAGTGCATCGTAGCATTGAGTACAGTACTATTTTATTGATCATAACTAACACTGTATGTCAGAAGCTGTTAGTCATGACAAACATGTTTCCAGCTCAGATCACAAAATTAAATACTATTTCGTTTGGTTGCAATCATACGGGTTACTGAATCTATTCAATTTTACCTTCTATTCTAAGTCCATAATGAACATTGTAAACTAACGTTTTGCAAAGTCTCTTTCGCCAGTTGATAAAACCTATATTTCTGCCTGTCCGTGCAGTAGTTAATAACTTATTAAATGTACATTTTATGTAATTCTTATAAAATTCATTCATCTTTACTAAGAACGGAAATTCCAATATAATTAAACAAGGATTTCTGAATGAGTTTATATACAAAACAATTATTGTGTTATCACTGTTAAAGGCATCAAGGCGTTTACTGACATGAGTAAACAAGTTCTTTTTTCCAGGTCGTATTGTTTTTTCCGTGATTTATCAAGTTATGGAGCCCCAATCTTATTCCTCACTTTTCACTTTTAAGACATTTCGTTCTATATAAGGGACCTATATCAGGGAAAGAGTGAAAAAGAAACATGTTAATAATACAAAAACTTTGGCATCCTAACAAATATTATAAAAGCGAAAGTGCCTTCGTTTGCTTTGCTTTCACGCGTGAACTATTCAATAAAATATAAGGAATATTGAATATATTCAATATATTGAATATTTTAATTGATAGAAATTGCTGGCGTATCCGCAGGTATGTGCTCGTTTTAATAATATAATAACATAAGTGGAAATAAACATGGCCATCGAATTGTTGATGTCAAGCAAAAAACGCTCTGCGTACAATGTTTTTCTAAGCTAGTATCCTATCAGCTAATCCATACATGTAACGAATATCAGTGAATTTAGCTACGGTAAAATTGAACCATTTTTAGTTAAAATAAAACCAAAGTAGTTATGAATGAATACTGTAAACAAACTTACTATTTTTATGGATGTGAAAGAATAACAATTAAAAACTGTATTACATTACTTGTGAATTGTAGTAAACAAATCATCACAATACTTCATTGTTGCTTAAGTTATTTACATCTGTTTAATACAAAACAACTAATAAATAAATGTTCATAGTGCAACTTTCTGATTCAATTTAAAACTAAAATAAGAAATTGTAACAAAAATCCGACTTTAAATTATTGAATTTTTCTATAACGACTTATTGTACGACTTTACAAGATACGACTATACATTATATGAACGAAAATATTTGTTTTGGCTTATTGAATAAAGTGGTAAAAATGTTGGGCAGTTATTACGGGACAGCCTACAATTATGCAGGCATCTAAAGACATCTAAAAAATATGATCGTTTCTAATTTTGAAGGAGATTTTTGAATCAATATAAAACTGAAAAAATATATAAATATTTTTACAAAAAATAAGATAAATTACTAGTCAAAAACTCAACGATTAACATATAATTCTTCGATGAATCCTACTGTACTAACCAAATTATGTAAAATACAACCAGCATTGGTATTTCTACTAAGGTTTATTTAATATCGCACTAACTTAATTACATATATTGTTGAATTTCCATTAATAACCGAGCCTATACTTTTATATTTAATTTAGCGTGAGATAAAAATATAATTGGAATTTTGAATACGGAAAATGTTGTGCATACATTTCAGTACGGTGGGTTACACTAACAATTCTTGTTGGGTGGAGAGCAATAACAAGCACTATAGTTATTACCTGTACTTTTACAGTTTCACCAACATCGAAAATGGACACAACTGTTGTCGTTATCACCTGCAATCAGTTAGTCCAAATCACCTTCCTTGTGTTGCCGTGAAAACAGTACCCATTTGTTTGGATTTCATTCAAAACATCCATGTAGTTTCCTGGAATGTAACGTTATAGATTTTGTAATATATCTGTTGCCTCAATTACTCAATTAAGCTGTAAAACAGTATTTTATTATTTTTTTCTGACATTCTTTAAATAAATAGGAGTTAAAAATCTAAATTTAAATCTCAGTTATGGTTACTATTAGTTATTATTAAATTTGCTTAATTTAATCTCATAGATAATTAGAGCAATAGTGGTGCATAATTTTTTTTCAGGAAGGCCGTTCTCCTTATAAAATTTATTCTGCCCGTCCTCATCGATGTACCAGGGTATTATCAAACAGAATGAAGAGGGGAGGCGATTCAGTAAGTACTGAAAGTGGTACAGTATAAAAAGTGGTATAAAAAGTGGTACAGTCACAAATAGGGTTTGAAATTGCAGTAACTCCAGCAAAGACCGAAAATCCGACGTCTTTGGCCGCTCGGACCATTGGCACTCCCAAAAACACTCAATAATAAACAATCATTGATCTCGAAGAATCTGCAATTTTAATACATTGATTTTGATTTTGATATTGTAGTCATAAAAGAAAACAATAAAAAAAACAGCATTACACATTTAAAACGCTACCATCAAACCGGATTAATTTTACCTTCAAAAATAATTTTGTATATCAGGTCTCTCACAGCAAGTTACACAAACCTCGTAGAATTTGGCAAACTCTCCCCAGTACCTCCATGAACCCAAGTTTTCTGGAACGTGTAACGGTTCTTATATACTAGCAGTTACCCGGGGCTTCGCACGCAATTTCGTATGTTTCGCACCTGCATGAGCGCTTCTGATACGAACTAATTATATTTCCGACGCCAATGTTTCAGTTTGACTTCTTTCCACGATCAAGAAATATGTTAAAAAGTGTATATTTATAGTCATTTTAATTTATTCTGGTGTCAGTATTTTTTGCTCCAATGTTGATTTTGCCTCTCTCTCGATTAAGGAAATATATATCTCTGAGAAGGTTTCATAACAGTCTTTTAATGTATAGTAAAAGTTAGACTATATTGTCCCATGTAGCTGCACTGCTAGGAGTTACCCCGCTGCTCTGCACGCATATAGTGCACGTTTATGACCACTGCTGGATCGAGTGAATTATATGTCCAACGCCAATGTTTAGTCCCTTCAGATGAACATGACTCCACATTTTAAGGAGTCAAGTCTGCAACAGCATCAAATTTCAGATGTTGAACGTAAGAGGAAGGTGGAACTGGAGCAAAATTCAACACTCACATCGAATCAACCCTTCCCATCATAGCTACGTTACGTCAGTTATGGTATGTGATTCTCAAATTATACAATAACTTTAATTCAATGTATGAATTCTTTCTGGAAACTTCTACGAAATAAGTATTTAACTCTAGTACTATTCGCAGCGATACCAGTAGGAAGGTGTAGATTATTGTGTACGGTACCTAATTTTTTCTAGGAATTGATGGAAATTCCAACATTCATCGATTATGTGATCAGAGCAACACAATCAATACAAACAGAAACAAAAATCAAATCAATAGATTGAGATAGATCAATTAAAAAAAACTGGTTAACCAATTTATAGCACGACACTTAGAAGTAGTGTTACGTACTAGCCGTATATTTGGCACAAAAACATTTTGCGAATACTGAAATATTTATCTTTAAAGATCTATTAATATATATTTATTTAATAAGTGTAATGTATTTCTTCAAAATCTAAATTTTTAAATTCTTGAAACTTTTAAGCAAAAGCTAAATCTGTAGAAAAGACGTGTCTTCAATTTTTTAAGATAAAGTTCGACACAACGGACATCCAATCAAAGTTAAGCCCCGACCGGTGTTACATTAACTCTTTAAACTCTGTTCTCCAATCCCCAGAGTGGATGTCAAATACGCTAAGGGCAAACTTTTGCCATAGAAGGCATGACGTAGTTAAATTATTTTAACGTAAAGGAAACATTTTTTACACAAGAAATAAGTGAAATTGTGACCCTTGTAATGTTAATGTGCTCATATTGAAACGTCAAATATTCTATAACTAGCGCGCGCAAGGAAAGAATATTCTATATTGTTTTAGACTTGTGTTCAAGAAGTGATTCCTTATCGTACTTTATATTTAGTGATATGATATGTTTTTGAATAACTGGATTCTGATTAATTTTCTTTTGAATATTTTATATTGCTTCAAGTTTAACTGAGTGTTCGCATAGAAAAAAAATTTTTTTAAATCTTAAATTTAATATTTTTTTAACATTTGCAAAACAATTTTACTGTGTTTTTAACGTTTTTAACATCTATATTATGAACAATTTATTATTTTTACATCTATTCATCCTTTCTCTTAATTTTGGTTTGTAATAAATATAGATTTTAAGTTAAAAAATTAAAATTATGCATTGTATTATGTTTTTATGTATGTGAAATATAGTTAAATCATAGCAACCTGTCAATTGAAACTATTGCCTTATAGATAACACGTTTTATTTGTTATGAAACATAATTATTTCAATAAATGTACGCCTTGTAAGGTAAAAGAAATAAATTAATAACTTATCTTGTTTGTTGATAGTCTCTGAAAAGTCTATAATGTTTTACCTATTCTTGATCTAGAATATGATATGCATATCTATACTAGAATGGTATAGAATAACTCCTGAAACGTACTCATGGCATTAAAATAATTAAAAATCGCAGGTTAAATTTTACATTAAGAATATTTACAACCAACATTTGAACTACTATTACAATAATAACTACTTTACTAAAAGCAATGTTTTTTGTTATTTTTTTACAATTTAATTACTGTACATTTTTGAGGTTATATTTTGACTTGGATATTATTATTTATTGTTTTGTTATTTATATTTGTTGTTTATTTATAATTTATTATATGCTAGTCTTTACTGCTGTTTTAATGTATTTCAAGATAGGAAAAAGTACGATCTGAGATAATTATCTTTGATATTCCTCTATACTGTTATATTTCAACCTCTACCATAACTGGCGCCATGGCGATCGATTTCTCTATTAGAACATTCCCTCTGTCGATTACAAGAAACCAGATTGTGTGCACTTTATAATATTGGCTGAGAGCCAAGTTTTTTTTTATAGGCATTCTCAGTCTGGTTGTCACCCTGACAAAAGTCTGGTGTGAGTTATAGGTTAAACATTATAATTATATGTTAAAATCATTTAGATTGTAAATATAAAACATCGTCATTTATAATTATGTCGTAATATTCTTGAAATACCAATATATTGCTACTATTGACGGTTCGTTGTTTAGATTATTTCATATTATTTACCAATATTATATCGGCTATTAACTGCTAAAATTAATGTGTAATTAGACTTATCCATAATCAAGCTGTAACACTAACCACATTTGCTACTGTATTACGTTTGCCGAGGAAGCTATAAATATCATTATCTCGAGACTTTATATCACAGATGCTGTAAAACATTTATTTCTAGTTATTTCATAAAACTATGTCCTGGGATTCTCCTTGTTGTTCTTCCATCTCTATTAGAATAACCTGCACCACAGCCATTTAAAATAATAATTTGGTTCTAGATTAAACTAGTGTTAAAAAAACGATGATTCATTGAGTTTTGAATGCTTGCACACGGGTTATTATTATTTTGGGAAAGGGGTTATCTTACGTTTTATTAATCCATTACTGCAATTAGGGGTAGGAAATTCTTCGTCGTTTTCTCTTAATCTAAACTGTTCATACATACATACATTATTTGTTTTTTAATATTATTATCTATTCGATTATTTGCAAAATATTTAGAGTGAAGAGGTTATCTACCTTTTCCCCAACTCAAAAATGTCAAACTTCTCAACCTTTAAGGACACTAATAACCTTCAAAAAAAATATCGCCTTGATTTATGTGCTCTACATCAATATTCAAACCGATTGTACTGAAATTGTACATATGTTTCAGCTGAAATACGTCAAAGAGACTAATACATTTGTTTACATTTTTGTTTTACAATATAAATGCTTAAAATGAACATTTAAAAAACTTCTTTCAATTTAAAACATCAAATTTGTTATTTGGGCCAATTCTGAGGACAAAAGTAGTTAATATATTTAAATGCAAATAAGTGATGAAAGTCATTCTCACACTTTCTTCACATCTCCATACACTTAAATGCGATTTTGACACAGAGACCTAAACTTAAATAGAGGTGTATGCTATTCCAGTGTTTTAATACACATTTTTATCACAATCAATTCATTATTGTTATGTGTGTCTCCATTCATTCATAAAAATTGTTGCATTATTATATTTTTTCTTTGAAATATTAAAAAAGTTGTTGAAAGTACTATTTATTTCCCGAGTTCAACTAACACAAGTATTCATAAAATGTA
Organism: Homalodisca vitripennis; assembly: GCF_021130785.1. NCBI lineage: Eukaryota > Metazoa > Arthropoda > Insecta > Hemiptera > Cicadellidae > Homalodisca > Homalodisca vitripennis. Next base: position 109,417,642 of record NC_060210.1, read on the forward strand.
AGCCGACGAGGAGAGGGAAATGAAATCATCTGTTCAATCAATTTTCACATTTTTGTATAGTATTGATTACAACTAAGTGTTATAAATTTTACATGAATGTGTATTCTTCCCAAAATACGTGAGCGTAAAATATAATGGAGTACGTGTATCACTTTTAGTATCGCTCGTATTAATGATAACAAATCTTTTCCATTACTTTCAATCCTACTACTTTATCATTTCAACATGGATAAACTTATCATTCAAATGAAATTTACAATTACTGGATCATAGTAGACACCGAAACAGTAAACATATGTTAAAATTAAATACATAATTTTAAGATTTTATAATATTAGTAACTTAAGAGGATCTTCAACAACTCTTTTAATTTTTCTGTGTTGGAAAACTTTATAATATATTTTTTTACGGACAAAAAGTTTTTTCCACAATATTAATATTCTCAGAGGAAGGAAATTTTGAAATTGTACATGGTAGTGTCATTTTCCACTGAGTTTTAAATACAAATGTGTGCAAAATTTTACAACCAATAGTAATGTTCCATTTTCGTGCCTTTTGATGGATTATCAAAAACTCTTCGTATCACGAATGTTTCAATGGATGAGTTGTTAGAAAGAAAGAATGGGCTTGTTATGTCTATAACTTAGATTGAATAGGTACCTGTCTCGGGTTCAGAAAAAACTGGAAACTTTTTCAACTTAAGAAATTTATTTCCGGCTTTGCTTGTATGTGAATTTAAAAAAATAACCATAACACAAACACGACCTAAATATGGACAGACTATAGGCAAAAAAATATGTAAGAAATATTATAATTTTTATGATAGTATTAGAAAATAAATATAATATTTTTTTAATCACTTACTACTTGCATTAATCCTAACCAGACAATTCTGAAAAGTCTAGATTGGAACGTAATCCCAGCTGTTTAAATTTTATGAGAAGTTATATACAGGTGTGGTTTCATATCAATTTTTATTATTTAATAGGCATTAACAACCAGTAACCAGTTGTAAAAATTACAGCAATTCTTAAGGTAACTTTTAGATAGTAACGTTGCTGCTGCGTAAAAATAAAGATCAATTGCAAACAACCAAATACCTTACTATGATTATCCTGTTATTTGACACCACTTTTCCTTAATATTATATTATATATATATATATATATATATATATTAATAAACATATATATCATATAAACCATATATATGTTAATCAAGTAATTTATAATAATAGGGGCCTGTGTAAGCAATACATGTTTTTATTTTATATACAATTCAATCTAATGTTATGCGAGTATAACATATTTAATAACTACTATTACTTGAAACTGATAATTAATTAATAATAACCTCGAAACCGCTCGATTGACAGTTACGGATACACTAGTTTTAATTTACAGATTGGTTTAACGATATAGTTGTAGGCTGTGATCAAGTCGCCTCAGGCTTTCTGAACCTTCTCGCTTCCTCTATGTGCTACTGCCAGACATATCTCATGCTAGGCTCAGATCAATATTGTGAGAATGTCTTGTCTGAACTGTAATGGAACTGAAGATCCTGGACCAAAAATAAACGTGCTTACAAAGCAACTAATAATTATTTTATTCAAATGTTATTACAAGTTTAGGGTTTGTACTTAAGGAAGAGAACCTGGGTTGATTTAGTTAAACAAATTCAAGACATGAAGTCCCGATTCACGAGTAAACGAACACACTAGGCAAGATTAAACATTGGAAATCAATCGATGGAACATACGACTCTGATTGGCGTCGATGTGAACTACTGCACTCGTAGCATGTGTATATACCGCGCAATGGGTGCGCTATTTTTATATAATAGACATGATATATTTTTATTTTATAAAATAAAAACAATGTATATATTCTTTAGATTTTACATGATTGTATTATAAATCGTTGTTTTGTTACTATTTGCCTTTTATGCAAGGTGAAATAATGTTACCCCAACCCAACTAACAAAAATACAAACAGTACAGATATAGAGCTGGCCGTGGACACAGAAATATAATGAGGAAAGTAAGGGCACTACTTTTACACAGGTCAGTCAACAAACAAACGTGATTATTCTTTCTACATTTTCGGGTATCTTTTATACTCTGCCCTTTCTTAGCAAAATCAGTTTCAATAAAACGTTTTATAGTCAAAATAATATTTTCATTGTAAGGATTTTTAGTTTTAACCAAACTTACGTACTCTACACAAGAATAATTCAACAAAATCTTCTGGGTAATTTTATATAAGCAAAATAATATATCGTACTTTAGTGAAAGCATCGTACTCATTAAGAAATCGTTTTACTCTTGAAACGAATTTATATAGAAATTGATGGCTAATTTTACCAATACCGTTGTTTTAAGACATAAAAGTGCAAACTTAACAAACGCTGTAGAGTTATAGGACACTGAAGGTTATAATGGATTTTCTGTTATTGTGTTTGAATAAATTTAATCACTTGAGCAGTCTTATGTAATGTAATAAAAGAGAGCCATAAAAATAAATCAGTTTTACGTATTACAGACTCCGACAGCGCTGCGTAACGGCCCGGGACGTTAACAGCTGTTATATGGCGTGGCGCAGTAACGACAAGCAGTGCCCAATGTCAGAGGTTAAACTGTGATCCGGCACAACAAAGTTGCCGATCTTAGAGCGATCAAAGCATAAACTGAATATCAAATCACCCCACCCGGTGTAATGACAAGAAGTGCCCTATAATTTTACTGTAGAGACCCGTTCTACTAGTTTACAGTTTGAAGGTCAGAGGCCATAAACTTAATATCAAGCACCCCACCTGGTGGCTCTATAAGTTTACTTAGAGACCGTTCTACTAGTTTTACAGTTTGAAGGTCAGAGCATAAACTTAATATCAAGCACCCCACCTGGTGGCTCTATAAGTTTACTTAGAGACCGTTCTACTAGTTTACAGTTTGAAGGTCAGAGCATAAACTTAATATCAAGCACCCCACCTGGTGGCTCTATAAGTTTACTTAGAGACCGTTCTACTAGTTTACAGTTTGAAGGTCAGAGCATAAACTTAATATCAAGCACCCCACCTGGTGGCTCTATAAGTTTACTTAGAGACCGTTCTACTAGTTTACAGTTTGAAGGTCACAGCATAAACTTAATATCAAGCACCTCACCTGGTGGCTCTATAAGTTTACTTAGAGGACCGTTCTACTAGTTTACAGTTTGAAGGTCAGAGCATAAACTTAATATCAAGCACCCCATCTGGTGGCTCTATAAGTTTACTTAGAGACCGTTCTACTAGTTTACAGTTTGAAGGTCAGAGCATAAACTTAATATCAAAGCACCCCACCTGGTGGCTCTATAAGTTTACTTAGAGACCGTTCTACTAGTTTACAGTTTGAAGGTCACAGCATAAACTTAATATCAAGCACCCCACCTGGTGGCTCTATAAGTTTACTTAGAGACCGTTCTACTAGTTTACAGTTTGAAGGTCAGAGCATAAACTTAATATCAAGCACCCACCTGGTGGCTCTATAAGTTTACTTAGAGACCGTTCTACTAGTTTACAGTTTGAAGGTCAGAGCATAAACTTAATATCAATCACCCCACCCGGTGGCTCTATAATTTTACTTAGAGACCGTTCTACTAGTTTACAGTTTGAAGGTCAGAGCATAAACTTAATATCAAGCACCCCACCTGGTGGCTCTATAAGTTTACTTAGAGAACCGTTCTACTAGTTTACAGTTTGAAGGTCACAGCATAAACTTCCCGGCGTAAATTTTTAAGTACTAGTATTTCAGTTCCTTGTGAAGACTGTAAACTTGTAAGATTTTAAGTTTAGTAAAAATCTGGTTTTTACAGGGTGTTTTAGAACTTTTGTCGGATATTTTAAGGGTTCGATCCTGTGGCTAATAGTAAACTGTATTTAATCGATTATTTTTAAACACCATGCTCTTTGTTTGATTCTATTTAGTAGAGCTCTGCTATGGTTCTAAATCAGTAATAGTATTTGACACAAACGAAACATGTGGTAATGTGTTTTCTTTTGAAAATAGAAACGTATCTGTTTGGTAGTCGTTTGGTTGGTGTTTGCAAATACCGGATATGATATACTGATGGCGAGAGAAAAGAAGAGACCTGGATTCTGGCCTATCTGAAAATTTCAGGCGCTACTACTAGTATGTTACCGCGCCTTGTTTCGTAATTCCATTATTGTTTCACTGTTTTGATTGATTTGCGGCCTAATTGTTATGTTTTATAAGATAATTTAAATGACGGTACTGTTGTGATCAATTAAAATTGAGCAAAATTTTATGTTTGTAATACATTCTAATAATTAGGCTCTACAGTGGTTGTAAACAAACAATAATTAAAGGAATGAATTGCTGAAATTGAAGATTTGTTATTGTTAAGATAACAACTAATGTTCATATATATATATATATATATATACTATATATATATATATATATATAAAATGTAAATTTAGTGCTTTTATGTATATAAAATTTAACATTTAAGTTGAGTCACACTCTGCAGGAATGCCACATTACTGAAAACAAATAACTCCATTGCTAGGATAAACAATTCGCAGGGTTGGCTGTGGGGCGAAGCGCCTGAAATTACCGCGCGGCAATACACTACTAGTACACAGCTGTGCGCCGGCACGGGCCAGGTCTCTTCTTTTCTCTCGCCACAGTACAATTAGCGTCAAAATAAAGATTGCTCTAAACTGTTTCTTAATGAGTAACAAATTATATTTGTAATGAGTACAAATTAGTGTATGACAATTATGGAACTGTGGTTGTTTATAGCGTACTCGAGTTACAACCGTTCAAACAATATTTGGACTTGAACAGATTATAACATACTGTCGTTTAATTCATTTATATTTAGCGGTTAGAGATATATTGTTCCAGACTTTATGCACACTAAAGGGATCCTGGAAACTATAAAATTAAATGGACCAAGTTGCGTAGTAACAAGACAAACAAATTAATATGGTCAAGATGATTATTGATTGCGTAGTTCACTCGCTGCGTCCAAAAAAATATTTCAAACTGTAACAGCTGTCTTATCAGTACCTATATATGGAAACTGTTCTACTTAAGATTTACAATGACTTCTTAAGATTTCTTCTAGTTTTTAATCTTACAATTCAAGACCAGCAAGCAGGAGGTGTAGGGTTTGAGTCATTTTATTTAAGAGACCCAACTTTATTACTGAATCAATGGAAGTTAGATTATTTACATATTTCAAAAATACCATGAATGTTATACTTTCTTTGTGTTTTATTTTTTTCAATAATAATTCATGAAACCCCGTTGTTGTATAGTTGTATGCAGGGAATTTATTATTCTACTATTCGGATAGTTGGTAAGCCTGACTGATATTTCACTGCACACAGTGTTGGATCAGCTGTTTTAGTAAAACATATAAATTATCAGACAAGGTCAGTCTCTAAAACTATTTAGAGGTAAAAACAAATGTTTGGGTCGGCCCGCACAATAACGCACCAAGAACAGCACAGTACACTCGAGCAGACACAGTTACTACTACTGTACTCTACTGAATTAGTAGCTTTGTAGAGCTAAAAAACAATGTTTGGGTCGGCCCGCACAATACGCACCAAGTACAGCACAGTACACTTCGAGCAGACACAGGTTACTACTACTGTACTCTACTGAATTAGTAGCTTTGTAGAGCTAAAAAACATGTTTGGGTCGGCACGCACAATACGCACCAAGAACAGCACAGTACACTCGAGCAGACACAGTTACTACTACTAAGTACTCTACTGAATTAGTAGGTTGTTTGTAGAGCTAAAACAATGTTTGGGTCGGGGCCTATACACCAAAAACAATCTCCCAAGAACATTCAGCACAGTTCGAGCAGACCCGTTACTACTACTGTACTCTACTGAATTAGTAGCTTTGTAGAGGTATAAACAATGGTCGTCGGGGCATTTTATACGCACCAAGAACACTCAGTTAAATCTCAGCACATCGAGCAATCCACCAGTTACTAAGAACTGTACTCTACTGAATTAGTAGCTTTGTAGAGCTTAAAACAATGGTCGGGCGTGTGCCCGCACAATACGCCACCAAGAACAGCACAGTACACTCGAGCAGACACAGTTACTACTACTGTACTCTGTACTGAATTAGAGCTTTGTAGAGCTAAAACAATGTTTGGGTCGGGGCCCGCACAATACGCACCAAGAACAGCACAGTACACTCGAGCAGACACACACTACTAAGAACTCTACTGAATTAGTAGCTTTGTAAGCTATAAACAATGTTTGGGTCGGCCCGCACAATACGCACAAAAACGCACAGTACACATTCGAGCGGACACACTTACTACTACTGTACTCTACTGAATTAGTAGCTTTGTAGAGCTAAAACAATGTTTGGGTCGGCCCGCACAATACGCACCAAGAACAGCACAGTACACTCGAGCAGAGCAACAGTTACTACTACTGTACTCTACTGAATTAGAGCTTTGTAGAGCTAAAACAATGTTTGGGTCGGCCCGCACAATACGCACCAAGAACAGCACAGTACATCTCGAGCAGACACAGTTACTACTACTGTACTCTACTGAATTAGATTCGTAGAGCTAAAACAATGTTTGGGTCGGCCGCACACTACCGCACCAAGAACAGAAGCTCAGCACACTCGAGCAGACACAGTTACTACTACTGTACTCTACTGAATTAGTAGCTTTGTAGAGCTAAAACAATGTTTGGGTCGGCCCGCACAATACGCACCAAGAACAGCACAGTACACTCGAGCAGACACAGTTACTACTACTGTACTCTACTGAATTAGTAGCTTAGTAGAGCTAAAACACGTTTGGGTCGGCCCGCACAATACACAAGAAACAGCACAGTACACATTCGAGCAGACACAGTTACTACTACTGTTACTCTACTGTAGTTAGCTTTGTAGAGTAAAACAATGGTCGGGCGGCCTAACGCACAATACGCACCAAGAACAGCACAGTACACTCGAGCAGACACAGTTACTACTACTGTACTCTACTGAATTAGTAGCTTTGTAGAGCTAAAACAATGTTTTGGGTCGGCCCGCACAATACGCACCAAGAACAGCAGTACACTCGAGCAGACACAGTTACTCAACTACTGTACTCTACTGAATTAGTAGCTTTGTAGAGCTAAAACAATGGTCGGGCGTGCCCGCACAATACTCTCTCAAGAACAGCACAGTACACTCGAGCAGACACAGACCACTACTACGAACTGTACTGAATTAGTAGCTTTGTAAAAGCTAAAACATTGTTTGGGTCGGCCCGCATAATACGCACCAAAAACTCTCTCGGTTCACATCTCGAGCAGCACAGTTAATACTACTGTACTCTACTGAATTAGTAGCTTTGTAGAGCTAAAACAATGGTCGGGCGTGCCCGCACAATACGCACAAGAACAGCTCACAGTACATCGAGCAGAGCACAGTTACTATTACTGTACTCTACTGAATTAGTAGCTTTGTAGAGCTAAAACAATGGTGGGCGTGCCCGCACAATACGCACCAAGAACAGCACCGGTACACAGCACTCGAGCAGACACAGTTACTTACTACTGTACTCTACTGAATTAGTAGCTTTGTAGAGCTAAAACAATGTTTGGCCCGCAGCCTTACACCAAGAACAGCACGGTACATTTCAACACACTCCGAGCAGACTCACCAGTTACTACGATGTACTCTCTATCAGTAGCTTTGTAGAGCTAAAACAATGGTCGGGCCGTTGCCCGCATACAATAAGCACTTCCGAACAGAACACTGTGTATTTACTGTAAGTAGTTACGTAGAACTAATAAAAATGGTTTGCTTTCTTCGTATACAGACAACCTCGGTACATTCAGCACATCCGAGCAATTCGACCACTACTAAGAACTGTACTGTATTAGAGATTCGTAGAGCTATAACAATGGTGGAGTGGGGCCTATACACAAAACTCTCTCGGTACATCTCAGCCCATTCGAGCAATCCCGACCATACTAAGAACTGTACTGTATTAGATTCGTAGAGCTATAAACAATGGTCCTGGGAGTGGGGCCTATACACAAAAACTCTCTCGGTACATCTCAGCAACATTCGAGCAATCCCGACCACTACTAAGAAGCTGTAACTGTATGTCAAATTCGAAGAGCTATAACAAAGGTGGGGTGGGGCCTATACACAAAACTCTCTCGGTACATCTCAGTACATCCGAGCAATTAACCTACACTAATTAAACTCTTCAAAATCTAAGGTTACATTGAATACATCGACTTGCCTAGGCACTGCAGGCTAAAATCAGTGCGGGCCGTGCCTTTCCGCAGTTGCAATAACTCTAAGAAGAAGTAAAGCAGTTGTAACCACAAATTCTAAGGAATTCGACCTGTCATAAAGCATCTATTGCATTAACCACGGTAACCTGCTTGACAAAACCTTACTCCGCCACAGCATTAGAGACATTCTCTTAAATGGTGTTGTTCGTTCGTAAGTTAAAGATCCCAAGTTGTTTAAGATATCTTAATAAATCGTACAAAGCAATATAACTGAACTATGGACGTCTTACCCAGTTGTCTCTCGGATCCTGTGTTTTTCTGGGGACACAAACAATGACATAACTCATTGCTACTGCATGGATTTCAGTGAGACTGAGGATGATACGACGTTTTCAATGCTATGTCAAACGAAGATTTTAAAAGGCTCTTTTGACATTAACAATCTTTATCCAATATATCCACAGCCTTAACTCAGACAATAAACTCTTCAATAAATCTAACGTTTTTTTTGACTGGCAGGCATCAGTGCCGGCAGGCAATCAGTACTTTTTGGCTTGTATGATCCTGGAGAAGTAATGCCTTCAAAATTTCTAGGAATTCACCTTGATCGATGGCCACGGAATGAACACATACGATGTTTCCGCCAAACTCTCAGGCATTTTCGTTCTTCGTTTAGAGTCAGTAAACATAATGGCGTATTATGGCTTGATTTACCCCCTTCTGGCTACGGATTGGTTCTTTGGGGAGCATGCGCAAACACTCAGTTTCAAAGAGTATTCAAATGCAAAAAGTGCGTAAAGCCAACCTCAAACGTGTCCTTGGTGTCTTCAAAATCTAAATTGAAATTGCAGTTGAGTTTATGCCTTTAACCAGATCCGCTGTGCTGTGAGTTGCATTGCAACCAGAAAGAAGTATGAGCCGTGACAGAGCAAAAAATTAGATGTTTATGAACACCTGCCCTCGCAAACGGGTGTTCCTTCGCACACGGGTGTTCCTTTCCTCAATACACTGCCGAATTCAATGAGATGCTCCAATGCATAAGGCGTTAAACACCTCTAAACGTGTCCTTGGTGTCTCAGTGAATCTTAAATGCAAGTGAGTTTTTGGGTCGCAAGTGGGTGGGTTGCATTGCAATGAGTGAAAGAAGTGTGATTGTAAAATTAGATGTAGACTCTATATCAAGTGTGATTGTTATAATATAGATCCAATTAGTTAGTGAATCGTAAATTGAGGTTCGCCAAGCTGTTTGCATTGATAGTGTAATTGTTTTGTGCAGTCGCCAATCAAGTGATATATATCAAACTATTACTGATAAATTTAATTGTTAAATAACAGCAAAATATCGTTGGTCCCACAGGCACGTTTCTAGTGTCACTCTTGATAAATTCGCCACTGCGTATATTATTGCACTATTATTCATGGTTGTAGTTGAGTGCCTACGTTTGTTATATTGTATTAAATTTATAGTAATTTATAGTCTACCCCATGTTTTCAGATTCATGTGTTATAGCTAGGAAAACACTCAGACGTTTGGTTTAAGAAAAGAAGAAAAGAAAGAGAAGAATCGACAAAAAAGGCTAAAAGGTCCTTTGATAAATATTTAATTAAACCAAAACGACACACCTCTATTATCAGAGCAGATAATTAAAAATAACCAGCCTCAACATGATCCTCGAGAATGTCCTAAAAATTTCGTTTGAATAGAGATGGACGCTACCGATGCAGCTAAGGAATTCCGCCGGAAAAATCAAATCCTCGTATAGTTTGATCAATCATACTGATTATGATGCAGCCTGGAACACTCTAAATATTAATCGTAAAACCTTACGAACTATTTTAGTAAAGCATGAATCTGATCAAGTAAAAGGAAAATTTTTTAAAGGGTCTGAATAATAGAATATTTTCTGATTTCCATTACAGAAGAATGGTTTCGAATGGAGAAGATGTGTACCGAGACAATCTTCAATATTAAAAATCTACCGTAAACGTCTAAGGGGTTGTAATTATTGACATAATAGTTCGACCCTTCTTGAAACGCACGAAACAACAAATGAACACCTTCAAACTTTGAAAATGGAAAAACAATGGAGACAAATATTAAAAATAATTCAACTCTTGACAGTGATCATGAACAAAAGGTAAAACGAAGAAGAAATTTAATGGCAGAAATTCTAGAATGGCTGTTTGCTCTCGTTAGAACTATTAGTTCCCAAAACCTTGGCATTGCGGGGGCACGGCGAAAAAATTAGATGTTCATGACAATAGAACTTTTTTTTATCATTGAATATTAGGCCGTGTTTGACTCATTTAAGAATGAGCAGAAACACAAATATTGATACACGATATACCTAATAAATTAAACTGTTTTATGTAACTTTTCTAATAATAATTTATACTTCTAATTATTAATCTATAAGTCTTCAAAACAAAACGCTAAATGCAAAGCCATTGTTAGGCTACTTTTTTCACTTATCATTCAACTACTTTTAAAACATCTTTTCATTCGACTATTTTCAACTACCATAGTAAAAATATTTCGAGGTTTATGAAATAAATTATTTGAAATTTCTGTAGAATTTACATTTGATTTATTTACATATCCTACTCCTTAATCAAAGGTTATGCAATATAATTCTTTTTTCATAATATGTATTAAAAAGAACTCTTTTCCGAACCAGACACGCCGAATGGACTTTACTGAAGGTACACTATTTTTTTCACCTAGGGAGCACAAAAAACCTAGGACCGGCCCTGAACCTACAAACAAGAACAAAATATAATACACCACATCAGACTGCCTATTACACGTTGTACTGCAGGATTTTGAAGCTAACAATCTGTACAACTTACATGCGGATAATAAACATAGCGCTGTATAGGATGTTGTATGAGGAAATCATAATAAACTTTAGGAGAAACCTTATTCTTAATAATGTTGATAGAATAGTAGAAACCCTTGAGGAAGTTTGAATAATTTCAATTCACCAGTTACAAAACACGTTACAGACAATCTAGGGTGACGTTTCCTTCATATACGACACCCCTAGAGAAATTCAAATTGTACTTTACATCCCTAAAACATAAAAAATTTGTGGATAGCCCAAGATCCAAACTAATATTCTCAAAAAATCAGCTCATATATTGGTTATATCCCTGGCCCACTTGATAAAGAAGTATTTTGGAAAATGAAGATTCCTAAATACAATTAAGTAAGCTATAATTAAACTAATTGTATAACTTGAAGGTTAGCATTTGATCAATTAAGACAGATTATTCTGCTGATAACATTTTCTAAATTGCCTAGTTTAAAATTTAATGCTCACTGAAGTGTAATTATCACTAAAGTAAGGTAATGGGGTTTTAATGGAAACTTACCTGCTCTACTCCAGCACGTCTTCTGCTAGTTCTGTTAGATTAGTTGAGAGAGTGGACGTACTACTCAGTACAGAGATAAGGAATATATTTACATATCCTTAATAACATTACATTTAATCACAATTATTTAAATATTAGGACATATTATTGCAATGTAAATTATATAATTTCTGTTAACATTCTTATCTTAAAACATTCTCTGCTCTTTGTTTGTACTTTTAGAACAGCCAGTACACCGTAAACCATAACTTATTAATTTAAACATTCTTTCATCTGTATCTCTATATGTAGGATAGCAGGAAATTGTATATTAAAGATTTTACCTATAACTACTTATCTCTCCGCATCTGGGACAAAATACGGTTATACATGCAAATAAGATTACTAGACCTCAAATAGCACATATAAAACCCTAGAATTTGGGACCTCTCATTCTGTAATCGTAGTACTATAGGTAAACCATCCCTTTGGGGTTCCTATAATTAGTACGACTAAAGATCTAAAAAATCCCAGACAGCCCCAGCCTCTAGTAGTCTGCAGTTTCATGGGACCACTTGATGCTGGGATCTTCAATAGAATGGATTAGAAATTATTATTATATTATATATAATTTCTACTATCGTAAAGTCTGTGACAATTTGTCACAGCTGCAATTAAGTTCTAAACTACGCATAAAATTGAAAATCAAACATGTTTGATAGTCTTTGATTTTTCCAGACCAAAAATTATTTTACACATGACTTATAATTCCAACTATCATATGATTAGTTGCACTGTTTGTTGTATTGTTAATAGAAATCATTGACAGGTACTAAGTACACGGGTGGAATAGTAGGTTAGTTTTTAGATACGGTTAACCTGTTCATCCGAAATATTTTCACTGTGTGAGGTAAGACGTCGATGATACAACAAGGTAAAGTTGTTATTTCTAACTCTATATCTTCCGTCAGTAACAATGGAAAAACGTATAGTCTCCCAAGTAAATCACTACAAATGATGTAGAAGCGTAATTGGAAACGTTAAATATGGTAATCTCTACATGCTAAGTACATTTCACTGCGATAGAATCTAGGATTATATGATAATCACAATATTAACCCATCCCACAATGGATTAAATTTGGCGCGATATCCTTTAATCATTGACTTTTCCTTCACGTTTCTATGTGCAGTCTCTAAAACTACAATACTTATGCAAACACAATACTTTTAATAAAAACAGAGACTAAGTCAGTTATTTGTCTTGAAGGATACAAAAGTCAAACTTATCCTATGTAAAGACAAATGCCTACCTTGTATGGTCATTGACCATGCATGATAAGACAATAGTTAGTGCTCACATTGGCAAGGTTCCATGAAGGTTTCGGCTGTTATTTCCTTTTATTTTATTCCTTTTATTAGATGACTAAACTGTAGACATTATTTTAGACAGTAAAATTTAGTCAATCTGATTAACGGTGAGAGATTTTTGAACTCTCCCTTGAACATTTGCGTTCGTTAGGACGTTGATCAGCCGATAATTGGCAAAGTAATATCATGTGTAGATTATCGTGTCGTTTTATTACATTATTTTCCTAACCATACAATTCCAAACCTTACAGTTAAGATCTTTGTGTATTATTCCACCTAATGTAACTTTATTTTTAATAACGTCACTAACAATAACTCTTCTATGTGTGCAAAATTTTCAGAATATGAATGATTTCCAAGCCATCTACAATAGTGTGTTACACATTCTACTACTACACTGGAATGCAAAGATTGACAGCAAGGATTAAAATTCATTACCCCTCAATTGTATTTAGCCACATAAAATCACAACTAAACATGTTTTTGGTGTCATTAACTATAAATTACTTTTTAAACTCGTTTAACGTTTAAAGGCCATAAAATGTCATAAGTGATTTATTTACTTAGTGGATGACATTCACTTATACATTATTGTATATAATTAAACAGACAATTTTTTAGTTATATGTCTCTATATTTTTATGCAGTATAAAACACTGATTATTTACAATTTTTACGCTTGAAAACTCATGATTATTTTAAATATGTACTGTATTTATCTGCTGCAATAGCATCGATATACTCTTAAAGAAGTGAATGTATTTTGAATTTCACACTAATAAACAAAAATTGTAACCTATAAAAATGTGGACATTTCAGGTGTTGTACTGAGTGGAAATGGATGGTAATGAGAATATGGATGAGACGATCAGTGACACTTACTGGTATGTCACAAAATTGAATTGTACCTTATTACTTAAACAGTGTTCTATGTATTGAATAGTACTTGTACATTACTACTTGATACAATATTTTAGCAGGAATATACACGAAAACTTTCTTGTGGGGTGATTCGTACATAATCTTAGATATGCTACTGTACACAATAATACACAAATATGCTTGCGGTTTCGTTCACTACAATTGCGGTAAATTCAAATGAAAAACTGTACATATTTTCAACAGATATATTAATTTTCAAAATATTCCATAGTTTATTGACGTTACAAATAGTAGTGTATATTTAATATAAAAAAAAACATTTTCTCGAATGTGTACAGGTTGTAATAAGTTTATTTTGGCGGAAGTTACGTCGTAGTACAACCATTGAAATGTGCGCGACTGTTTACATTTTGTGTAAACATTTATTGACAGCTGTTGGATTTTTAAAACTGAAAAATAATATTCGATCATCATCATAATCCATGTCTTTAGGATTAATTTACAGTTTCCTAAACACATATTTCTTTATACCACAACCACGTAATAATCACACCTACTTCATACCGTCCAAAGATTGTGTGTGTTGTACTGTCAAAAACTATTGCCGAAACCAGTGAATCCCAAAATGAGGGCCGCGGCGCCCTGGGGTGCCTCGAAATCCTGCCAGGGCGTAGCTACAAGTTATTACAGTGTGAAAAAAATTTAAAAATGTGTATTTGTTTTTGCCTTCACGCTAGATTAGATTTATCATGTCATATCAAATTATTTAATTATTATATACATACACCTCCACATATTACTTAAAATTAGCTTTATATAAAAACAATGCAGCATAAACAAAAGAGATTGCTAACGTCATCGCGCATGAATGGCGTTCTGGTGAGGGACTCACAGGCGCACGTACACCATTTCTTGGAACGTGTTGCTTTGACGTTACACATCACTCCACCCAGACAAGTCAATAAGCAGAACATTGACTGGCAAAAATGTGCTGTAATAAGTAGTATCCTGATAGTAGCAGTTCCATAGTGGGTCGAAAAGGGGGCTTCAAGCTCCGTTCGATCGAAAGAATCCATTACATAATGAAACTGCACAATATACTTAGCATTGGAATGGGTGCAACAAACTACATTACAACCACATTGTTTCAAGGACATGGGATCTGACCGCCCATGTTTTATTCTACAGTAGTTCTTGTTGGTTGTCTCTTGGTAATCCTCTTTCCAGAATGTTTGAGCCGAGACACGAAATATATGCTTACCAGAAGGATAACAACCATGTTATTACAGATACATTTATTGATAAGAACTTTCTGTCAAAGTTAGCTTTTCTTACTAAATTGCTTGAAAACTTGAAATACTAAGTGAGTAATTGCAAGAAAATGACTTTCTATAGTTTCGAACATGGTTCCAGATTTCGATGTATTAATTAAAGGGAAAACAACTCATCCTTCGTATAGAATTTTATCAAATATGTCCGATTAGCTTGTGTGAAACTTTGAAAACCTATTACGAACTGTGATGCATTTGAGTAGATATAATCTAACTAGGTAAACTGTAATTTTTGCGAAGCAATCATTGAATTTTTCTTTAATATGTTAAACGTTTTTTACTTTATTTACATCCCTCTTTACATTTACTTGTATATTACTCCAAGTTTGACAAAAATATATTTCAGCGTTCTTCTGTAAAAGTCAGGAATAGTAAAAAGTACATAGTTTTACATAATTATTAAAAAACAGTTTTTACTTGTTATGTTTATGGTGGCTAATTTTAAATAGGCATACAGTCAAAAGTTTTACCGATGTGAATTAATTTTTATTTAAATTTTAAAGTCACAATACCTTATTGATATTCTTCGTCGACTCCATAGAGATGACTTGAGGAGGTGGAGCGCCGCGGAAAGCAGTACAAACCTAAAGGGAGCCTTGAATCCAAAAAGTTTGGGAAACACTGGACTAAACCCTGAACTGCATTTAGTACCCTGAACGTAACAGATACATACAAACAGTAGAAACGCCCAAACGTTCCGAAAAACGAAACAAACACAGACCAAAAATGCATTTGGTTGTTTATTCCAATCGAAACTTTTGCCCAAGGCGAGTTCCTAGTACAGACTTGGCGTACGCATAATTGATTACGCTTTTAGATTTATCTCTTGCCATGTTAATACTTAATTTCTGAGAGAGCAAAATAATGAGGTATGGAAAGTATTTGAGTGCTAAACGAGGACATTCGAACATGGTTCCGCGTGAAGATTTCATTAAGCGGCAAAGATGCTGAAGTGAAATTAATGTCATTTTCAAGTTAATCAATTTATTGGCCGAACAATTTATAAAGTGCTTCACATCACTAACTCCAAAAGTCGAGATTCTGGGGCGCAAGGGCAATTCGATACGTCTAGTCTAATGCGGGAGATGACTGTTGGAGTGGAGTTGGTAGGGTTCGTTTCCTAAGAGTCAAAGGTTTTTGCCAGCCTAGACACAAGGGTGTGTCACCCCCTACCTGCTTTGACTGGAGAGGCTGGTTCAGAGTTGGCTTTCCCTTCTTCCGAGAGACATAACTTGAGATTAGTGCCTTTAATTTTTCCTCATGAATCTCAACAGGAGGCTGCCCCTAACCTCAACCTCACCCATCCAGAATATCCTGCTACTCAATATTTTACCACGGCAAAAACGCCAGTAATCTGCTACGCTTGCATATGCTTCCAGCTTAGAATGAAGATGGCGTATGATTAATTCCATTCTCTTCCATAAACTATCACCTACAGCAAATGTATAATATATTGTATGACGCGAGAATGACTCGTTTTCTAAATTTAGTTTTTACTGATTGCCAACCACAATTTGGCTCGTTCAAACATAATATTATATCGAAAGTTCAAGTTTTTAAGTTTTCTTTTTAAATATAAAATTGCCGGAAATTATTACTTTAAAATACTATGATTCAAGCAAAACAAAATAACTAACTAAATACAAACGGAGCATCCATGAAAATATTTCACCAGTTTCATCTTAATTACAAATCACCAAATGATCTGGGCACGAGACTGTACTAGCCATCCACGAAACATTGACCTCTCCTAAGCGTGGTCATTCTGTGATTGATTTAAAAGAACGCCTTTTATTTAAATATAGCCAAGAGACAGCTGAATAAACCAGAAATACCAAATAACAGGCTCTAAGGGAAAGTCAAATGTTCTTGGAAAAGACTGCCCTCTCCTCCGCCAGTCATACGGGCGGTCGGCCGGTCTGCGCGTGCAGATCCCTTGGTGACTCTTCCACACTCTTGTAAATAGCTTAAAATTAATAATATTGTTGTTCCGAGGACAAGCAGATTGAAAACTTTTAGGGATAATATTTTCATAGAAATGTTTAACTAACACGAATTGTGTTGTTTATGTTGTGGTGTTTAAGTAACACCATTCACGTCTATTTGTTTGAACTTTTTATTAGCTTCAAGACTAAAAACGCAGAACCAAAAGGGTTATAGTTCATACTGAAAAAATATGGTATGTTTGGGTCAGCTAGTAGTAGTTTTATAGTAACCAGTAGTTTGGGGCATTCATTTTTATCATATATGAGCAAATTCTTAATTCAGGAAAGATAGTAAATACTAAATACAAAGAAGTTGAGTATTAATCTATTTTCGTAATGAAATTGTCATAAAATTGCAATGTGAAGGGTCAAGTAAGAAGGTGTGGTTAGAGGCTAAGTGAAGATTAGAAAAAATGGGTGTAAAAGTAAAAGGGATACCACTTTATGCTTGTTTGTATTGTTATAAGTAATGTAAGATTTTACACCACAGGGCTTTGAATTAATTGAGATTTCTTAAAAAAAAATACTTGATTTATTTTTAAAGTCTTGTCTTCACAAAATTACTTTCTACACTACGCCTATCATCATAGAATCCTATCAGTTCTCTAATATAACTTACAAAACTCATCTCATAACTTATATCAAAGTATAGATAATTGAAATATTAGTTGAATAAAGGTATTTACATTGGTGGTAAATTTTACAATAAAAAGTTATAATTTAATAAATCATAAATTGTGTATGCACGGTCTATTGTAAGAGAATAGTATGAGTAATATTGCCATACATTAAACTAAAATATAAAAACAAATATCTGTAGTATGTCCCCTAATATTACTCTAACACATTATTATTCTGTGGCCAAAAATATTAAATAAACGGAGAACAAAATTCATTGTTAAAACTGTTTATAATAGTTTCCCGGTAAAAACGTGTTCATACAAGTAACTCAGATACGGAAATAACAATAATTTGATGTTTGGTGTGTGGAGCCAACGTAATTATAGACGTTGTTATGTCCCTGTTCTAGTTGAGGTGCGATCCCCAATTACTGTATACGTTGTGGTTCTACAACTGGTACTGGTACGTGACTGGTACGTCCTTCAATCGTAGGTGTTGTAATTCAGCTTACAATCATGTGAACAAAGTTAACATTGTAAACATGAAATAATGCTTTTATAAAAGAGTAGTTAGTAATTCATAAAATAACAGACAGGGACATACGAGTGTATTATATACTTGTTACAACTGTAAATGGTGACTTTGGATTGCAGTAAGAAGGAGCCTAAAGTGCTGGAAGTGATAGTGGTGGATGTGATAGAACCCGAGGAGCGCAGAGCACCTCTGGTTGTTGACTTTAAAGGTGGCTCTCTCCAAGAAAGTTACGGGATGGACGAGTGGCTCGCCGAGGAAGTGGAACGATTCAATGAGGATCGCAACGGAGTAACCAAGAGTTCCACAACTGTAGATGGTCCGAATGTAACAGTGAAGGAGGAGGTTTGTTTGATCCCTCTTCATTCAAGTTCTTTACAAAAAGGCACCTATTGTATTCCAATTGTGTTTACATGGTCCAAAGTTATATTGGATCGAGTATAATGTTCAATTCCAATCAATGTGAAATGTACTTGATTTGACTGTAAGGGCCACTCATAATTAAGCTATTATGGATTTAATTTTTAAACGACCCAATTATTAATCACGATACTATTTATTGGCAAACTGTTTCGTTTCTACATTACTCGTTCATGCTGAGATTAGATAAGATTTTCGATTTTCGTGGATATTTCAAAATAAATAGAATACCACAACTTATTTACAAATGCAAATCGGTAGTCATGAAAATATCTTTAATAAGCGAAACATTTCATAAATGTGTGAATTTATTTATTTCGAGTTAAAAGGGATATGAATAACTCTCGATATTTTAATATTTGCACAGTGTTAAAAAATCCAAGTCCCCATTTTTTAGCTTTTGAATGATTGGAGTAAGTTAAAGGAAGATAGAAAATTGTCATCTATTTACTTCGTGGAACGATTATGTGGTCTAAAATGAAGTTTGCAGCGGAGGTAGCAATTTTGGCTCCTTTCCAAAATTGGGCTGCGTAGGGCAACTAAATTTGTTTGTTTTCTGTATATTGAATGCGATTTTTATTTTACAGGTTTCGATATGAAGAAAGATATAAAACCTCTAGAAGTCTCTGGGCTAATCCTATCCAATATGGCTCATTAATATTTACTTAAAACACATCGTTTTTAATTACTAAATAAATGGTTTAAAAGATCGATAGATCTTTTCAAGGGATAAAAAGATCCCTTTCGAGTTGCTAAACTTATTTCGTACATTTAAAGAAATACATGTTTTTTTCAATCATATGTGTTTATAAATGTCTAGACCAATGTTCTAAATTTAATTTTGGTGCCAAAAAAGAAGTAAATAAGGTTTTTTGGTATACGGTTGAAAAGTTTAGTATTTTCACATATTAATTTCAGACGTCCATAAAATATATTAACTCCGTAGGTATGTGCTTTTTATTATTTTACAATTTACACATAAATTAAAACAATAGAATATTTTGGAGACATTTAGTTTTTGCCATTATTGTTTTATTAAGGTCTTAAATTAAATTTGGTATCAATGAGAATTTAAATATATACTCCTTATGAGTTGCCCTTATCCCTCACTTTCGGAAGGAGGCAAAGCTTCCCTCCATCACATAATCTGGGCCATATGAACGTTACTTAAGTAAAATTTGTTTCTGAACTCATTCAATGTTATGGCGGAATCCAAGACTTTATGGGTACTCGATTACATATAATATCTATATACAAGTAGAGATATATCATATTCTGTCAACATATGATTGTTTTATTTACAGGAAGTGAACACGAACACAAGTCAAACTAGCGGAAATGAGAAAATACAGAAAGAAGCTGATGGCATTATGTTTGAGGACAGAGAGACGTCACAAGCAGGTAGGTTTGTCATTATAATATACACGACAACTCATTGAGTGATGTAACCGACTGTACAACTGGTATGTTATGACATTTGTTTTTTTTTTTAGATATGTTTATTTGCGACCTTTGCTACAGAATTTTTGGAAACCAATACAAGCTGGATAGCCACTTATTTCGAGTCCATAAAATTAACAAACGCCCGAAGAAAAGGGGTCGAAAGAAAAAGTTGCAAAGTAATGAGAACAAATGGCCTCCTGACGTACAAGAGCTGGCCAGACGAGTGAATGGAGTGAAGACTTTTTTCTGTAACCTCTGCTCGTACAAGGTGACACGCTGCGACTCGATGACCAAGCACCTACTGCGGATCCACAGCGAGGGGAGGGTGGTAGCCCAATACCAGTGCGAGATCTGCGGGAAGACGTTCGTGGACAAGGCGTACTTGCGGAACCACGGAGTGTCGCACACGACGGAGAAGGAGCATACGTGTGAGGTATGCGGTCGTGCATTCCACCGTCAGCCTTCCCTCAAACGGCATCGACAAATACATCTCTCCAGCAAACAGTTCGCCTGTCTACTCTGTGATTACAAGAGCAACAGGAAACACTTGATGTACAAACACGCCGAGCACCACAGGACCGGCCGCGCCTACTCCTGCAAGTTCTGCAGCGCCCAGTTCTACACTCAGATATCCTTCAGAAGTCACATGTACACCCACAACGTTACGCCCAACTCTTGTTCCTTTTGTAGAGTCGGGTTTTCCTCGAGGGAACGGATGATATCTCATATGAGAAAGGTCCACTTTGCTTGTGAAATTAGAGACATTAAGGATGAGTTTCGATGAACAAAACAGGTTTGCTGACCCACTTGCAAATTAGGTAGGTCACGTTTGATATACTCGTAATTAGTTTCGCTTGGATTGTATTGAAACTAAAGATTGTTATTTTCTAAAGTTTGAAAATGATTAAGTTTTCATTAGTATTTTAAAATAATTATCTTATTCCATTTTATTTATTGAACCCAAATAAATCAAAATAATTTAATAATTGTATTATCTTACACTGTTACTTTAAGATAAAATGTTAAAATTTATGTAGGTCTAACGCATTGTAAAATATAACGAGGTTTGAATTAATTTACTTGTAATTTATCCAACGCTTCAATACAAGTTCTAAGCAATGAACTGAGTTTTATTCTTTCTTCCTTTCAACAAAGCTATGTTTTGTGCTTGGTGGCTGCGGCAATATCCACTAAACCATTGGATACTTATTATCAAATGAGTAAAAATAACAATATTCAATTGAAAAACATTTGTTTTATTTCAGTTGTAAATTTTAATTTCAACCCACAAATCCAAATCATTTGATTGTATTGCTCGTTCATTAGAGATTGTAATACCTATTTCTTACAATTAGATACCCTACTTAGTGAATTGGAACGTGGAACTTTGTCTCCCTAGGGGATTTTATAATCGACGTCTCAGAAAAGGGGACCACTTTACCTAGAGATTTAGAGATTAATTCAAGTCACGTGGACTTTGAGGGAGGTTCCCGTGTGACGGCTACTTAAAAATACAGTAGCAATAGACAACCTTATAACACTAATAGCTCTAACTTACCCGTCATGGTGATCAAAACGCCAAACCTGAATTACCGTGCGCAAAGGTTATCAGAGGCCGCCTATCGATTGGCACTAGCAACCTGAAAAGTTTCTCTTTTCAATAACAACCTGTCCAGGGAGCTGTGGGAACTTTCGGGAAGACAAACCACTGAGAAAATGTGGTTTGTGACATTGTTCACGATATCTTTTGAAACCTTATCATATAAACAAGTATTGTTTAGTAAAACGTTCTAAAATATAAATTCTTAAAATATGTATCTGGATATTCATGAAATCCTTTTCTGTAAGTTAAGCTTTTAGGGCTTTTTTTCTGAAAATAAAGGGATTCCCTAACATAGAATACATTTCGATTATATTATATTACTCCAAAAAGAATTGATTATATGCAGAAACTTCATTAACACTGCTAAAACATATGATATTTGATAGTAATTGAAAATGTAAAATTATATCCCAATCAAGATTTGGCAATTATAGTAATAAGTATTGCGTGAAATTTAAAATGACCCTAAATTAAGAGTCCGTAATATTCATGACAGCCACACAAAACTTGAGGCTGAAGAATTAACCAATTATTTTATTCAGTTACAGATCATATGTAGCATGTCTACTCCTCCTCAAGTTCGTGTGCGCAGTACTGTAGTTATAGCACGCTTGTCTCCATGATGATGGCTCCTATGACTAACCAAGAGGTCGCTTGTGTTACTTACAACATATTTATAAAAGAATTGTTGTTATAAATCACATGTTGACGTGGCTAATTAAAACATGTTATCGACATATTCTTAGCGCACTTACGGAAGTGATTCGTTTATCTTTGAAAACTGCGTTTCCATTTAATATTAAACTAGCAAATGTTTCGGTTTCTGATGATGTCTACAACCCTATAGGGGGTCTCGTTTATATAAGTATGGAAACTCGGTGGTAGAAGAAAGACGCTATGTGTTTTCTCGATCTGTCCTAAGGCGTTTAATTGTGTTGAGCATAATATTTTGCTTCAAAAACTTGAATGTTACGGTATTAGAGAGCCATTTTGATCGTTTAAATCTGATCTAAACAACAGAATAATTTCCAACCTTGCTTCTTCTCAAGTAGAACTGGAACATAGTGTCATAAAGGGATAAATCTTTAGCCCTTTGTTGTTTTTGACGCCTGTGAGTGGGATTGGTTCATCACTAGTGCGTGATCAACTCGTGCAGCTAACCATTCGTTCAATGGATATTATGTATTTTTTGTCAAATGTCTCTTACTATAAAGTAGATTATACTATATTAGCTGGCTTATAAACACTGGCTTGCTTGTTAAAAACAGAAGCTTTCAGAAGCAAACCTACAGCTGCACTTAAAGTTATTTTATGACTTCTGTCACCAGACCTACAAGACATGGCTGAAGCATATAAACCCGCGTAAAGATTGAAAGCTGCGGGGCACTGAAGGACAAGCTCGATTAGTACGGACTATTGCCAAAGCGGTATGCAATTCAATATATTACGTATGACATCAGACACTATGCCAAAAGAGTGTGTATATAGCAATCCCCTTGTCGAAACCACAGGATCCCGGGAGTACTGGAGAAGGAAAGAAGGAATAGATTAGCGATAAAGGTTATCTAGTTTAGTACACAGACGGCTCCATGATGGAGAGCAGATCTGACCATAGGTAATAATTTTTTATCAAGTTATTATAAAATGGTTTAGAGATACACATTGTCATCAGTGGCAGAGTTTCTCTGGGCAGTTCTTCTGAAGACAGGTTTAAACTATATAATCAGCTGGAGGAGACTGCTGAACACATTATTTTGGATTGTGCGAGGTTTGAGGTTAGGAGTAGAACCCTATTTGGAATTTCACAACCAGGTGACGAATTCGACGTCAGCATTGGGCAGAAGCTCTTGGATCTCGGTGAAGGTACAGGGGTAGGCAAGCCCTACTAGCGGAACTTGGGGCGTGCAATAAGGTTTTACACGTTTGGAACCAAGAGTCCTTTTAAGCTTCCCCCTTTATTTATTTAAAAATAAGATAATGCAAGATTTTATTATAATTAAGCTTTAAATGTAGAGTAAAACTAGATATAAAACAATGGTTATTGTTACACCATTATTAGATTATAATTAATTATAATCAAATCTACTATAAAGTAAGTTTTGAGAAATTGTGCAGTTTTCTTTACACAGATTTGTAGATATTCTAAATACATAATATGATATTTTAAGATTGAAACAATAATTTAGATTAACATCACCTTTCTCCATTTGAAAAATTTAGTAATGAACGAAATTTTTATCTTTGCATTTAACTTTTTAGTTTAAATGTACTTTTATACAGTAAATGATAAACACTGTTAGTGAAGAAATAATATGTTTTGTTCAGTTATTTCTTGCATCTATGACCTAAAATATTCTTTCCTCTATGTCTACGTCACAGATTCCATGCTCCAATGAAGTGAAAATCCTTTTTAGCAATAGGAATGCCCAGCTTGCCAGCTGTTGGTTCAGTTTTGAGTGCGAGACAAAGCTGAAAGCTGATTGAATTACGACGACTTTCTCTAGGAATATTTTGTGTAACAAGGTTAGCTCCTTGATAAGGCTTCATTCATGTCAAATTTGTTTGTTTTACATTGTGCCATTCACAAATTCTGGGATCTCATGAGGTGATATCTACTTCTATTTTAAAGGTAAATCATATGTAAGAACTTTTGAACCACAGGGATAGCAGACTACCTGTTACAGATCATGGTCATAATATTGCTTATATCAACGGCCTAGTTTTTACAAATGTAGCATTGCCTTGAAAATGACCTAGACACCTTAAACAGACCTTGTCCTTTAACTTGAAATATCTCTTACTTCTGGATGAACAAAATATGGTTAGTTAAGAACATAAAACAAAATAAACACACCCTTGCCATAAACCTAGGTTAAAGCTAAATTGATTTAGCCTATTTAGAATAGACTACTAAACTTTACAAACTTACTTATTTCAATATTCCCTTTAGCTAGGGTTTGTTGTGGCTGCAGTATAGTAAGCAGCCACAAATTAGGTTACTAGGCTAAATAATATTGATGAGAATAATTTATTATT